>NW_026596069.1:3743118-3781116 GCF_907164565.1 Psammomys obesus
TTTGGTTTGGTTTGGTTTGGTTTGGTTTGGTTTGGTTTGGTTTGGTTTGGGGTTTGTTTTTTTTTTTGAAGTATCTAGGCATGATGATATTCAAGACAAGAGGGTTCTTGGCACTTGCCAGCCAGCTAGCCTAGCCCATTTGACAAGCTCCAGGTTACTGAGAAACCCTGTCTCATAAAAACAAGACAAGTAGCTCTTAAGAAAAGTAGCTGAGTGTCATCTGGTCTCCATGCTCTGACTTTCACATGCAAGTGTATACATACAAACATGTACATGGACTTTTGCACACACACACACACACACACACACACATACACACACACACACACACACACACACACAGGAAAGCTAGAAGTCAGTCCTTGCTGAAAGACTCCTTGGACAATGGTCTTGGGCAGGAATCAAAGGTCAAAACATGGCACAGGATTGATTCTTAGCTCTTAGAATCAACACTGCAAGTAGTGATGAAGGCTGCTGTGGAAGCATTTGACGGTAAGTTAGGACTGTGAGTTTTTACCTGCCGCAAGGCGATACAAAGTGAGAGGAGTCTCAACCTTGATAAGAGCATAGGAGTGTGGAGAGCTGCATGATGCCACAGCCAGCTGCAAAGTGCAGATGCCTTGAGTGAGTTCCCATCTGTAAACCAGTCTGGATTTTTTTTGGGGGGGGGTGTAGGGATAGTCCTAGATATGGGAGAAGAGGTTGAGGATGAAGTCTAAAACATGAGTGTGGGAGTGACTGGTCAGTTCTTTATTTCTGGTGCACAGCTGAAACCCATCTGCCTCACACCTGGCAGGAGTACGTGATGACATCAGGTTGCTAGGCAACCTAGAGGCAGGCTTGTGAACTAACACACTAGTAGAGAGAAGGGGAATTAAATAAACCATGACTGCAGAAGGAGCTGAACTCAACCCCCACTTCTCAGGAAAACTGGGGAATTACTTTGCCCTTCCTAGGTGCACTCAGTTGCTTAGAGCAGGCAGGAAACATGGGGGCTCCAGGAATTATTTCCTTTCTGTGTCAGGCCTGAAAGGACAGGCAGGAGTTTTGCATTTCTCTGTGCAAACTGGTTTGGTCAAAAGGATTCGGGTCCCCAAAAGAGGGCACAGGACTTAGGGGTACGAAGTGGGGGGCTCCTCACCACAGAGAAAGCCCTTTGTCATTACCGTAAGCTGGTGGCTACAGCCTTAGCTACCAGCGTCACCATAGCAACAACAGCAGTAGCCAGCTGCCGCTAGCACCGCTGGAAGGGGATATACCACAGAGTTGGTGGGCAGCCTGCCATGGCCCATGAGCCTACGAGAAATTGTGCTCTGCTTCAGGAGGAATCTGTAGCTTCCCCTTCCATTTCAGATCTGTTTCTCCAACCAACAGAACTGACAGAAACACACAGGGAGACACAGTCATGCAGAGAGATGAAAAGGAAAGTTAAACAGGTGTGGCTGCACACATTCATACAGCTGAGCAGACCAGGGGAGTCTGGTGATATCTCCCATGGATCCTAGACACGCCCTAGGCAGATGGCGCCTCTTACAGACCGACTACTCTGTTGTTTTGCTGGATGGGCAAGCGGTCAAACTGCCTTCTCACTATTCATTTAGACCCAAGGATTATCGCTGCTTTCAACATGGTCAAAGATTCTCTTTTGCAGTGGGCACCAGCCAATGCAGAGGATAACAAATGGCAAAAGTGCTGAGAGTAAGTTACTGTTGACTACTCAGTCCTGCGTGGGTCATCTACATCAACGCCAAGCTAGAAGGCATCACAGCTCGAGAGAGGGCGGGAAGATTCTAATGGCTCAAGGATGAGGAGGGTGCTGTGAAATGCTGCCTTCTGGACACAGCAGAGCCAGTGCGTGCATGACCTGACCGCACAGCCGCTGCGGTTATCTCCAGAGGAGCTCCACAGGATCAGTTCAGCCAAGATTCTAGGATAAATTAGCCTCATGAGGCCCTAACCCTAGCTGCTGCGGAACTATTGGCAGTTGATGGGGGCAGGGGGGAGAGGGTGCCATTTTTCTTCGGGACGCGTGCCCACTGGCAGGTGGCTCATGCTCTGGCTCACCCCACATGCACGTGTGGGCAGTGCTAATGCGACTCAATGGATTATACAAAAGTAGATGAGGACACAAGGTGAGGGAGGGTGTGTTAAGGATCCCAGGGAAGAGAAAGGGGAGAATTAGAGCTGTATGGTATCAAGATACAGTGTGTATATACATACTGGTTACAGGCACAAAACTGTCAAATAATAAATAAAAAGTATTCTAAAATAATGCAGCCTTCAGGTGTGTGTATTTTCAAGCCCAAGTGAAGGTAACAGGCGCTGAGGCCATTTCAATACATGAAAATCAGCATGGAAACACTGAGGAAAAGAGCTGGGAAGGTGTAGGCAGAGAACTCTCCAGGGCAGCCTGGGAAAATGCACGGAAGTACACATGCAGAGATGCACGCAGTGATACAGCAGCTACGAACTTCACACAGAAAGCGCCAAGTGTGGAAGAGATTCCTGTGGACTACCATGGTCTGTAAAGGCTTCAGTGGGAGCAAACTGTGAGAAGGACCTGAAAGATGGGCACTGTAGAAATGGACAACTACACCCGTTCAGCAAACCTGCTGGGGAAAAGGCACAGTAACTGTAATTATGCCTTGTCCTTCAGTTACCCTTTTCAATACACAGTCCATCCAGAGAATTTGGTGCAATTATCAGGGAAGGGAGAAGATCATAGGTGAGACTAGAGTTGATGAAAACCCTTTTGTCCTAGCGCTGTACTGTACAGCAGAGAGATCGATTTCCCTAAAACCAAATACTCCTTCCAGGAAGAAAGACGAGTGAGACTCCAGAAATAAACAAACTGAGAAAAACAAACTGAACAACTGAAATAAAACAAAACAACAGCAAAACCCTTGGGGGGGGGGGGAACAAACTGAACAACTATAAAAAAAAAAACTGGAAAAGCTAAATCTTAGGGATTCACTAGGACCCCGCTCCAGCTTTTTTAGTAAGGAGTGAGTGGCCTCTGTGGAAAGTTGCCTGGGGGTCATGGAGCGCTCCTGGCTTACAGCCCTCCTGAGTTATTGCTCAAGCTGGGACAGGCTCTTCGGGGACACTGCTGCCTTTGAGTCACCCACACCTTCGCCCACACCCCTGTGAATAACTTCAGCGAACGCGTTAGCTCACCAAGTCACACGGATGCAGTCTGTTTGGGCCGTATCGGGTCACTAGCTGGGGTCCCATGTCTGCCCAGGAAAAGTCCCACACTATACGAAGCCCAGAAGGCACCCGCAGTGATCCCCAGGTTCTTCATCCTGGAGCAGAGAATGAGATCAGGGATACAGGGATAGCGGTAAAACACCGATAGTTCATTAAGGAAGAAAAAGGCACCCTGAGAATGAAGGAGGTCAGAGAGCAGGGAAAGGTCTATGGCTCAAGGTCTTGAACCATTATGGCTCAGAAACATAGCACTTGCCTTCTGCATTTGTGTAGTCTGGGCTTTTCTCCAGCATGCTTTGCTCACTACATACAGCCTTGGGAGGGAAGAGCTTTCAGTCTTTCTGCCAAGTGGCTTCTTTCTTATGTTAATCTCGCCTTTAAAAAAAAAAAATATATATATATATATATATATATATATATATATGTTTGCATGTCTGCGTGTCTACTGAGTGAGTGCAGATGCCAGTGGAGGCCAGAACAGGGCACCAGATCCCTTGTAGCTGGTGTTCATAGACAATTATCAATGGCCCAATGTGGGTTCTAAGAGCTAATCTCTAAGTCTTCTGCAAAAGCAATGAACACTCACGTCTGCTAATCCAGCTGATCCTATGCTAATCTTGACGCCCCTCTCTCCCTGGGTCCTCTTCTCCTGGCACCATTCATAGAATACCACTTGAATCTGAGGTTGAAGCAAAAAGGAGAGCAATTAGGGAAAGTGAGCAGGGCCATTTGAGAGTAGGCACTTACCCTTACAGCGTCAACTTCGCCAGGGAGCTACCACCCCCAGCAAGTCATCCTGCAGGCGTTCTTGCCTATAATCGCCAATGAGTGGCCATCAAAGGTGTTATTTTCCTGATGAGAACCGAGCTTGCAGTCGGCTGGAGGTTCCTCTAAAGCCCTACTGTTGATAGCAGAATAAATGGTGCTTGTGTGGAATGAATCCCTTCTTTTATAAATTCTGTTAGCACCTGTCCAGTATCATTTTTTTTTCCTTCTGTACCTTGTCTGCTGGAACCCTGTCAGTCCTAGAGTACACCCCATCAACTGTAACCCTGTCAGTGCTCCTGGAGTTCACCTCACCTACAGGAACCCTGTCAGTCCTCCTGGAGTACACCTCACCTACAATGACACTGTCAGCCCCTCGTGAACCACCTGTCTCATTTAGGTTCCTAAGCCACCGTTTGAAAATAATAGTTTCCAAACCCACCAAATCCTATATGTGACCATTGTAAAGATACTGAACTGTGACTTCCTCAGAGAATCCAACACCCATGCCCACTGTCTTTCCAACGATCTCTTTTTAAAGCTAAGGCCCATGTGCTTTAGAAAAATCTATATTCAAAAAGTCTTCGTGGCTGTCAAGATGGTTGAGCAGGTAAAGGCACTTGTCACAAGGCTTGATAACCCAGGTTTGATCCCAGGGACAGGACTCACAGTGGAAGAAAAGAAATAACTCCTAAAGGTTGTCTTCTAACCTCCACAAATGGGCAGTACACAATGACACACACACACACACACACACACACACACACACACACTACACTACACATATTCCATAATAATAAATAAAATAATAGTCTTTAACTGTGTTTCAATAACCCCATATCTGCTTCAGACTGGTTGAAATTCTTTTCTGGCTCAAGGGCAAGGTTTTAGCTTCACCTGAGAAGAGGGACTCATGAGACTCAGGCACCTGCAGGGGGCAGTGTGAAGCTGGGGCTCCGTCCCTGTCATTTCGGACAAGATCGCACTGATCCCCATTTGTGAATCCCCTTCGCATCACTGAGAATTATTCGATGCCAACAACTGTGATGTAACTCAGGAGTAAAACTGCCTGGAGGGCTGGGGAGATGACTTAATCAGCACAGTGCAACCACAAGGGCCGAGTTCAGATCCCTTCAATGCATACCACGTGTGTGGTCCATGCTCGTTAAACCTAGCACTGAGAACCAGAAAAGGGTGAACACCAAAGCATGCTAGCCAATTAGTCCAGGCAATCAGAGGCCTTCTTGATCAGTGATAGACCGTCTCAAAAACCAAGGTTGAGGATTAAGGAAGACACTTAACATCAAATTCTGGCTTTTTTATAAATACACACACACACACATACACACACATATGCGCACACACACTAACAAGCAAGCTAGAAGAAAAAGCGCTACTGGAGTCAGTATGATCTGATTTTTTGGCCAGCATCTGCTTCTGTTTCCTGATGACAGCACCTAAGGGAAACAGCCTTTTCCTGTTGTTGACTGTAGCTAAACTTTCTCCAAGGCAACAGAGTGGAAATGAAAAACAGCAGTATCTCGCCACTCTTGGAAATTAGTCAGCGCTGGCCACAGCACCTGCTCTCTGCCAAGGACAGCAAAGGCTGGAACTTGTCTTCACTTCCTGGGAATGAAAGCACCTCTTGCCACAGAAGCTTCTAGCTTGGCAAACTATGGTGAACGTTCTTCCTCTTTACACAGAAGGTCCAATAGTGATGAGGAAGGCAGACAGGACTCTCGGAATGGTTACAGAAACCCGAGCCACTGCGTCTCCCCCTAGATCCCACTCCTGGAACCACAAAATAGCCTGTGATTTCTAAAGCGCTTTTCCCGCAGCCCCTTGCAACACTGTTCTGTTACACATTGCTGCAGAAACAGTGAGCCAGTGGCACTCGAGAATAGCCCTGGTGGCTGATAGGAGAGCAGGAGTCGTTTTCTCTAAGGGTTAGCCCCTGTGGTCAGCTGTGCTCTGGAGGATGGCCTTTACTGCATTCCGAAGAGACTGGAAGAGTGGTATGAGCAACAGTGCAAGGGAATGCAGCAGGGGCAGCAGGCTCACAAACATCCAGCTGAAACGGACTGAGGAGGTCCAGGCAGCTGCGTTCCCAACTGAGCCTTCTCTCCCCTGAACTTCTGGATTCCCATTTCCGATACAGACATTTTTATGCCACTGGACAAATAATAGCAACTTTACTGGAAACAGTTTACTTTCCAGCTGTTTAAAAAAAAACAAAACAAAACACTATTTTTAATACTCTTAGCTGCTTGTTATATTTCTCTGTCCTCATTACACAGGCAAGAGGGTGAGGCTGGCCTAGGACAGGAGGGTTTGGAGGAAACAAAGGAAGACCTCATCACTTCCAAACTGTGCTTTCAGCAAGCTTAACAGCACATGAAAATTTCCAGCATAATGTACAACCATAAACCCCACTAGGAATA
Organism: Psammomys obesus; assembly: GCF_907164565.1. Lineage (NCBI taxonomy): Eukaryota > Metazoa > Chordata > Mammalia > Rodentia > Muridae > Psammomys > Psammomys obesus. The sequence goes on from NW_026596069.1 coordinate 3,749,535, forward strand.
CAAGTAAGAAACAGAACATTTATATATATATATATATATATATATATATATATATATATATATATATCATCAGTAGGCTGTGATGTGCAAATCAGGAGAAGGCTGGCATTATGTGAAAACCCACAAAGCCTCACCACACCCAGAGCTGGCAATCTAAGCTTTTGCCATTCTCTGTCTTAGTTCCATTTTCAATAATGTCCTTCTTGTCATTTATATCAGTCGCTGCCCACGTGTCCATGTGTCCTAGGCTAAGTTTTTGTCCCAAGACACAAGAAATCTCAGCAGGTGCCCTATGGCCTGATAAGCTCATCCCTAAAGATGGGTCTCCTTCCTGATTCTTTTCCATTCTTTCCTGGGTCAGGAGCCAGAGCAACCATGGCAGATACAAAGAAGCAGAATGGTCAGGGAGAGTTTCTACAGGGTTGGAGCAGTCGTGCGTTTTATGCCTTGCGTGAACACCGTGAGCTATGACACACAGGGAAGAGCGTTCTCACATGGCGTCCAGCCGAGGTGAACAGAAGCCAAGTCAGAACTGGAGACACTGCAGTCACATCAGGAAACACTTGCAATCAGACTTGGGGGTGGAAAGAGAAAGCACTCCTGGAGATCTGCATGAACCGCCACAGGGGCAGGGAGGCAGCAGTAGCTCAACAGCCAGGATGCCTGGATTTTAAGACAGGCTCCGTCATCGGCTCTGCAGCTTTGACAGAGTTAACCAGGCTCTCTGTGTCTCATTTTCCAGGACTTTAAAGTTTGTGTGTGTGTGTGTGTGTGTGTGTGTGTGTGTGTGTGTGTGTGTGTGTTTTAATTACTTGTAGCTATGTATGTCCATATATGGAATGATGTACCTGATGATCGTGGGTATCCACGAAGGTCAGAAGAGGGGGTTCCCAACTAAGCAACATGGAAGTTTTTGCTCAAAACACTCTAGCAACTTTCCTTAAAGTACAATTATATAGGAAAATTAATTATATAGCAAAAAAGTGGCATGAGGCAAAATATGCAAAATAAAAGAAAACACCTCAGGGGCTGGTCAATTGTATTATAGGCATATTTCATAAATTACATTGATAAGGGGAAACTTGGGGGTGTCTGTGAAGGATATGGAGCCTCTTTCAGCTCTTCATGAGTCTGCTGCCTTGGGGAATGGGGTGGAGGTACGGTGGCAGCCAGGGCTCCAGAAAACTATGCAGCCCCCAAAGCTGCCCAGACACAGTAGCTGCTGTTGGATTGTTGTTTCACAGATTCAAACAGTGGATAGAACTCAGGAGCCACAGAGGGTGAGCTTTAGGAAGTTTATTACAGATGTGTGGGCAAAGGAAAACATGGGCGAGCAAAAAGACAGGCCTTGTGTGTGGGAAGAGTGAGTCCCCCGAGACCGGAGGCAGCAGAGCCGTGGTTCTAGGGCTTTCTGAGTCACTTATGGAAGAAACACGGGAGTGGGGGTGGAGTGTGTGCCTGTGGCTAGTCAGCGCAGCTGGTCAGCCGTGAGGTGTCTGTCCAGGTACTTCCATGGGTTTCACACACCTTCCAGGTGAGAGATAACAGCTGAGAGGGAACCACAGAGCAGAGCAGAGCTCTCTTTGCATTTCTGGCCATCAATAGAGAGGGATTCTTAGCAATGCTGACTTGGGCTCTAGAGCCTCCTGATAAGTTTCTATCTGCTGTTCCCAACAACATGATTAAAATTATGAATAAGAACAGAAGCAAATTACAGACTATGGTCTTTAGGAAACACAGAAGAAAACACAAGATCCTGGAAGTGGGTTATGGATGGAACCAGTGGTTCAAGGGGAGAAGGGATATCTTACTGGGAGCTACCGAGTTTGTCTGAAGAGTTATTCACACCATGGAAAGACAGACGGGGTGGGGGGGAGTGGGTAACAGCATGGTGGGATCTCTGAAGGTAGCCAGAGCCCATGTAGCAGAGAAGGGACTTTCCTAATTCTCACTGTCTGAGGACTGGGAAGCTTCAGGGCAAAGCTCTGAGGGCTTTCTGATTCCTAGGCAGGATGTAGGCAGTGCCAGTATTGCCAATAACTCACTTCCCAGGTGACAAATCCTGTCAGCACTGGCTAGTGACTCACAGACAACATCTCAGTAGGATGCCTGCCTCAATCTCTGAGAAGAAATCTGAGCAGAGGCCAAAGTTTAGCATTACAAAGTGAAATGAAGAGAACATCCTCAAAATGTGTGATTAAGGGTTTAGGATCTTAAAACTGTTCCTGGGACAGGACAGATGGGGTGGAAAAGTGGGGTTGGGGAGAGGAAAAGAGGTAAGAGGTGATTGAGCAAAGAATGTTGGAGTAGAAAAACTTCTGGTCAAGAGAGTAGAATTTCTGGCCTAGATGGAGACCTAACATGCCAGTTAGAAAGGTCCTGGGAGGGACCATCCCCCAGGGAGGAGGACTCATCTTAAGCCATGATAAAGAAATAGCTGGACTAACTAGTCCTTTAATGAGATGTTGTGCTTTTTGGCCCCAAACTCCCACCCCCAGCACAGTAGTTACCTGGCTGTAGCCATGGAAATTTGTAAATCTGCTCACTTTTCTAAATTCAGTAAAGTGTAACTTCTTTTCTTCTTTCTATCTCTTTCCAGGCACGGTCTCATTAACACTTTGGGTTTTTTGTTTGTTTGTTTGTTTGTTTGTTTTGTTTTCTTTGGTGACAGGCTTTCTCTGTGTAGCCTTGGCTGTTTTAGACTCACTTTGTAGACCAGGCCACTTTGGGGGTTCTTTCACATATTTGAGGCTTTCCAAAATATTTCTCTAAACTCTCCCTCCCCATCACGTGGCTGCCTGTCTACCATGTGTCTGGCTCCAGCGTAGATAGTGTAGCCTTTCCCTTCTTTTCTCCATGCTCCTCTAGGCAGCCGCTGAGCCATTCAGTTTGTCTGCCTGATTTGTTCCCTTAAGCCTCCATTTGAGTCCATGCTTAAGTTCTTCTACTAATGAGTTTAAGAACCTTAAGAGGGGACCCTGATGTCCTTGTGTCAGAATGATTTGGAAAAAAAAAAAAAAAATATATATATATATATATATATATATATATATGTATATATTTAAGAGAATTCAGGGCACCCTATTAAAATTATTTCAGAAGCGAGAATGTAATGAAAAGAAGACAAGATAAGTGTAAAACATCATGACTTGTGGTCAAATTACTTAGACAACAATGAGCTGGAAGCAAAGACTGCGCAAGAGCAAATAGTACACATAGGAAATAAAATCCAACTTACATTGACTGAGTGTAAAAAATAAGTGTTATGTTGTGCAGGCAATTCAACTGGCCTTTAGGGGCCTGACAATGTCTTATGTCACTACCTGCGTCCCCTAACACCACGTGGGCCAGGTGCTTCAGATATAACCGGTCCACCCCTCTCACTCCCTCTCTCTACTCTCTCCTGCCCTGTTTCTGTCTCTCCTTTCTCTGTTGGGGCGCCATCCCCCATCCTCATCTGTCTCTCTGCCCTCATGGCCTTAACTCTCTTCTGCTTCCCTTTCCCCAAATAAACGCTTTCATATACTATCCGTTGTGTGCATGTGGCATCATTTTTAAATAAATACTAACGTTTGGTGGCCCGTGTGGGGAGGGCTCTTCTGGTAACGTTTAGACATGCCGGAGCTCCTCTTCACGTGCCCGTCCACAACACATCTTTCTCTCCTCGCTCACACCTGCCGCTGCCACAGCAGCGTGCAGTGGTGGCGTGAGCAGCCCCTCCACTGCCACTGCCGTGTGCTCTGCGCACTAGGGACAAGGTGACGCACTTGGACGTTGGGTTACTCTTGCCCACTGGAGGTGCTTTGCCATGCACGTTGGGGTGTGGGGGATGGGGAGCGCCGAGGGGGGACTGAAATGCTGCTTCACCTCTGCCAGCAGGTCAAAACCAACCAACCATGCCGACTGCTTCAGCTGCTCCTAAGATCGGTTTCTTAAATCTGGTCCTAGACTCTACTCTTGGAGCTACTCAGGGCCACCGCCCTCCCCACACTCCTACCCAAAGGCTTGGGCTCTACCCTCCACCCACTTCTGCGGGGGTCTCAAGGAAGCCGGTGCTCCTCTCTCATTTCTTTTTCTGCTCTCAAAAAAAAAAAAAAAAACTTAATATTAAACTGTAAACCTTAAGATAACTACATGGTATGAAACGATTTTAAAACTTTTAAATTATAATTAACTCTGTTTATCTTATCTCCTTTTAGACTAACAAAGCAACGAGTCTCATTTTAAATGGGTATGGATTTTCATATAAAATCAAGGTTATTGTCTTTACAACATGCTGTATATATATATGATTCAACCCTGGTTCAAAATAGTTTTTATATGATGTAAAATTTCAATGTTATAAAGGTCTATTCACATTAACAAGCTAATTTAAAATGTTTGTCTAACTGCCTATGTCTTTACCAAAGTTCCTGTATGAAAAAATAAATGCTATTTCTCCTGCCATGAACTGCCTGTGATCTGAGTTCACCACTAGGCTTTCTGGCCAATGGATTTAGTTTAATAAATTCAAATGTAATTTTAAAACTATTTCATGCTGTTCTACTGTATCACTGATTCTAAAACTCGTAACTCAGGGGTATTATGTAAAAGGTTTGGCCTAGATACTCTTAAACTATACAGCATGATTCCAAGGATACTCTAAATTGAGATCTATTAATTTTAGAGCCATTCATTTGTTTACAGTGTTAAAGCTTGGTTATTATGCTATATCTTCACTCTCAAAAAGATTATATGCTAATATTATTAATCTATACGATAGCCTTAGATTTTTATGGACTATGTTTATGTTTTCTAAGGCACCAATTTAGCAGTGATAGAACCTAAAGTTCTAGTCTTTAATTTATAATTAACAAATACAAGTTAATATTCTGTCACCTCATAGATGATCAAGTCCTTTAACATCTCCAAAAATATATTTATAGCACTACAGATGCAGACACAGTCTCACTGCCATCTTAACTAAGCGGCTGAGGATAGTTCCTGAACCCCTATCCAGGAGTTGGTAAAAATGATTTTTAAAGCTCAAGAGGAGCCTTCCCGATATGCTCAGCTATAGCACAAAACTACACTCCAGACCTTAGTTGCTGCTCTGAGGCTGTCGGCATTCTTGTGGCGAAAACAAGAGTTCTGCAATGCTTCATCCCACAGGGGTCTGACCTAAATGAGCTCTACCAGGTCTCTGTTTCAAATGCACCCAGAAAAGACACTGGTTCCCTAGCTTCCTCAGCAAGATATACCCTGCCTGCTGGCAGACTGACCCCTGGAAGTCAAAATGTTCCCATGCAGGCTTGTCCTCTGTGTCTGAGAGACCAAAGAATTAAAAATTAGTTTTTTGGGTTATTGAATTAAAGTTTAAAGCACAAGCCTGAACAAAGGCCAGACATGTGGAGACATGTCCAGCCACCTGTCGGGAGGAATCAGCCTTACTGCATTCTTTTCCTGCCCAGTTGCTAGGAAACTGGCCCAGATCTCCCCTCTCCCCTAGGACAGCCAAACAAGGGAAGCCAGACTGTTAATGTTTGGGGGTCTTCCTATAGCCAATCAATTCAAAATGCAACATCCCCTTTTGTGCTTCAACTAATAGACACTTGCCAGGCAGGAATTCCCCTGCTCTGGGCATGCTGAGAGGGACTGGAATCTTTCAGTCAACCACCTGCTCTGAGCACAAGCCTCTCTGCTCTCAGCCGCTACAGCGGTGAGGGTGTGAGCCCAAGCTCTAGCTTGTAATATAAAGATCCCCATGTGTTTTTCAATGGACTCAACTCCTGCTGGTTTTTTGGGGTCTCGAGAATGGGGCACAACATACCTAGCCATGGAGTCTAAGCCAGCATAAAGCCACAGACACTTCCAGACTTTAAGCTCCTTGGCCTGGCAGAGGACAGACCACTCCTGGATTCAGCAACCTCACCAAGCCCAGGTTAACACTGCAGGCCTGTTTTAACTTCACACTTAGTTCCCATGATTATAATTGCCAAATTCTGTCATGGGAGGCTTCATATGCCTTCTCGGTATTCTTCATGTGCAGGACACCAGACCTTAAGCCTCGCTCCTAGAGCTGATGCTGTCAGGTCTAGACACAGTCTACTTTGTTACCAGACTCAAAAAGCAGGTCTCAGATGTAACCTTTTCACCATTCCTTTAGCTAAAGGACAATGAATGTTCATAGCAGTCTCACCTATGTCTTAGGATAAATAATGGAAAATAAGACCTAAGAAAACAGAAGTTTAAGTTATGAGGATCTAAGAACATGTTTTAAGATTGGTGAATGCAAGCTATATAAAGGAAAGTGTCTAAGAAAATGTTTGAGGGTCTAAGAAACTGTTTTTAAGGTTGGTAAATGTAAGTTATATGAAGAAAAGCTTCTAAGAAAATGTTAGAGGGTCTAAGGAGATGTTTTAAGGTTGACAGATACAAGTTATAAAGATTGAAAGGTCTGAGGTGATTCAAGGTACCCTAAATAAAAATACTTCATATTTCTTCCCCTTGCTACTGTTGTATTAACTGTCCAGAGCTCTGACATTTATCACTAGAACTCTGATTTATTAATCTAACTCTGATTAAAAAAAAATTCCACTATACCATCCACTATCATGCATCCAAGCTAAAGATTTTAAATCTCCTTTGGTTTGTCTTTTAAGTGTAGACTTAAACATTGTTTCTCATTGTGCTAGATTTGTATACATCTAGTCTTCTGGATAGACAGAACAACCTCTCTTCCATAATGTGTAATCTTACTGAAAGTTAAGATCAAGTGAGCTTTTGCCTCTTCTACTTCATGAAAGGCTCTGCCTTTCCTAAGCTCACCTCAAAGAATGTTCAAGCTTTTAACCCAACGTTATTTCCCAATCCTCTGCTATGCTGTAACACAAAGCTGTATGTCTACTGCCTTTTTTTTTCACAGTGTATATTTTACTACAGATTACAATGGTAATGTTAAAATGTCTAAAATTTTATCTCCTTTGTAAAATTTAAAAAAACAATTCTTGTAAGCTGCAGGAAATCCACCTGAATCCACCTCTCATGTCAGATGAAATCCAGGTAAGTACTACCAATCAACAGCCTATGTTTCCCACCTATCTCAGAGGATGGGATTCCTCTCCCTTTCCCCGGTTTTGGGACTCCCCTTTCCTGGCTACCCGATTGCTATATCTCTGTACCCAACACCAGCTGATTTATGGGTCTTCCCTCTTGGTTGGCACAAATGCTTCCTGCTGCTCTCATAAACTTGCATCCAAACCCTTAGTCTAGAACCTTCTCTCTTGCGTGAGACTTTCTCTCTACCAGAATGGTTTTGCTCCCTCCCCTTCTCTCATGTCTACCAAATCCCAGCTAGGTAAACTGTGTCTGCTACTGGCAACTGTGACCTTGGTCTCTAGCCAACGCTGACATGAGCTGTTGAAACAGATTGTACCACAGCAATCTACTGAGTCAAACCTTGCTCTTGGGTCACTTTGATGGGTCACTGACTCGACTCTCCTCGTGGGAATAGTCCATTCACCCATCCCTCCATATTCTTCTTTGGGATGCCTTCTGCAAATTTTCAGATTTCTACACCTAGCACCCGCTTTGAGGGCTTCTATGTTTACATGCCTCTGTAACCAAACTTGGCCTCAGTTTTCCTCAGATGACAGATCCAAAATAAAACCTTTTTAATTACTGCCAGCAGTTGGGTAAATGGAGGTTCCCATGTTCAAGTCTCTTCTTATGCTCCAAAACAATCTCTGTTTGCTCTTCCAAGAGTTTCAAATATACACCTAAAAGGAATTTTCTCCTTAACCTACTTAACTCTGCCCATATATATGCCAGACCCAGGTGTTTTCTACATCCATGACAGCACCAAAGCAGCTACTCACAGGTGTTCCAGCCTAACCTCACAGACGGCATCAAGCCAGACCTGCACTTTCCCTCCCAGCCATGGATATTCTCACAGATCCTCAAGAGCATCAAAACAGCCTACACTTGGCCAACATTTCAGCCTTTTGGCCTCCCTATTGCTGCCCCAGTGTCAGCAGGAAGTAGCTAAAGACGATTGATTTCTTTGTCCATTATTGGTTTATTATCAACAAAAGGCTGGAATGGTGTGCTTCAGGCCCAGGACAAACAGGTCCCAGTTCTCCCAGAATTCCTCACTCCTGATCTGCTGCCAGGGATGGCTGGCAAACCCCACCCTCTACCCTGAGATTTCCAGGGCAGGGGTTCCTCTTGTCCTCACCATGTAATCTGGACATTTTGGTGTTTTTACTTCTCTCTCTCTCTCTCTCTCTCTCTCTCTCTCTCTCTCTCTCTTACCTGCTTGCATGGCAACCAAGAGCTGCTTCCAGTGAACGTACATTTATATTCATTAACTTGCTTTGCATGAGAAGCAGCCCAATGTCCTACTACTGCCTTGCCACTACTCCCTAGCTCCTCATTTTTCAATTAAATAAAAAGGGAGGAATGTTATGTTGTGCAGGCAATTCAGCTGGCCTGCCCTCAGGGGTCTTTGGGGTCCTGACAATGTCCTATGTCAGTACCTGCATCCTATGTCACTACCTGGGCCAGGTGCTTCAGCTATAACTGGTCTGCCACTCCCACCCACCCACCCACCCTCTCTGCTCTCTCTCCTCTCTTGTGCTCTCTCTGCCTCATGTCCTCTCCTGAGGGACCCTGACCATGTCTCTCTCTCTTTCTCTCTCCTTCCCTCTCTCTACCTCCATCCAATAAATGTATTTCATATGATATTTATTGTATGTGGCATCAGTTTAAAATACTAACAATAAGCAATAGATGAAAAAAGTTGCTAAAATATAGTTCAAGAAAATTTTTCTGAGTCAAAATATTACATAAATCGACATAGCATGCTTCATACCCATAAACTGTTACCAGAGTCTTAGAGTCACAGCCTGCTCCCCGGTAGCCCTAGAAAGACAGGTTTAGCTTCCTATAACCTGCAGGCCAATTAAACAGTGACCCCCGAGATTTAGTCAATGCTACCATTCTGGGAAGCTGAATAAAGAGATCCAGTGACCCTCATCCCAAGTCTATTTCTGTCCCGGCATGAGGTGTGGGCTTAAACAGAGAGGTGGAGTATGCACAGGTGAGAAGTCCTTGTCAAGGTGTGGTCTGGACCATTATCATTGTCTCAGCTTCAGACTGTTCTGAAAAGTGAGTTGACAAGTTGCCAAAACTGTGTGAAATCTCTTATAGTTACTCCTTTGGCTCCCACCAGCATTCAGCCATTTTCTTCTCCCAGAAGGAGATTTCTGGAGAAATAGGGGTTTCTTAAAAGCCATTGTATCAGTCTGATAACCAAACAAAAGAACAAAAGTATCTCGTGTAAATTTGTTTGTTTCCGGTATGGTGGTTTGAATGTGAATAGCCCCCATAAGCTCACCTATTTGAACACTTAGTCCCTAGTTGGTAGAGCTGTTTGGAAAGGATTAGGAGGTGTGGTCTTGTTAGAGGTGTGTCACTGGAAGTAGGCTTGGAGGTCTCAAAAGTTCTCACCACGCCAGGCGCGGTGGCGCAGGGCTGTAATCCCAGTACTCGGGGAGGCAGAGGCAGGCAGATCTCTGTGAGTTCGAGGACAGCTTGGTCTACAAAGCAATTCCAGGACAGCCAAGGCTACACTGAGAAACCCTGTCATGAAAAACCAACTCTCTCCCCCACCCCCAAAACGGGTTCCCACCAGTCCCAGTTAGTCCCAGCTTCCTCCACCCCCTGCTTGTGGATCGGATGTCAGCTCTCAGCTACTGCTGCAGCGCCATGCCGGCCTGCTGCGATGCTCCCCCCCCCCCCCCCCGTGATGGCAACGAAGGCGAACCCTCTGGAACCATGAGCCCCCAGATTAGACGCTTTCTTTTATTAGTTACCTTGGTCATGGTGTTTTGTCACAATAATAGAAAAGTAACTAAGACCAGTTAAAGGAGATAAAAAGGGGGGAGGGAAGGAAAGAAAGATAGTATGGAAGGAAAGAGAGGGACGGAAGAAGGGAAATCGGTGGTTCCTTGGGAATTTCTGGTGAAAATTCAAATAGTATATAAGCTGAATAAATCAGTACGCCAACTGGACTTTTTGGTCCAACTTTTTTTTTTTTCATCAGAGTATTTAAAGTATTTAAGAACATGAAATGTAAAGCGGTGATTCTGTTTAGTCCAGTCTGTCTGCACACTGAAAGGTGCAACTTGATTCCTATGCAAGAATACAGGGGGCGCTGTTTTCACGATTCCCCCTGCGAATCTGAAAGGTGAGCTCCAAACAGCCTGACTGCAAACACAGCCTCACACAGGCTGTAAACATACAGCACCGCCATAGGGCGGCAAGTCATGGTGACAAGGAACGCAGTGCAGTATACCCTCATTTCAGGCTGGGACAACGGGGAATTTTTTTTCATTTTAAAAAATAAGTCGAGCCCGACGACGCCAGGCCTCGGAGCGGAGGGGTATCTCTCAGTGACTGCCTCCGAGGCCTGTCACAGTCGGGCTCCGGCTCCTTTGCCGAGCCACCAGGTCGCAAAGCAGGGATGAGAACCTTCAGGGCTCCTGGGTAGAGCTGCACTCCAGCAATGGGAATGGGAGCAGCGTTCCAGCCTCCGTCTCTATGTGTAATGGTGGCATGGAAAAAATACTGTTGGATGTCCAGCACGAACATGGATGAAATAACTCCAAGAGTTCTCACTGTGGCAGCCCACCTCACTCCCGGAAACCACAAGATACCAACAGAGCTGGAATAGACACCTCGGCTTTGGAGAGAAAAACAGCACTCTGTCTGAGGAAGAGTGTGTTGAGAGAAGAAGAGAAGTTGAAAGTATCTTGAAGAAAAGCTCAGATTGGATATGGGATTGGTCAAGTCGGCCAGAAAATATCCCACCGCCCCAAGGAGTTCCTTTTTAAACACCTGAAGCGCACAGCTACTCTCAGAATGAGAAACACAAGCGTTATGAAGAAAGGGGGCATTTTCTCAGCCGACTTTCTGAAGGTTTTTCTTCCATCTCTGTTGCTGTCTCGAGTGCTGCCGCTGGATTGGGGATCTATATTGGAAGGCGTCTGACAGCTTTCCCTAGCACCTTTTGATGAAGAATCAGATCTGACTTCTGGTCACAGAGTGAGGATTCATGTCTGAGCTGTGACAGCTAACGGAAGAGCTAGCATAATCCTTGGGTGTCTGCGCTATGTGTGTTTATTTGTTCTGTAAATGTGGTGCTCCTGACTTAGACAGAATAGACTCTAATATCATGACCTAAAATTATACCTATGGGATCAATTAATGAGCATGTCAGACTGATGCCTATTGTGGCATTTATTAGTAAATTTCTTTGAATATTAGATATATATAAATAAATAGTATAAATAATTTTAATATAGTAGCAATGATTTATTTAAAAAGGATCTGTAATCATAATTCAGTTAAGACACTTTACACTTCAAAAGAATGAGCATTTTGAAATCATTAAAGAGTTTGTTCCAAAGGAATATTGTGGCCTTATAATCCTATTACATAGATGAAAATACTACATGGTTAATTAAAGGGTACGGGTTATCTCTAAAAGCCTCTTATTATATGAATTAAGTAGCAGGTAGAAGCTAGGGTTACCAACAAAGCACACTCTGCAGTCCCCCCTCTTCTTGCTTTGCAGGCTGAGGATGCCAGCCTTGCTGTCCGCCATTACCTTGGGAGGTTCATCATTCTGCTGGATCTAATCCCTTCGTATTTAAATTCTGTGTGCTTTTAAAATCAGCTGTATTGTAAGCAAACCTGTCTACTTTAAAAGACTGGAAATGAAAAACAAATATTTGCCAAATCCTTTGGGGGAAAAAATAAGCCAGGGAAGCAGGTAGACAGATGGCTCAGTGGTTAAGAGCATGTACTGTTTTTTCAGAGGATCCAGCATAGACAGTTTATAAACACCTGCAGCTCCAATTCCAGGGAAGCCATGTCCTCTTCTGTTGGTGCTGAAGCTCAGGTTCTCTCTCTCTCTCTCTCTCTCTCTCTCTCTCTCTCTTTCTCTCAAAATTAAAGAAATCTTTTTAAAATAAGTGGGCAATTGGACTGGAGAGATGATTAGTTAAGCGATGATTAAGTTAAGAGATAATTGGTTAAGTGCTTGCTTCGTAAGCCTTAGGGGCTGAGGCTAGGTATAAGCAGTCACATGAGGGCTTTTCTGTGCTCACGCACACCTGGAACCACAGGGCTGTGGAGAGCAGAGGCAATAAGGTCACTGAGTGTGCTAACCCCAAGTGAAGCGACAGACCCTATCTCGGAGGAATAAAGCGAGAATGATAGCGGAGGGTCCTGAAGTCCTCCTCTGGCCTCTACAGATGCACAAACGTGTGTACCTCGAAACACGTGTACATATACAACGCACACACACGTGACTGAGCTAAGGATGGTGTGATGACTCAATGTACTACTGTCCATAGAAGTAGTGAAAATACTGGCTGGGCCACATTAGTCATCAGCTATTTCAGAACACCGGAAAGTGTGTTAGTCAGTTCTGTCACTGTGGGATAAATCAACTTAAGAGAGGAAACGTTTATTTTGGTATAAAACTGGAAAGAATTCAGAATTATTGCATCATCGACAAACATAACTGAGCATAGCATAATTAAACCTATCTTTAAAGGCCATTATTTAACTGGACAGCATTAACTAAAAGAGAACCCAGTAAAATAGGTGATTCACAGGACCAGATTGTAAAATCCGGTAGATCCCAACTATAAGTGATCAGCTATTTCCAGAGTATAATGAAAACCGCAAATATGGCAACAATGAGGACTCAAAATGTGTGTGCCTACGTGGAGACCAAAGGTTGATTTTAAGTATCTTCTCTGACTTTTTTTTTTTTTTTGAGACAGGACCTCTCACTAAACCTAGAGTTTGTAGCTCTAGCCACACTAGTGCCTTAGTTACAGTTTCCATTGCTCTGCTAGAACACCACGACCAAAGGAAACTGACGGGAGGTGTGGGGCATATTTTAGCTTACACTTCCAGGTAATAGTCCATCACAGAGGAACGTCAGGGCAGGAACTCAAGCCAGGTAGGAAGCTGGAAGAAAGAACAGATGCAGGGACCATGGAGGAGAGCTGTTTACTGGTTTGTTCCTAATGGCTTTCGGAGTTTGCTTTTTTAACCCCTCTCAGGGCCACCTATCCAGGGGTGGAAGCCCTGAGCTCCCCACATCAATCACCACTAAAGGAAATGTCCCTAAGGCAAGCCTACAAGCCAGTCTTACTGAGACAGGTCTCAGCTGAGAGCCTTTCTCCCCTAATGGCTGTAGCTTGTGCCAAGTTGACATAAAGCTACTCTGGTACAAATATCTAGCCAGTAAGCCAGGAGATCTGCTGATTTCTGCTCCCGGTGCTGGGCTTACAGGCCATCATCACCAGGTTTGGCTTTTACATGGTGCAGGGGATCCAAACTCTAGCCCTCACACCTGCACAGCTGGTGCTTCAAGCAGTGAACACCCTACCTGCTCAGCTCTATCTGGACGGTAACGCTCTATTACAGGCACTATAGCACCCCCACTCCAAGACTGTTGGGTCAGGAAGTTTCTCTCCTTTGCTCAAGGTCACGCTTCTAGAAGAGAATAGCACCACAGGCAGCTACAAGCCCACTCGTCCTCACGCTTTGTGGTCTGAGTGACACGGTTGGATGGTCAGCTTTATAATCTAGGCGGCTGCCAGGGAATGGAAGGCATAGTCACGGTTCCTCAGCGATGCACAGCCCAGAAATCAGAATAAAAGTTAACACATGGGCTCTGTTGCCTGCTTTTGACCACTTTCCCCTGATGGGGATGCCTGGCCCTGCCACTGTGGAAGAGGATGTGCTTAATCCTTCAATCCTTAAATCTAGACAAGAAAACAACAACGAAATCAAAGGTCATGTTGTAATGGAAGGTGTATGAGAACATCTCCTACATCCCAAGGATTTGGGTGGCTGGCTATAGGGTTGTTCAGAGTGAAGAAAGTGAGAAGACGCCTAAGTTGTTCAATCTGAGGGAAACTTTTAAACAGAACCCAGGCAGACAGCCAGAGCTCTGTTTTCTTTTTGGAAGCCATGTTATTCCTAGATGCCCTATAATCTTGTCTCCACCACTGTACAGCCACTATATTCAGGACTGAATAAAATCAGTCTTGCTCCAAGGAGCTGGGCTGGTTAGGCCCGTGCCATGCTGGCACAAGGAGGGTTCCACACCTGTCTGGAAATCACACTGGCAGGCCGACAGTGTCCAGTGAGGCCTTTTCAGGCACACAGAGGCCTGAAGACGCAGAGGATCCCCTGGACTCTGTGAAGAGAGTTCCCATTGCTTGCTCTTATCTTGAGGATAAGCATTAAATATCTTTGGCTACCAAAGTTTCGTTTTATTCTTAGATATTACAAACTACCTGGGCAGTGGTGGCACACGCCTTTAATCTCAGCACCTGGGAGGCAGAGGCAGGTGGATCTTTGGGTTCAAGGCCAGCCTGGTCTACAGAGCAAGTCTGGAGATGCTAATGCAATTGACAGCTTCAGGAAACTTAGACAATTACAAGACTCAAAACTCCTTTCTCTAAGTTTCTGCAAGCAGAAATTATTGCTGGAGAAGAGGAAACTGTCGGGTGATGCCTCTACCAAGTTGTGCAGGGATCTCTAGGATCCAGCTTTGCGAATGGCCCATCCCTTTCTGTCTGGGGTTGCAGTTGTCTTTCAGTTATTAATACTACTGTAAGTAACCCAATTAACTCATTGGACCACCAAGCTCGACTTAAGTGAATCTTTATTTGGTCTTTCGCTCGTGCCCAGAAATCTGTTCATGTCTCCCCAGAAAATGTTATACAAGGGGGACATTATTGTAGAAGAAATGATTTACAGTATTGCATTTTAAATTTTCTATGAAAATTGTCAGAGCCCAGAGGCAAAGTCTGGTATTTCTTCTGCTGGAGTTTGGGGTGCATCTTTAAGGGCCAATGAAGTATCTGATACACATAGCTTCCTGGCATCTGTGGTCATTAAGTGGCTATGCAAAAGAATACAAAAGATGAAAGATAAGAAATCAGAATGTGAACCAATGACTCTAAAAAATGTTGATAATGTTGGCCTTCAACATTAGTGTCAGTGACATTTCTGGCTTCTAGCCAAGGCAAAGCTAATTGTCAGGGACAAGAAGCAGAGCTGCTCACGTTCAAGGTCCCTGCCATAGGCTGAATGCTGCAGAGCCTTACTTTGGCTACAGATTCATTACATCTTACACAGCATGGCACCCGACATTTAGTGTAATTCCCCAAACTGTGATGTCTTATCTTTTAATCTGTGCGGCCCTTATACGTGCCTTCATTTCAAGACGTGTTCTGAATGCTTCTATAACAATCCTGTAGAAAAGCAGCATCAGACAGGAAGTTCAGTGGGTCTCTCAACATAACCACAGACTTGACTCTCCAAAGTACTGCATAGGACAGTGAGCCCTGGGAGAGGCCATCTAAATCCTGTCATCACCCACTCCAGCGTCTGACAGAAACATGCAGGCTATGAAACTTAGATGAATCGAGTAATTGAAAGCCTATCTCTTGACCCACTCTTCATTCTGTTGTAAAGTCCCCATTGGCTATAAGCCCCTAACTCTAGCAATCTATGAGGATAACACATAATCCTGGGATGATTTTTTTTCCTCTTTAAAAAGAGAAAAGGTTATTCCTAATTCAAGACAGTTTGGATCTAAATACCTCATTGGAGAAAGAAAGAAAGAAAGAAAGAAAGAAAGAAAGAAAGAAAGAAAGAAAGAAAGAAAGAAAGAAAGGAAGGAAGGAAGGAAGGAAGGAAGGAAGGAAGGAAGGAAGGAAGGAAGGAAGGAAGGAAGAAAGAAAGAAAGAAAGAAAGAAAGAAAGAAAGAAAGAAAGAAAGAAAGAAAAAGAGTTTATTTTCTTAAGTAGCCAGACAGACAGTAGCAGGCTTGGATGCCATTAAAGATAGACTCCTGCCTTGTACCCAGCTTTGGAACCATGTCCCCTTTCCCTGGCAACAATAGAAATGGAAATACCACAACTGCTCTCTGAGGATTTAAAATACACAGAAAAGCTACTCTTTCCTGGCCAAAAGAATAGACTGGCAGTTCTGTCCTTAGTCTGAGGCGGAATCGTGGTGTTCTGATCTGCCTCAAAGATTAGAAGATTGCACACTGTGTCTCCTTCTTAGGAGTTACTACAACTGTGCCTGTCAATCACCTGACCACAAGAACACACCTCAGGAAAGCTGACTCATATGAAACTATGCTAAGGAAATGAGTGGAATAATTATTCCCCTAATGAGATAATGGACTTGTGTGCCCTGGAGTGCCTTCCTCCAGGCAGTTCCTGACAGATCTTCACTGATAAATATGCTCTAACTCAACATCACTACTCCTTCCCCCAACTCATACCCTTTTCAACCCTTCTTTGAACACCAGCCATAATCTAAGCATGTTTGCCCTGACGCTGTGTTTTCTTAGTGTTTCTGTGAGGACTCTCTCCCCCAACACCCTTTTCTGCACTTGCTTGCGAACACCAGCTCAAAGGGCACTTTTATTCTCTCAGGAACTTCTGGTATTTGCAGTTGCTTACCATGTTGTTATTTTTATCAAAAGCTCTAATAAATGGCCCTGTGACTTCTAAGTCAACTTTCCAATTATTTTACCAATAAGACTAAGAACCCACAGAGGAGAGTCCTGATTCTGCTGTGATGTGTTCACATGAGTACGTGTGATGTGTCAAGATATTAACATCAGCTTCTGCACAGCACATTGTTTGCTTTAATTTAGTTATACTAATTTACCACTAAGTGGACATGTTTCCAGAGAGGTGTCATAAATATATTTTATATACATCTTTCAGAGCCTTCATCTCTTAAGTCTTTGAGTCTGGGGCAGCTTGGGTTTTCATACTGAGACAATTTCATTACATTAGATGGCAGTTGATCTGTTGTAAATCTTCCTGGGTTTTGATGGTTCTGCAGAAATTAATTTACAGTAATCAAGAACAAGAAGAGGCATATCAAGCATACTAACCCTGACGGTCATCATGATGAGAGACGGTGGCTTGTGCATTTAGAGCAATACTAGACAACTAAAGCACATGTGAACGGAACCACTGTGCCTGGCCCTTGCCTTCCTAAATGTTACCACTGCCTGTCTTCTGCTGAATGACTATGACAGTTTTTCTTCAGTGGTCAAACATTGAAAGTCCCACTGTGGGGGCTGAAGGGATGCCTCAGTCCATACAGCTATTGCCATGCATGCGTGAGAACTTGAGTTTGGATTACTAGCACCGACACAAAATACAGATCTGAAGGTGAGTATCTGTAACTCCAGATAGATAGATCCCTGGAGCTCATGGATCTGCCAGCCATTCTCACAAAATTGATAAGCTTGGGGTTCAGTGAGAGACCCTGTCTCAAAATATAAGGTAAAAAATGATTGTAAAAGACACCCATCTACACCCTAGTGGGCAGTATGAACCTGTGAGAGCAGGGCCTCAAATGAGGCAGACTAAAGTCTCATGCAATCACCAACTTCGTTCAGAGCATCAGACAGTTTATACTCTGAGGCTTAAGAAGAATCACATGAGTAAAGTGTTCAATCACATGTTAGCTTTGCCAAGCTACATATGGCAAAACCGTGTTTTCCCACACAGGTGCATGAATAACGGCAGCAGAAGTAAAGTCACTCCTATCCGCTTCACCTGGGAGGATCATGAAAACACATTCCAGGAACAGTTCTGCTTTGAAGAAACTGAGGTCCAAGACTCTTGTTTGTTGTTGTTGTTGTTTTTGGGGGGGAGTTTTCTCACAAGCACTGTGAATTCTCCTCGAATGACTCCATCCTTGGACCATGTTCCGACAATTGCCACTTTTGACTACGACCCTTAAACTCTGCTTGTCCTTCAGTGAAATTTCATGAAGATGTTATCTGACACAGTCATGTTGGGTTACTGGAAATTAACACAATCCAAAGCATTCTTCTTACACAGAAGGACATGTGTTCCCTTCCCATCTTGAGGCAGGCACATGGCTGCAGACGTGCAGACAGGAGGCAATAATGCTGGCTCCATTATTCTTACTCTACTCCTTCACTGGAGGCTGATCCAGAACTCTGCTGAGCTATCTTAAACATTACTGGAATTAGAAGTGGATTTCTGTCTGGTTCATTCTTCTCCGTGCTTTGGAGGGCTATGTGCTGTCTTGGCTCGAGACACTGTAAACAACCTCCTTGGGCCTCCAGTTCTCTCTCCCAGTGGCTAGAGTTCTTACAGCCCACCCATCTGAGACTTCCACTGTTTGGGGTTGCCCAGGTAGCCCCGTGAATCATGGCTTCCCTGTCCTAGGAGCCACCACGTGGTGCTGATGCTGCTAGGGCTCCTGCATTCCTCCTCAAACACTTCTGCTCAGCCATGTCCTTTATCAGTTCCATCTGTATCTCAAAGACTTGATCCCGTGTTAGATTTCCTTCACTTCCTGCCCCAGAAGAGCTGCAGGTGTGGCTGTATGCCAATAGGTGGCAGAGGAGAGCGAGGCTCTGTCTACGCTCGGTGTTCGGACTTGTGAACATTTGAATGATTAGTAGCCTAACATTCCCTGAAAATAAGAAAGCCTGAGATGACCACCAGTCCAGTGCCAGGCAGGCCCCATCAGCTCCCTATGACTGGCAGCAAGCCAGAGACTAGAAGAACCCCCCCTGAGACTGAGGGCCCAGGGCAGGAGTAAGCTAGAGACAAACAAACCTCACATAGGGCCATTCGGACATACTACGGGAGGAGCGAGCCTGAGATGACCACAAGACTGGCACCTTGGGGCCTAGACAGGGAGGTAGCCTGAGATGCCCACCAGTCAGGCACCTCTCAGGCCTGGGAGGGCAGACTGTGCCTGAGGTGACGCCTGCAGGGCATCATAATGTACAAGCAGGCAGAGCACTCGAGACCACTCCTGAGATGACCTCAGACATCAGGGACCCCAGGCACTCCTAAGAGGTGCACAACAGAGGTGAAAGAAATGGGAAAGAAAGAGAAACAGAAGGAGGTAGACGCAAGGAAGAGAGGCAGAGCTGGAGACTGGAGAGTAGTGAGGAACAGACTGATTTGAGTAGGGTGGTGATGCCACCTAGAACCACGGTGAGGTCCTGGCCCGGGCTGCCGTGGGGGAGGGGAGGCACATCGTGACCAGTGGCCATGTAGCATCAGGGTTTGTCACCGCCAAAGGCCAGACAGAAGTCCCTGATCTGGGCTGCCTGCTGGGGACATGTTGATGTCTGAGGACTGTGTAGAACTAGCCCCACCCCTCACCTGGGCATCATGGAAGAGCTGGCCCTGAGGGCAGGAGAGCAGGACAGCTGACCCCACCTCTACTCAGCTGCAGTACTCAGAGAGCAGGCCCTATACAGTGCAGGAGTTTTGAATAAGCTGCCCTCAAGGACACAAGTGTAGGAGAGTGTGGGTCCCCCTTCCCTGGGGATCGTAGAACACCAGTCAATGACTGAACAGAGGCAGAGGGGGGTTGAGTCAGCCCTCGAGTACAACAGAATAATTTCTGGAAGCAGCTTCAGGGAGACAGCTCCATTTTATTTGGGGTGAAAAGGGGCTATATAGTTCTTGGAGAGTGCGTGGAGGGTTCCTGGGGTATGTGTACATTATTGGCTGGGGTTTAAGGTGCTGGGAATGTCTTATTTATATACCAGGAATTCCAGATACTTGTCATTGGCCACTGGACTACATGACTTTGCTCAGGGGCGGGGATTGTGCTTAGAGACACTCTCCAGATGAATTCAGGCAGAGAAAAAGAAGCTCCCCGCTGAGAAAGGGGGTCCTCCATTCGGGCACTGAGCTGGGGCAGGCCATCTGGACACGGTGGGCTGCAACTTCAGACAGCAAGGACTTCCAACAGGAAAGCTGGCCCTGCTTCTTGTCTGCTGAGCTGTGGTGCAGAGACACCCTCCTCTCCTCCTTCATCCCTCGTCATATATGGTAGGCAGGAGAGCTGACCCCAGGGTCATAAGAGGAGGAGGAGAACTAGCCATATTCCTCACCAGATGCAATACTCAATAGAGCAGGCCCTGCACCTTACCAGGGCAGCAGGACAGAGTGGCAGGGGGTTGCTAGTGAGCCTCTCTGGAGGGCATGAAAGCAGGAGAGCCAGAGGGGTGACTAGCTCAGATATCTCTCAGGCCTGATCCAGGCCTTTGAATTAGTCCATCCCAATAAGAAGACTTCATTCCAAGGAGCCAGCCAGTCCCAACTGAGATCACATAGCCACAGGAGGAATTCACCTTTCTAGCTTTAAATGGAGCCTGCGAGCTCCCCTTGAGGTTGACGCCATTTTCCTAAGGTGGTGACCCCAGCATGCTGGAATTCTCTGGAGAATAAATGCTCATTGTTTTTACATATCATCTGAGTCTGGGGTCTTTCTTCAGCAATTCACAGACCTTAACACCAACATCCCCCCATCAATGAACCCCTGGAGTACATGAAGGTCCGACAGCTCCTAAACTACAAGATCTCCATGATACAGGATATCTGAGAAGATTCCCAGTGAGGTTCAAGTATTGATAGAGCAGCAGAAGTCAAAGGCCTCTTTCCAGACCAATGACTCCTTGCAACAAACATTTGCAAATGAAAAGGGTACACTGTGGGACACAACAAGACACACCAGAGCTTCCACAATGATATCTTTTTTTTTTCTGTTGGAGAGAGGCTGCAAGGATGGAGGGCAGGTACAAGAGGAGGGGGCAATGGGTGGGATTGGGGTGCATGACATGATATTCACAAAATACCTTGACTTGCTTTGCTCCAAAGCTCAGGTCCTCATTTGGGCTGCTCTCTGGTGAGGTTGGCAGTCCCTCTTGCCTATTCTGTCATTTCACAGTCCTTCCATTGTATTAGGTGTTGTGCTGTGCTGTGTCTGGTGTGTCAGTCTTCCTGAGAATACAGTGCCTTTCTTGAGGCCGTCACTGGCTGTGTCTAATACCTATGTGTGATGGTTAATATTCAAACAAAGAAGATAAAGACGCACATAGGAGGCAATTCCTGTGCATGTCTACGGGGTGTTTCTAGATTGGGTTAATTGCAGTGGGACAACCCACCATGTTTGTAGGTGGTGTCATCCTGTGGGCTGAGTTCCTGGAGGAAGTGAGCCGAGCACCAGCATTCACCTCTCTCTGCTTCCTGACTGTGGCTGCCATGTGATCAGCCACCTCACACTCCTGCTGCCCTGCCTTCCCACATGATAGGCTGTCACCTCAAATGGGAAGTCGGAATAAGGCTTCCCTTTCTTCCGTTTTAAAAAACTCAGGTATTCAGTCACAGCAATGAGAAAAGTCATTCCTATCCTATGCAAAATCTAACCAGGCTATATCATACATCTGGGACAATCCTATACAACAGTTAGAAAAGCACTGAGGCACAAAAGAACATCCTATTAGAACAGGATGGGATGAGGCAAGCCCAAGATGTTCCTCAATTTGGGATGACACAACCAACCATCTGGTGCTCCAGATAGGCAAGGGTGATAATGCAGTCTATCCTGATAACTCAGTAGTGGTTCTTAGGGATGCTGGAGTCATTCTCTAGAGTTTCTAAGAGAACATTCCTCCATACTGACTCTAGACATTCATGTGTTATCACTTGTACATGGATCTAATTTGCCGAAGCTCATGTTGAACTTTACTCCGCACTATAAAATATCATGGCGTAACACCAGGTGGAACCTTTAAGATGTGGCTGGGGCTCTGCCAACATGAGCAGGTTAATCTATGGTTTAATGGATAAATGGTTAAGGAGCTATCTCCAGAGTGGGTCTGTTATCAGTCACACCCAACTGGACTGTCTTCTCACGTACTTCACTCTCTACCACGGGGTTCTATAAGCCACCTTGTGCCTTGGTCAGTAAGTAGAAAGTCACCAGACATGGCGTCTTGACTTTGGACAAGAGCCATGAGCTCAAACAAGGCTCTTGGCTCCATAACTCACTCAATTTGAGGAGTGTGATATTAACAATAGATTATGAGGCTACGTCTGTATTCCACAGACTTGGAAACACTATGACACAGAGGAACAGAACTCATGAGAACTGAAGGATTTTCATTTCATCCAAAATGAAACATTTCTTCCTGGAAGGTTTGTGGAGACCTGTGAGAATAAGGAAGTAAATTAATCTCACAATCTCAGGACAGCTGGCATGAACAAGAGTCATAATGTCTCTCCTTGTAGTCATAAATCAGTATGATATTGCTGGGAATGGGAGACTCATCTTTGGCAACTTGCCTGGAGAAGAGGCTCTGACCTGAGGTGTTGCCTTCAAACTGTTGCCTTCTAACTGTGCAGTTAGAGTCTGGTGAAATTGTGCCTTTGGTGTGTCATCCTTTCCCTGTAGAGGATTAGTACACGAATTTTATATCACCCCAGGAAAAGTCTCGTAGAACACAGACACTCTACAAATAGAGCTAACAGCTAAGACCTAGAACATCCAGTTTACGTTGAATTTCAGACAACCAACAAACAGTATACAAGTGTGCCTGTGGTCCATTCCAGTCTTAATAAAGTTCAACTCTTTAGACTTAACTCCAGATTTGTTTTTCCTCTTAACCTTTCAAACATCCCCAAGTAATGCTGCCCATGTGCAGGTGGCGTGGAGACCCATCCATGGCTGAGACGTATAGAAAAGTCACCTGGTGTGGGGTAATCCTCACATTCAGTCTCTCATGAAACACACAGGAGGAAATATCAGGGGCAAAATAAAGCTGAAGGTCTCAGGTGTGGCCCACCTGGGTGGCTCATCCCTTTCCTCGTGTGTTAAATGCTGCCCCTGGCCTTTTAGGTCTCCCACAACACTTCACTGGAGCAGGTGGAAAACATTACAAACGTCCTTATGGGCTGAGTAAGCCTCTTGACCTCTTGGGCCAAGTTTTGCCTCTAGACCCTAGGAATTCACGAAGCTCCAACACTCTGAGGAGACGCTACATCTTCCCCAAGGCTGCTCTCAGGAGGTGCTCTAAGGCTGCTCTCAAGAAAGGCATAAGTTCTTGCTCTGCATTGGTGCTGGAAGAGAAGGAGTGAGCAACTGGCCTCCAGGTGTGTGTTCAAAAGCCCGAGGACCTCTGGCGGTGATTCTCTACCGGGGAATATCTCAAGATAAAGACACACTGCTGTGTCTTGGGGAAGAGTTTGCAAAGTACTTGTCACATAAGGACCTGAATTCAGTCCCCCAAACCTATGTGGACATGTGGACGTGCATCTACAATCACAGCACTACAGTGGTGGAGTCAAGGACAACGGCTGCACAGGACTGCTCTCATTTTAGATGACAACCTCAAGTTTTGAATGTCACCCATGCTCTTCTTCTTTCTCCCTGTCTGCCTAAAAATCTCTGACTGCTCTTTCTGCACTGGGATGACCACAGACATCTTGGACTAACCACCCAGACAGAGCCTTTCACAACAGTGACAGCAGCTAGCAAGTCTCCAAAGCCTCCTTTGCCCTTCTGACCGGCCATCTATCAATTCCAGGTTTCCACTCCATTTTTCGGTCTTCTAATTCACTCTGATGGCTTGAAGAATTCATGGAACCTCCTGAATTTCCCATTAGCCTTTTATTATATTGGATTTGATTCTGGATGGTAAAGGGTATGACCTGGAAGTTGGGTGTGGGGAGAGCATCCATTATCTTCCTACAGAATCAGGTATACACATTCCCCACACAAATACAACCACCAACCAGAAAGGTTCCCCTAGCCTCAGTGTCCAGAGCTTTTGCTGGGGTATCATTGTGTAGCATGATCTGCTAGAGGACTGGCCATGCAATTAAGCCAATTTCCCAACCCCTGCACCACACTCAAATCCTAAAACTTCTAATGTTCCCACTCACATGGTTCTGTTTTCTAACAACCAATTCGCTCTTTATTCTCTCTAGGGACACTTGGGCACTTGGAGAGCCAATGAAATGTGGAAGCAGACACTGGTTCCTCCTGAGCCCAGTGAGCAAAGGGTGTCAACACAGTGTTGTCTTAGAAGCACAGCTCTAGTTGAAGATGACCTTGAACTTTTGATCCTCCACTTCCAATCCCAAGTTATGAGGCCACCACATCCAGGTTATTCCACGCTGGCGGATGGTCCCAGGTCTCTGTGAATGCTAGGCAACCACTCTACTGATCGGGTTCCATCCTCATTTCCTAAAGCGGTTTATAACCTGAAGTATTTAGTAAACATTTTGTGAGTACCTACTATGTGTCAGGAGCCTTTTCAATACTAAATATACAGAAACAAGCTGAAGTTCCTATCCTTTACAAGGTATTATCAAAGAGGACAACCAAAATATGCAAACACATTTAGAACTTGTAGCAGTCCTCCTGTCTTCAACTGACAGGTTCTAAGACCCCCACCTGTAGTGAGAATTTTGGTTCTTTAAAATCCCATTTATGCTATGTGAATATATTTTTGTTTTATTCCCAGGTGTGGGATACACGGCTGCTTCAGATTGTCCTCAGCCATTAACTATGATTGACCTGAGCACTAGCAGAGGCATGATTTTGCCAGCTGAGGATAGCTGATATTTGAAATTCTGGGAACTTTTGAGAGGAGATAAATGCCAGAGCCCAGAGAGGGATGTGGACATTCTAAAGAAGAAGAAGAAGTAGTAGAAGCTGACTACTGTTTCTCCCCTCCTTCGGGTTGTTGTGGTGATTGTGGTTTGACAACAAAAAGAAGTTGTAGATATCCTAACTGTGAAGACTGAAATTGTTCCAAGGAAACCAATGAACCTCTTCAGCAGGAAATAGCCTATAAAGGTCTACATCCCCTTTTCTAACCTTCTTTCTCTCCTATCTGGTGTTGGGAGGTTGAAAAGCATTAGAGTGGATAAGGGTGGAAGGGAGAGAGAGGTATAAGAACCCAGTAAAATAGATTTTTAAAATATGTCAGCCATCCCCAGAATGCTTAAAGCCACAATCAGTGCTGAATTCCACATTTGATGTGCACACACACACACACACACACACACACACACACACACACACACACAAATTTAAAGCCTTTTTATTGTTGTTCTCAGCACCTTGTCACAATAACGTGAAATGGCTAAACTAGTCAAATTTTAAGGGTTTTTTTTTCCTTCACTGTTTCTTGGATGGACAATCATTCCTGCAGTGAATCTTAGAAGCTGCAACCTGTGGTTTTTGTCTTTTCTTGTTAAGTCAATAGCTTGCACTCTACAGTTTCTCTCTGACACCATACTGTGGAGTCACTCGGGCACAGCTCCGACACCTGGAACAGTCAACTTCATAACTAAAAGGGCTCTAAGTGGATAAGAGGCAGGTCATGTATGCAGAGTGGACACACCAGACCGAAACACCACTGACATCTCAGGCAGAGCAGAACCATACTTCATATGATATAAACCACATTAGAACCCAGAAGAAGGACTCAGGCAAATCACTGGATCTATTTTTCTTCTCGGGGTGTCCACACTGAATAAATCTTTCTCTTCTCTTCACTAATAATTGGTCTACAATTGGTCTATTGTGGATGAGTGACCAAGTTTGTGTTAGGCATGCCAGGACCCAGGCCATTACCTAAACACTCTAGTCTCAGCCCTGGGTTGAGACACGCATCCAAATTCATCCCTGTTGCCTGACAGAAACCCAACTATCAGCAAATTTTTGCTTCTTTCCAAGAGTAAAGACTTCTGTTAGAAAACCAGTGGGTCGCTCAATGACCAGCAGTATCATAGTCATGTCTCCAAGACTCATATGTGTGTAGTTTTTTTGCCTGCTCAAAGCATCTTCCAGTGCAGACAGAGCCCAGGCGCACACCCAGTAGAGAGTGAGGTCATTCAAAAGAAGCAAGGGTGCAGTAGATGCAGGGAAGATGGGAAGAGGACAGAAGAACCCACAGTTTGCCTGCTTCTTCTTTCCAAAGATAACATCAAATCTCATATCTTCCTGCTCTCTCCGAGAAGCTCTCTCCACGACTGTGCAATGAAAGGGCCGCAAAGAGATGAAAGGCAGGAGGAGGAAAGGCGGTGAGAAAGAACCAAGACTTCTCATTTTCCTTGCTGGCATCAGAAAACTGAAAAAGAACCTACCACCCATGATTCCAGCCCTGACTGCAGGACAGTCTGAAGCTCTGAAGCTGTAGTTAGCAGCTTGTCAGCCTGGCCTGCGCTGCAGCCACAGTCAAAGACACCAGACATTTTAATTTCCCGACAAGATGCCAGCATCAAAATTGGTTTCAGATGCCTGTTACAGGTGAAATGGCCATGGAAAGAGATAGCAAAGACCAAGGTGATTGGGAAGAAAAGAAGAGGCAGATAGGAAGGGAGATGGAACAGAATGGGGGAAGCTGAAGAATACCATGGAGGAAAGAAATATGAACCTTCACACTCATGTACACATAGAGATTTCTCATTAAAGCACCATCCACTACAAAAAGTGGCACTCAGGTGGTAGGCACGATCATTCCTGAGCTATTTTTCAGGCAGAATGTCCATATTCACTGAGCAGAGTAAATAAAGCGAAGTGTCAAGCCCATGTCATTCCACAGCCCAGCACATATCCCAAAACTTCTTTTTCTTCTTCTCCTCCTCCTTTGCTTCTATTTGGAATTTTATTGGCTTCTCTCTCTCTCTTTGCTTTATTTATTTAATAACTTCTTCACTTCATATCCTAATTGTAGCTCCCTTCCTCATCTCCTCCTGGTCCCACCCTCTCTCCCTCTTCCCCCTATCCCATTCCTCTAGCCCACAGAAATGGGGACTGTCCCCTGCTATCTGACCCTAGCCTATCAAGTCTCATCAGAACTGCCTGCATCCTCTTCCTCTGTACTCTGGCAAGGATGCCCCACAAGTGGGAAATGATCAATGAGCAGGCAACCGAGTCCACGACATTGACAGGCCCTGTTCCCCTTACTAGGGAACCCACCTAGAGACTGAGCTGCCTGTCAGCTACATCTAAGTAGGAGGTCTAGGTCCTCTCTATTCATGATCCTTGGCTGTCAACAATGCAAAACAACAACCTACACACTGGGAAAAGATCTTCACCAACCCTACATCTGACAGAGGGCTAATAACTAAAATATATAAAGAACCCAAGAAATTAAACACCAACAAACCAAATGATCCAATAAAAATGGAGTACAGAGCTAAACAAAGACTTCTCAACAGAGGAATACTGAATGGCCGAGAAGTGCTTAAAGAAATGCTCAATCGCAACAGAACCAAAAATTCTGAGCACAGGGGTCTTTCCTGAGACTGATACTCCAACCAAGGACTATGCATGGAGATAACCTAAGACTCCTGCACAGATGTAGCCCATGGCAGTTCAGTATCCAAGTGGGTTTCATTGTAATAGGAACAGGGACTGTCTCTGACATGAACTGATTGGTCTGCTCTTTAATCATCTCCCCCTGAGGGGGAAGCAGCATTACCAGGCCACAGAAGAAGACAATGCAGCCACTCCTGATGAGACCTAATTGACTAGGATCAGAAGGAAGGAAAAGAAGACCTCCCCTATCAGTGGACTTGGGGAGGGGCATGCATGCAGAGGGTGGAGGAAGGAAGGGATTGGGACTGGAGGAGGGAGGGAACCACAGGGGGGATACAAAGTGAATAAAGTATAATTAATAAAGAATTAAAAAAAAGAAATGCTCAATCTTCTAGTTAATCAGGAAAATGCAAATCAAAACAACTCTGAGATTCTATCTTACATAGAATGGCTAAGATTTAAAAAAACAAAAAACAAAACAAACAATAAATAACCTCAAGAGACAGCACATGCTGGTGAGGATGTGGAGGAAAGAAAACCCTCCTCCATTGCTGGCGGGAATATAAACTTGTACAACCACTTTGGAACTCACAAAAAATTGGGAACAGCTCTACTTCAAGACCCAGCTATACCACTCCTGGGCAAACATCTGAAAGATGCTCCACCATACAACAAGGTTATTTGCTCAACTATGTTCATAGGAGCTTTATTCATAATAGCCAGAATCTGGAAACAACCAAAAATCTGGAAACAAACTAGATCTCCCTCGATTGAAGAATGGACAAAGAATCTGTGGTCCATTTACACAAGGAAGTCAAGAAATTTGCAAGCAAATGGATAAAATTGGAAAATATCATCCTAGTGAAGTAACCCAGAACCAGAAAGACATGCATGGTATGTACTCATTTATAAGCGGATATTAGCCATATGATACAGGATAATCATATTAAAATCCACAGACCTAAAGAAGCTAAATAACAAGGAGGGCTCTAAGGAAGATGCTTTATTCTCATTCAGAATGTCAATTAGAACAGACACCAGAAGTGGCTGAAGAGAGAGAACAGGATGGGAGCCTACCATATATGTACTCTGAAAGTCTCCACCCAGAAGGGGATTGAAGCAGATGCTGAGACTAACTTTGGGTAGAGCATGGGCAGTCTTATGGAAGAGTTGGGGGATGGGGATAGAAGGACCCAGAGGGGACAGGAGCTTCACAAGGAGATAAACAAAAACAACAAATCTGGGCCTAGGGGGACCTGCATAGAGTGATGCAACTACCAAAGCTATTTCTTAGACACTTAGGGGAAGGAGAAGTTTCTAGAGTAAGTGCACGCAATGCCGGAAGAGGCCAGAAGAGGGTGTAAGATTCCTGGAGTTATAGGCGGTTGTAAGTTCACCAGTATGAATACTGGTCCTCTGCAAGAGCAAGTGTTCTTAACTGCACAACTGTAGATGATAAGATCTGTCACAACTGTCAAATGTTGCACAGCCCTGCTGGGCATTTTTTGCCAGGTGTAGATAGATACACTAGCATCAAGATAATGGTGACATTATCATGATACATTTTATATTAAAGTGATCATTAGAGGAGGAAATTAAAAGGCAATGTACAAAATGACCAAGCACAAAGGCAGGCACAGTTCCTGCCTCATAAGATTGTACAATGAATAACTAGATAAACTGGGTAACTTAATTACAGTTCAGAGAAACCACTGTGAATCTCAAAACTGACGGTAAATTTCATATATTCTCAGTACAAAAAAATAAGCATGCAGGGACAGATGGGTTAACTATTTTTTTTAATCAAAGCACAATGTATATGCAAAACAAAATCACATCTATCACATAACTATAAAAATTAATTTGTTAATTATGAATGACTTTTAAAACTAAGTAATCTCTCTCCTTGTTGGTTTTTCTTTTGATATTTTGATCATACATGGCCACTTTAAATATTTACATATAAATTCATATTTTTCTCTTTTATATTGCTTTGAATATCAACCTTTTTTTTTGCTTTTCATCTATTGTTTTTTCATCATCATCATTAATACAGTTTATTCACTTTGAATCTTGGCTGTATCCCACTCCCTCATCTCCTCTGGGTCCCACCCTTCCTCCCTTTCCTCTACCCCATGTTCATCCCCTAGTGCACTGATCGAGGAGGTCCTCCTCCCCTACTATCTGACCCTAGCCTATTAGGTCTTATCAGGACTGTTTGGATCTTCTTTATTTGTGACCTAGTAAGGCCACCTCACCAGGGGGAGGTGACTGAAGAGCAGGCAACCAAACTCATGCCAGTGACGGCCCCTGCTCCCCTTACTAGGGAACTCCCATGGAGACTGAGCTGCCCATGGGATACATCTGAGCAGGGTGTCTAGGTCCTCTCCATGCATGGAGCTTGGTTGATTCATCAGTCTCTGCAGGCAACCTTGAGCCCAGATTTTTTTACTCTGTTGGTTTCCTTGTGGAGTTCCTGTCCCCTCCAGGTCTTTCTTCCTCCCCCTTTTGCCGTAAGAGTCCTTACACTCTGCCCAAAGTTTGGCTATGAGTCTCAGCATCTGCTTCAATACCCTGCTGGACAGAGTCTTTCAGAAGACCTCTGTGGTAGGCTCCTGTCCTGTTTCCTGTTTTCTCCTACCTCCAATGTCTATCCTGTTTGCCCTTCTGAATGAGGATTAATAATCTTCTTTAGGGTCCTTCTTGTTGTTTAGCTTCTTTAGGAATATATATTTTAGTATGATTATCCTATAATATATGTCTAATATCCACTTGTAAGTGAGTATATACCATATGTGTCTTTCTGCTCTGGGTTTTCTCACTCAGGATGATCTTTTCTAGTTCCACCTGTTTGCCTGCAAATTTCATAATTTCCTTGTTTTTTTTGTTTTTTTGTTTGTTTGTTTGTTTTAATGGCTGAGTAGTATTCCACTGTGTAAATGTACCACAGTTTCTTTATCCAGTCTTCGGTTGAGAGACATCTAGGTTGTTCCCCGTTTCTGGCTATTAGCAAATGTCCCTGTTGTATGGTGGAGCATCTTTTTGATGTATGCCTAGGAGGGGTATAACTGTATCCTGATGTAGCACTATTCCTAATTGCCTGAGAAAGTGCCAGACTGATTTCCAAAGTGGTTGTACAAGTTTGCACTCCCACCAGCAATGGAGGAGTGTTCCCCTTTCTCCACATCCTCACCAACATGTGTTGTCCCTTGAGTTTTGTATCTTTTGATTGGTGTAAGATGGAATCTCAGAGTAGTTTTGATTTGCATTTCCCTGATGACAAGGACATTGAGCATTTCTTTAAGTGCTTCTCCACCATTTGAGATTCCTTTGTTGAGAATTCTTTGTTTGACCATGTATCCCATTTTTTGACTGGATTATTTGGTTGTGTTAGTGTTTAATTTCTGGAGTCTGCTATTCTGGATATTAGCCCTTTGTCTAATGATGTAGAATTCCTACAACTTTTCCTAATCTGTAGACTGCCATTTCATTCTATTGATGGTGTCCTTTGCTTTACAGAAGCTTTTCAGTTTCAAGAGGTCCCCTTCAGTTGTTAGTGTTCTGTTCAGGAAGTTATCTCCTGTGCCAATGAGTTCAAGGGTCTTACCCACTTTCTCTTTTAGCAGATTTAGTGTATCTGGTTTTATGTTGGGGTCTTTGATCCATGTGGACTTGAGTTCTGTGCACAGTAATAAATATGGGTCTATTTGCATTTTTCTACATGTAGACATCCAGTTAGACCAGCACCATTTGTTGAAGGTGCTGTCTTTTTTTCCATTGTATGGTTTTGACTCCTTGGTGAAAAATCAGGTGTGCATAAGAGTATGGGTTTATTTCTGGGTCTTAGATTAGAGTCCATTGATCAACCAGCCTATTTCTATGCCAGTACCATGCAGTTTTTATTACTATTGCTCTGTAGTATAGCTTAAGGTCAGCTATGTAGAAACTTCCAGAAATTCTTCTATTGTATAGGATTGTTTTCACTATTCTGGTTTTTTTTTTTTTTCATATGAAGTTTAGAATTTTTCTTTCAAGGTCTGTGAAAAATTGTTTTTGTAGTTTGGTGTAGATTGCATTAAATCCTTACATTGCCTTTGATAAATGGCAATGTAAGGATTTAATGCAATCTATGTTAATCCTACTGCTTCATGAACACGGGAGATCTTTCTGGTATCTTCTGGTATTTTATTCAATTTCTTTCTTCAGAGACATAAAGTTCTTGTCATACAGGTCTTTGACTTCCTTGGTTAGAGTTACCCCTAGATCCTCTATATCATTTGTATTATGTTATGTTATGTTATGTTATGATATTATATTATATTATATTATATTATATTATATTATATTATATTAT
>NW_026596069.1:3781126-3796305 GCF_907164565.1 Psammomys obesus
TATTATATTATATTATATTATATTATATTATATTATATTATATTATACTATACTATACTATACTTTATTTTATTTTATTTTATTTTATTTTATTTTATGTGGCACTGCTTGAGAAGGCAACAGAACCTCTTGGAGGTAGAGCTACACTGGAGTGAATTTGCATTGGGGCTTCACAGTCTGGTCCCTGTTTGCTTCCTGAATCCAGTTGCAACATAAAAACCCTGACCCCTGCCCCTGCTACCATGTCTTCTTGGTTATGATGAAATAATCTCCCTGAACTGTAGCCAGAACAATCCTTTTCTCCCTTATATTCAGGAGCTGCACAACTATAAGAAGTAAATATTCTGAGACCCAGGAGGTGAACCTCCTGCTATTATTCTGTTAAATGGACACAATGTCAAACTGTCCTCTGAACTTGTATCTCTCTGCTTAGAGTTTAGTGCAGCTCTCTGGCTCCATCAGGGACCTTTCTTTGTGCAGTGAATGATGGTTAGTGCAGAAACTCAACTGACCAAATGTAGAGAGTAGTAGAGAGCAAGAGTCAATGGAGGGCTCAGCGACAAAGGGGATATTGATACCACCACCACCATCACTAACACCACAACAGCTATAATGCATCACACCAACACCATCACCATCACAATCCTTCCCAACTTGCAGAAGCAGGGAATGAACGAGTTGAACACACCTAATTTCTAGACTTTGACTTTAGTGTTTTTAAAAATGTAATTACATTATTTCCCCTTTTCCTCTCTTTCCTCCTCCCATGATATCCTCTTACTTCCTGGGAAATTGATGGTCTCTTTTTTGTTGATTACTATTGTTAGGTGTGTGTGTGTGTGTGTGTGTGTGTGTGTGTGTGTGTGTGTGTACCCAAACACACCAAGCAATGCCTTTACCACTGCATTGTATCCCCAGTCCTACTTTCAATTTTTATTTTGAACAGAGTATCAGTAAAGTTGCCCACAGTAGCTTTGAAATTGTTCTGTAGCCCAAGAAGGCTTTGAACCTGCAAAATTTCCATACTCCCTGTTTCAGCCAGTCAAGTAGGTGGCTGCCACCAGGTTTGCCTTGCTGTATTCATTTTGGCATCAAGCGTAACCAGCCAATGGACAAACCTGACAGACTAACAAGACAGAAATTGCTGAGATCCCCAGGCCACAGCAGACTGCAAGGACCCTCTTTTTTGTTAGTAGCAGTTTCACTGTTGTCTCTACATTTGCTCTGGAAAGTACCATTTACAGAATGCCTATCCACAGTGTTCTTCTCATATGCAGAGTCGTGCAAGTAGGGCAGATAAAGTTAAGACAACTGCAATGGGCAACAGAGGAATTTTTGGATGGACTAACATCTTCACTTGTTTTTATTATGAAATGATTGTATAAGCATTTGATTTAAAAAAACAAAACACTCTACAGACATTCACAAATATGATGACTTGCACAGAAAACCCTAGTAAGGCTGGGAAGATGGCTCAGTCAACAAATGTTTGAAGCTGGAGCACAAGGCCCCACGTTCATTCCCCAGAACACTTATACAGACAAGTCAGGCATACTGCTGCAGAACGGGGGAGACTGGTGGGACCCTAGGGTTTACCAACCAGCCAGGCTATCTGACAAACTCTAAGCCAATGAAAACCTGTCTCAAAGGAAGTGGATAGCATTCATGAGGGAGACACCTGAGATGCTCTCTGACCTCCACATGCATGCATATACACAGCCATGTGGACATACACGCTCACACACACACATACACACACACACACAAACATGCACAGACACATATCTACACATCTACACAATGAATATTTTAAAAAGTCAAAAACAAAAAATTGTAATGAACCCACAGGATCAAAATTATAGTGAATTTGCATATCTAATAAGTAATTGAACAAGACAGTTTGCAAGCCACAAGGGCATACCCAAGAATAATTTGGCTTTCTGTGATTAGCAATGAGTAATTAGAAAAGAGGAAAGTTGAAACTTTATCCACAAATAGCTAAATACTCAAGAACAAAATTAATTAAAATCCAGTGCAGTGTTAATAGATGAAATATTCTTTGGAGGTGAATTGAGGAGTCATATAGAATGATGGTGCCTGAGAAATTTTCAGACTTATGGGCTGGTACTAGTAAAGGGAGAGCACACCAAGACAAAATAGATACATTGCACACACACAAAGGTCTATAATATTCAAACTACATGAGGCCAAAAGAACGCTGTTAACTCTTTTCAGGTTTCGCAGCCATAACTTCCCCCAAGCAAAAGCCTCAGTGGGAAAACTGATGCCAAGTGTCAGATCTACCTTCATTCTCTTTTTTTCTGCAGAATTCTGGACCACTCAAAATTGCCTGCTCTAATGATTCCCTATAACCTCAAGCCAATTTTCTTAATGCAGTGCCTGAATTTCATAAGGTTTTACCCTCTATGTTTGTGTGTGATGTATACTCATGCTGGGTGTGCTTGTGTGTATGCAGGTACACGTATTCCACAGCACATACCTAGAGGCCGGGCGCAACCTCAGGCATTGTTCTTCACCTCCTACCTCCCTTGACACAAGTTCTGCCACACCAGGTTAGCTGGCTCACAAGCTTCTGGGGCCTCTCCTGTCTCTCCCTTCCTTCTCACCGCAGCAGTTCGTAGATTACAGTCACACTTGCTGCTACTGTTACATCCGGCTTTATGTGGGTTCTGAGAAAATGCACACAAGTCCTCACACGGTGTGACGAAGTGTTTTACCCACTGAGCCAACTTCCCCGGGCCTTCAAATTGGGACTGCTATATGCTGGGAAAGTCCAGTTGAAAATTACCAGTTGTCTGAAAGCACCCAGTTATTTGGAAATCATCTACCCGGCAGTTCCATGTTTAACTGCCTTTCTGAAGTCTCCACAGGAGCACATGAGGACGTGCAGCTATTGGGAACATTGGCTGAGATTACCTCGTTAGTTCTCACAACGACATGGAGACAGTGGACTTAGCCCAATGCTAGGCTGCGGGACAATTCACTGCCTCATGCACTTGTTAGTAGAGACTGCTTTCTTTTTTTAAGGTAAAAGTTGGGTGCAGTCCAGACATAGTTTCAGAAGACTGGTGTCTTAGTTAATTCTTAGTTGATTTGCTGCTGCAACAAAATACCCAACAGAAGCAATGTAAGAGAAAGGATTTGCCTGGCTGATGGTCATGGACTACGGCCCATCAAGGCAGCAGGAGGTATGGCGGCTGGTCACGTTGCATGCACAGCCAGAAACAGAAAAAAATGAATACTGGTGTTCAGCTAGCTCTCTTTTCTCTCTAATTCTACAATCCCAGCCCATGGAATTATACAGCCCACATTAGGGTGGATATTCCCACTTGGATAATCAGGATAAGCTCTCTTTTTCTGAAGTCATTGTCTCTAGTCCTGACTCTGTTCTTGTTCAAGCCAACTTTAGATTGTGCATGCTTTGTCCCCAGAATGAGCTCCCTGGGTCACCCATGAATAGCTGTTGGATAAACGACTGGTTGGATAAGCGTATGGATAGGTGAATGAGTAAGTGAGTGAGAGGGTGGGAGGAAGGAAAACGAACAAAATACTTCATAGCTGGTATAAACCTTCTCTTTATATGTGCAAAGGCTGTTGTCTATCCCTTACTGTTTTGTAAATATTTCTATTTACAATTTAAATATCTATTTAAATATTTCACATCCAGCTTGCTTCCATACACCAAGATGCTAGTCTAGTTTTCACATTTCAAGTGGAGTGAAAAAAACTAAGACTTCTAAATGGTCTGTCTCCTTTAAGTACCATTTTATCTTTTCTTTCTTGTATTAATTGCTTCGTGCTTCAGTGTTGAGTGTCTGAGAATCTGCCGGCTGCTGTGTTCATCCTTACACTAAAACAAAATCCACTTCGTATTCATTAGTTTTTACTACCGCTGTAGACAATAAAATTCTGGTACGTCTCAGTGGCATCCCCAACAGGTTCTGACCCAGCTATACACAAATCAGAATTGAGCCACCCACAACCTAAAGGGCTGGGGAAGCGCTGGCCACCTGAGTGTGCTCTGCACATGGGGGAGGGCTGAAGCAGAAGACAACACCCCCCTCACACACACACACACACACGCACACGTAAAACATTCCAGCCTCTGCTGGGTGCAGCACAGGGAAGTCCACTAACATCCCTCGAAGCACACCTGATCTCGGGCAGCCGGGGCTGTCTCATGCCGAGGTCAGGAAGAGCACATATTTGTTAGATGATATAACAAACTACCATGGGGGTTCACCCAGCAGTAAACTCTCAACTTAACCTCCCCAGAATTCTGCCAGATTGGTCTAACGTGGCAGCTTTTACCATCAACAAGTGACAATGCCACGCAAAATCAGCACCGTCACCACCACCACCAACGTCATCACCATTACCATCATCACTTTCATCATCATCTCCCACTTATTGAGGACCTACTGTCTCCAAGCCACTTTCTATGTGATACACTCCATAAAAGAAAACTGTACACAAAAGAGAGAGAAGGCAAATCCAGCATTATCACCTGAGTCTATTCTTGTACTGTTTTCATTCCTGTTGCTGTGATTAAAACAACCTGACAAAAAAATGAGCTGGCAGTGAGAGGGTGAACGTATTCATGCTTGGGACTAAGCTAGGCCTCTCCACTCATACAAGTCCAGGTCCCCGGACCAGGGACGGATGCTGCCCACGTGAATGAAGGCAATCAAGACAACACTCTATAGATGTCTGTACAAGGCAACCTGATCAAGATGGCTCATTGAAACTTGCTTCCCAGTTGATTCTAGGTCATAGCAAGTTGACAATTAAACTAGCCCAGATTTCCCAGCCCATCTAATTGCTCAGGATCCCATCTTGATTTCAAGTACTTCAATTCATTAGCCGTGTGATCTGACATGCATCAACTTATGCCAAGTTTAGACCAATACCCAACATGGTCAGCAAATGTAAAAGAACCAAAGCACCAAACATTTGAAAGACAGAAGTCCTGAGAGCCTCACACACTTCTAATGGCAACAGCAACTGATCCATTTTGGAAAATAGTCTGATAGCATCTGATAAATTCCAGTGGCCTTGGCTGTATCTATAGCAACATCTCTGAGCTGGAATTACCCTATTGAACTCATTAATCAAAACAGGGTTGAAATTTAGGATTTCTTCCCAGACAATTCACTGCCTCCAAAAATAACAATGGTGGAAATCCCCTTCAGAAAGGCTCTTCTGGGGCTGGAGAGAGAGTTTTGTTAGTAAAGTGCTTGCCTTGCCATAAAGGCATAAGGGCCTGAGTTCAGTACTCAGCACCCACATGAACGCTGGGTGCAGTGCCACACGCTGGTAATCCAACACTGGAAGGGCTCATTGGGGCTTATCACCCAGTTAGTCTAATCCAATCAGCAATATTCCGGCTCAGTGAGATTCACAGAAAAATCCTGTCTCCTGAAGTGATGACCTCTGCCCTCCATTCACATCTGCATGAAGGAAGGAAAGAAAGGAGGGAGGAAGAAAAGGAGGAAAGAAGGAAGGAAAAAGGGAGTGATGAAGAGATGAAGGGATGGAGGGGAAAAGGAAGGACAGATGGAAGGAAGAAGAAAGGGGCCTCTTCACATCTGTCTGTCACAGTTGTTCAGGCCTATGCTCCTAGCATCCTGTACCTGGGTTGTAGCTGGGGTCACAGGTGCATTCAGGGTCATGCCAGGGTTGTTATATGAGACCTGGGATCCAAATTCATAGGTTCATATGTGTTTTCAACTAGCGAGCACTAACCCCAGCCTGTGTGCATCTTTCTGGTTATTTGCTTCTTTTCTTTTTTCATTTTTTTTTTCTTGTAGAAAAGCAATATAGACATCATGTGTTTTTCAGGCATGTCCTGCCTCATGATCATCCAGCTCATCTCTGCAGTGTTCTTTTTTTACTTTCTCGTAGTATTGTATTGGTCCTGTAATTAACCAGACTCTGGTACTAAATTAAAGCCCTGAAGTCTTCTTGGAGCATCTGCAGGCCTGGCCACTGCGGCCCGCATCCTGGGGTTCTACCCAGTTCCCACTCTCTCTCCGTACAGCATGCTAGTCTATAACTTGCTTTGTGCAAGAGGCAGACACTGTCTTCACATCTCCAGTGGTGCCTTTCTCCTCCTGTCCTAGTCAAGTTATCCCTTAGTCAGATGTAAGATTTAAGGTTCAACCTCATCTCTACCTGCCGCCGCTGCCGTCCCCCGCCATCACTTTGAGAGTATTATTTGTTGGCATCTAGCATTGTATACTATTGATGAGTTCTTGTATATGATGTTTAGTGTTGATTATCAACGTGATCGAATATACAACCACCTGGAGATGGGCTTCTAAGCCTGTGATAGAGTGTCTAGAGGTTAATTTGAGCGAGAAGACTCACCTTATACATGGGTGGCAGCATTCTGTGGGCAAAGGTCCAGAACTGCACAGAAAGGAGACTAGTGCTAGGGCTTGTTGCTCCCTGCATCCTGACTGCTGATGCAATTACCCAGGGGCCTCACGCTCCTGCCACCAACACTTTCTCAGAGAGGGAGCCAAAGTAAACCCTTCCTTCCTTCCTTCCTTCCTTCCTTCCTTCCTTCCTTCCTTCCTCCCTCCCTCCCTCCCTCCCTCTTTTCCTTCCTTCCTTGCTTCCTTCCTTCCTTCCTTGTTTCTATTCACCGAGTCTCTAGATTTCCATGCTTCAAATTTTCCACCTAGTAATTTAAATATTTTCCACCATTTCCTAAGTAAGGTTTCTCTCACAGGAGGAAGACTAAAATGCTTGCTCTGGAGCACCAAAATGCTGCCAGAAAAAAAAAAAAAATTGCCATGGGTTTAACACAGGTTTAACCCTTCCTTCCTTCCTTCCTTCCCCCTATTTTCCTCCCTCCTTCTCTTCCTTCCTTCCTTCCTACCTTCCTTCCTTCCCCCATTTCCCTTCCTCCTTCTCTTCCTTCCTTCCTTTCCTTCTATTTTCCTCCCTCCTTTCCTCCCTCCCTCCTTTCCTCCTCCCTTCCTTCCTTTCTCCCTTCCTCCTCCCTCCTTTCCCTTCCTTCCTTCCTTCCTTCCTTCCTTCCTTCCTTCCTTCCTTCGTTGCTCTTGTCAGGAGTCCTATAACAGCAACAGGACTATAAACCAATGCAACTACCAACGTTCCCCATGACACAATTAATACCAGTATGAAATTTAGTGCCTAAATCCCAAGGTCGACACAGATCAACTTGACTAAAACTTGGAAATGGCTGCAACAGCTCCTGAGCATATCAAAAGCATTGAACTTACTTCTAACCTTGCTGCAGCGATGCCACCTGCGGGATGGCAAAACAGGGGGAAACGTGAGGTGAGGATATTTACCTTCACGTGGTACATGGGTACGTGGAGGTCAGAGGCCAGCCTCTGCTGCTGTTCCTTAGGTACCATCCGCCTTGATTTTTAAGAGAGAGTTCTCAGTAACCTGGAACTCAGGCCTGCCAGCCAGCCGGCTGAAGGAATCTACCTACCTCCACTTGGCCAGTGCTCAGGATATGTGTGAGCCAGTGCATCTGGCTCTTTGATTTTTTTATAATTATTTAGGTTAGCGTCTGGTGAGAACGGCATCCCTCTCCTGCTCCCTCTCTGCTTCCCGAGTGTAGGTTCCTTCCCTGAGACAACAGACTGTACCCTCAAGTTACAAGTCAGCAAAAATCTTACTTAATCAGAGCCCCAGGAAAAGTAACCAAGACATTTTGGACTGAACTCGGTCCTCATGCTTGCAGGGTGACAGCACTGTTTAGATAGTGATACAAGTTAGCAACCATTTCAGGTGCCATAGAAAGGACAGAAGCAGAAGACATTTTTGTATAATTAACTAAGCCAGGGAAACAAATGCAAATGTTATCTGTCTTGTACAATCAAAAATGTCACCTCAAAGTATCGAAGTCCAGTAGCAATTATTAGTGACTAGTGCCTGAGCAGAAAATAGAGAGATTGGGTAGGCGGTACTAAAACAGATTGGTGTCCACACACACACACAGAGAGAGAGAGAGAGAGAGAGAGAGAGAGAGAGAGAGAGAGACAGAGAGAGACAGAGAGAGAGAGAGAGCGCTGGTTATCCCCCAAAGTAAAGGGCGGTAAGGAGTTAAGAATGTTAACTGACACCATCATTACACAGCCTATGTTATGTCAAATACTTTGCCGTACCCTGCAAATATACACAGCAGTGAATGCTAATTAAGAGGCATTGTTTTAAAAAGAAGAAATGTTTAGACTGGTTCTGGTTACAAGGCCCCTAAGCCAGGCTTGAAAGGCCTGTCTGTCCCTGTTTGGACAGTGCCCAGCCAGGCCACTAGGTCTCCTCCGGTGAGACTTTTTCGGTGCTCACATGAGGGTGGTTATAACTGCATGCCCTCTCTCTATCTGATAGTGGCAGCTGGAAACAGAAACGCGGGGAGCTGTGAGCCCTGAGCGGAAAGTTAGAGCGCAAAAGAAAAACGTTCGGAAGTGGGCGGGTGTGTGTTTAAAAAAAAAAAAATGGGTGGAAACCTCATGGCCAAGTTGTAGAAAAAAAAAAAAATAGTTTGAAGTGTGCCTATCTTGGGGCGGAGCCCCTCCCTTCTGCTGGCTGCGCGCGGAGTGGGAGCCCCAGGTGCGAGCGAGAGGCCGGGTTCACGGTCCAGAAACTGGGGACCCCCGCCGCCGCAGTGCGCCCCACCGCGTGGCGATGAGCGGCCCCGTCAGCACGCCGCCCCCGGAGCGCCTCGGTGAGTACCGGGGCTGCCCGGGATTCCGGCCTGAGCCGGGCGGTACCGAGCGCGCGGGGTCCGAGCTGGGGGCTCCGGCCGGGTGGGTGTCCCCGAGTCCAGGGAGGCCACCAGCCCTGCGGTGGCGTGCAGTTTCTTTGTGTGAGGCTTGGGGAGGGTCCGGGACCCCGGGGAGGGAGAGGCCGAGCCTTCAGCAACCAGGCAGGCACCCCCATCCCCCCAGCAAGGCAAATCGCCACGGTCCGGTCAAGTTTGCACCAGGGAGTCCGGGCCAACTCCTGGGAAGACTCCTAGAAACTCCAGCAGTTCTTTCAGGCCTGTTGGCTGTGGGACTGGCACAGACCTTGCGGAGTCCGCTCTCCTGGGAGTATGAAACGACAAACAAACAAACAAACAAGACTGTCTTTTTTTTTTTTTAAACGCTTTAACTTGGTAACAGGAGCAGTGAAGAGTCTCCGGATGTAGGAAGCACTGATGGGCCTCCCCGCCCGAACTGCCTGCTTCTCTGCTTTGGGGCTTTTGCAAT
This sequence comes from Psammomys obesus, assembly GCF_907164565.1. Taxonomy (NCBI): domain Eukaryota; kingdom Metazoa; phylum Chordata; class Mammalia; order Rodentia; family Muridae; genus Psammomys; species Psammomys obesus. Next base: position 3,790,384 of record NW_026596069.1, read on the forward strand.
CTAAAAGTTTTGTTTTTTAAAAGAACACGACCACCGTTTATCCATTTTGCCCCTCACCTCAGAGAGTCACTACTCAGAGCCTACGTGGTGTTGGCTAATAAGATAATAGAGGATAACAGAGACCTTTATTTATTTTTTATTTCTTTATTTTTGTTTGAGACATGGTTTTATGTAGTCCGGGCGCTAGTCCGTAGAATGGGCCAGGCCATGTCCAAAGATGACTTTAAACTTCTGATCGTCCTACCTCCACCTCCAAGGTACTGTGACCGTAGGGACAGGGCACCACACAGAGAGCCTATGCCGTACCAGAGAGGGAACTCAGGGCCCCACGCACGTGAGGCAAACACTGAGCTACACCCCTAGTCGGCTACCACTTTGGCAGGTCTTATAAACATAGGTGGGGGGGGCCCTCTTGGGACCCCTGCCTTGTGTGACTTGGGGACAAGCACCTTGTGTGGATGCCGTGTGGTCTGTGACTGTGTGCCCATGCGTGTCACCAGTCCACGCTATGGGATCGTCTCTATGATGTCTCTTAGCCCCAGGTTCAGCATCCACAAAGTGAGAACCGTCTTAGAACACCTCTCCCTGGGCTGTAAGAACGAGACACATGTAAATACCTGAAAAAAGCCCAGGCAGAGGTGTGCCAGGTGTTTACAGATGTCTATAGCACCCCAAGGTGAACTGTACCAGCGAGTGTGGATCCCAGGGTTCTCAGGCATTAATTTCAACATGTGCTTGACCTGTGTTCCTGTGTGTGGATGCCAGGCACGTGTGTGAACACATGCTTAGTTAGGGCCTGGGTTAAGAAACAGGAAGTCAGGACTGCTGCATTCATTTCATCTCAGGCCCCGAGGAAGTCCAGGCTGCAGTGGCCGGGGGGCCTGGACAGGGTCACCTGACCCCTACCCAACAGTTTTCTAAGATTCCCGGTTCAGATCTTGCTTGGCCAATAGGGGAAGACACCTCTCTTCCGGGGCTGTCAGGGTTACGACCTTTGTTTATATAGTTCTCAAGATTACTTTCCCCATTGGATTTGTGGCAGGGTCCCTGCTGGGAGACCCCTGGGGCCCTATTTCTTGCCGCTAACTCAGACAGGATGTGTCTATATCCTGTCTCCATGATGAAGTTATAGCTACTCAGAGCCTGAGGTCGGAGCAGAGAGAATTGACTTCCCTGTGTCAGGTCTGCCCTGACCCAGCGGGGTTCAGGGCTTCTGCTAGGCCTGATTGCCACCGTTATCACCGGCAGTCTGGTGCCTTGCCCTTCGATGAAGGGGTCACGGCTCAGTGTAGAGATGCCAGGTTTGGCAGCTTTATATAGAATCTGCTGTCGCTGGCAGAGGCAGAGAAGGTGACGAGAAGCGCCAAGTGACAGTACATCCCAACCCTTGTGCAATCCCTCTAGATGCTGGGGACATTGGGAGTCTCGTGGGGCTGGCACAGTAAGCGCTGGACCTTTCCCAGGGTACCCTTGGTTGGGCAAGCGTTTTAGAGGCTTGCAAAACACTCTGGGAAGCAGAGGTTTATGGGGTAAGAGGCATTCCGTGTGTGTGTGTGTGTGTGTGTGTGTATGTGTGTGTGTGTGCGCGCGCGCGTGCGTGCGCAGTATAAGTGGGTAACTGCTTCCACAGTGAGTGGGGAGAGGGAAAGTAAGCCAAGTGGGTTTATCTCTGGGTGGCTGATGCAGCCATCTTTGTGAGTGGAATATGACCATGTGACCTCTGTATGATTGTAAGCTTTCAGGGTAAAGTGCCCTGTTCCAGGGTTTAATCTATGAGATGAATATTTTATGTGTTTAAAATGTTAATTACTCAAAAACTGTCCTGAAGGTCATGCCAGTTGTGTGTGTGTGTGTGTGTGTTCATGTTTTTGCGTGTGCATCTATTTGTGCAGGCATGCATGCAAACCTGTGAATAGCCTCTGCTATCCATTCCTCAGGTGCTGTTCACATTTAGCTTGAGACAGGCCTCTCAGTCCCGGAACTCACTGAGCAGGCTAGACTGACTTACCAGTGAGCTCCCAGGATCTATCATCCTGGGGTTACAAATATGTACTACCACACCCAGAATTTGCATGTGGATCCTGGTTCTCTCTTGTGTAGCAAGCAGTTTATGGACTGAGCCATCTCTTCAGTCCTACACCAGTTACTAATGTCCATGACCGTTTATGATTATAGCAAATCACCTGCATGCTTGCTCACTCTCACCATCTCGGCTAAGCTGGTGGGCAGGAAATGTGGTCACTTTGAAATATGCCTCTCTAGTTAGGAGAAAGTCTACACATGTTTTATGACTCTGATAAGACACGCTGTTACTTTTGGGGGACGAGCCTGGCAGAGCTCAGGCCATCCATCTCTCTATCTGTCCATGTGTGGTGTCAGACCTGGGCGTTCCCTGGGCTTTAGGAGGAATCACAATATCTCAGTGCCTCAGCTTTCTCCTCTGTTGGAGGGAATAGCCAACAACTTCACAGTATTCACTTGGGAACAGAAGGGTCCTGGAGCCGTGCCCAGCAGTGCTGGTTTCAGAGAAAGAGAGAAGATGGCTTGCAGATGTGGGTACTCTCAGCAGTCCCCCAGCAGCGGGGGGCTAGTATTTCTTGCTTTTGATAGTGTAACAACAGTATTAGTGCTTTTCAGTCAAGCCCTGGTATGGACCTTGCCTGGATCACCCCAGCATGCTTGAAGTAACAGGCATTTGGCCGAAGAAAGACTGGAGGCTCAGGGAGGACTGCCTGGCTCAGGCTTCCAACCTACTACGTACAAAGCCAGGCTGGGGTCAGAGTCCGTGAGACCCTCCACAGACCGCTAAGGTCCACCTGAGGGGGTGTCGGTGCACAGAAAGGCCTGTTGCTAGTGAGCATGTGTAAGGCAAAGGGTTCTGCTCACTGAAAGAACTGCATCTGACTAGCCTAACCAAAGGCCTGTGTGACTGCTGCCTTTCATTCCTCAGCTCCTCAGGCAGGCCTGCGTTCCAGCCATGGTCTGTGAGCACTTACCAACACCCTCTCTCTTTTTCCTGTGGTCAGGCCTGCCCCACTCTGCCTGCACCCTTCCCTAATGGCCCTCATGCCATCTGCCCATGCTGTCTGCCTTTCCAGCTTCACCCTTCCTAACAACCTGTAACCAGTTCCTAGATGTCTGGATACCCTCCCCCGAACACATCTGCTTGTCTATCAAGGGCTTGTTTGTGTAGTCCAACTCATTAAAAAAGAAAAAAAAAAATCCCCCAGCCTTGGAAGTCATCCACCAAAGCTACAAAGGGAATTCTTTGCAGTCCCAGCGGGTCCTGCATCTGCCCCTTCTAAGGAATCTGACCTCCTGAGTGGCTCTGTGCCCACACCCTCCTGCTTACGGCCTAGCACAAAGAGTTGTCAAGTGAGCCACTCAGAAACAGGTGGTGACTGTGTAGACCACGCTAAAGCTCAAAGGTGGCACCATTCCAAGGCCAAAAGCCCCTTCAAGGGTCTTTGAGAAGTTACCCTTACAGCTCCTAGGCCAGAACCTGGCATATCCTGAAAGGCCAGCAAATATGACTTCGAAACAAGCAGAGACAACACCAAAGGCATGACATGCTAAGAACACAGCAGCTGAGCTGCACGCTTATCCCCCCTCCCCCACCACCTCTTTGTTTGGCCTAGTGCTCCCTTTAGAGCCTTATATAGTCTGACCTTCTGGGGGAGTGCTGTCGATGCCCTCAGTTTTATAAATTTTAATTTTCGTACATTCTTCTAAAACAATGTTTTTGTACAGCCCTTTAACCTATGGTAGAAACAGACAATGGCCTCTTTCCCACCTGCTGGCTAGAGCCCAGACCAAGGTTCTGGATTCCATCTGGGGGTAGGTGGGAACTGGACAAGACCACACACCAGCTGCTGGAAAGCCCTGAACATGGCTGCTTCCATGTCACAGGGAGCCCCGAGTGTGGGAAAGGGCCTACTGTCCCTTTGACCTCTAACCCTGAGGTCCTTGCTCTTTCTCGTGCCTCAATATCCCACACCCTCACCTCTGTCACCTCTCATTCACCCCTCTCTCTTTCTCTCTGTGTGCCTCTCTCCCTGTCTGTGTGTGTGTGTGTGTGTGTGTGTGTGCACATGTGGAGGTTGGAAGACAATTTGAGGGAATCAGTTCTCTCCTTTTGCCGTGTGGGTCCTATGAGGCTCCAAGTGCAAACTCTCATGCCATCAAGCTGGGAGGCAAATGCCTTTACCCACTGAGCCAACTAGCTGACCCCCTCCCCTTGTTTGTGGAGACAAGATCTCTCGTTGACCGAGAGCTCACCACTTATTCTATGCTGACCAGGGAGCCCTAGGAATCCTCTTAACTGCCTCCCTAGGGCTGGAATCACAAGTACCTGCCACCATGCCCTATTTTTTTTTCTTTGCATGGTTTGCAACATTCAAACTGAGGCCCTTGTGCTCGAGCAAGCTATTGGGCCATCTCTCAAGCCCTCTTCATCTCTAAAGCACCATGTATCACAAATAGATTTTGTTAATGTGCTAGTGATGAAGAGGTTGGCATGAGAGTGAGTAGGGTTTGGAATCTGGACCTGTTATGAACCAGCGATGATCTCAGGCACGTCTCTGGGCCTTTTGATGTAACCCTGACTGCCCCGCAAGGACCTGAATGTATTGTACTTTCTTCCTGCTCAGCTAATGTTGTTTTGTTCATGTATTAACAAGGGGTTGACATTGACAAGTTGTATTGAGTCCCAAAATTTTATAACTAGCCTTTTAGTTAAGGGGATAGCTGACAGTTTTAGCTTTGTGGGGTCTTCTTTCTGCCACCTTTCTCCACCCTTTTCCCACCCCTTCAACCCCCTAACACTAGATATGAGGGGGAAAAAAAAGATCGAGAAGAAAGAAAAGATATTCCTGAATAAAATCAAGGATTGGAAAGGGGGAGTCATTATCATTAGAATACTTCCCGCTGATTGGGGGCATCAAGCTCCTTGGGGCAAGTTTGATCTTCACCATCAGGGTATCTGGTTTCTTCTCGTTGGTTCTTCTTTGCTCACAATTATTTAACAAACCACAACCAACAGCCTACCAGCAGCCCACCACCCCTCTTGGGGGTGCTAGCATTTATACACCCTCTGAAGAGTCCTCAGAATTCCAAATGTCACACAATTGCAGAAACTATCTGCAGCTGGCAAAATCATGCCTCTGCTAGAGCATGAGGTAAATCATAGTCAGCTGCTCTGAGGCAGTCCCATATCCCACACCTGGTACGTAAAACAAAAACACATTCTTATAATAGTTCTGTGTTTTTCAAAGAAGCCAAAACAACAAAGTTCTCGCTACAATAGGGAATAATGATGATCTGTATATAAAGGATATATTCTGAGTATCAATAGGTAACATATTTCCTGGACTGGGATGATAAACCAGTCAGTTAAAATGTTTGCCCTGAAAGCACAAAAATTGTAAGCTTCATCCCCCAGTGGTCATGTCAAAAAAAAGAAAAGAAAAGGTAATACATGGTGGCTTAGATTGGGGAGGTAGGGCTCACTAGCCAGATGGCCTAGCCTACTGGAAAGTTCTAGATCCATGGGAAACCCTGTCTCAAAAAGCAAAGTGGATGGCACCTGAGAGACAGTACTCAGAGCCAACTGTGGCCCTCGATGTGCATGTGTACACATGTGTACCTGTGCGCAGCCACACACACAAATAATTTCTCATAATACGATGCCAGGTACAAGTTCACGATTGTTCTCATGGGTGCCTACTCACTCCCCACCACCCCACTCTATCCTTCCTTCCCAGTGTTCCTCTATTTGTCAATTTACTGTAACTTGCCTTCGAGGAAAGAGTACAGACTGTTGGGTCCTGCAGAGCCCAGGACAGGGAGGGCCTCCTCACAGTGTTCTCTCCCTCCTATAGCATAGCATAGCATAGCATAGCATAGCATAGCATAGCATAGCAT
>NW_026596069.1:3796315-3801449 GCF_907164565.1 Psammomys obesus
ATAGCATAGCATAGCATAGCATAGCATAGCATAGCATAGCATAGCATAGCATAGCATAGCATAGCATAGCATACCTTACCATACCATATGCATGGCATTCCATAGGCATGGCACACACTTCCTCTAAGCCAGGAATGCAGCCTCCCCACAGTGTCCCCTCCTGTAGCACACCACAGCATAGCAGAGCACTCCCTCTAAGCAAGGGGAGAAGCATCCCAGCATGCTCCATTATGTTTTCAACAGTCAGCTCAGTGGGGAGTAACTGTCATTCCTCAGGAGGTTGTCACCCCGCCCCTCATTGGCCAGAGTGGACTGTGAGCAAATGTTGGCTCTGCCTCTTAACCAGCCCTCTAGCATTTAGGGTACCTCCTAGCCTGTGCTCAGTAAAGGCTCCTCCCTGTTCCTGACCTCAAGGCCCTCTGCCCTTCAGTGTCTTCTCAACCAGCATTTCTCTTTTCTCTGTTCCTCTGTGCTACCCTCTGAGCAGTCCACAGTTATGGCCCAGGATTTGGCTTCCATTTCTCAAAAGGCAGGCCTCTTCCTCCCTCTTCCTCCCCTCCTTCTGCCTCCCCTTCTTTCTCCTTCTACCCTTCTTCTTCTCCCTCCTCCTCCTTTTGGGAATGACCATTCTTTCTCTTCCTGAAGAATGACTCTTCCTCTTTGCCTTCTTCCTCCTCCTGAGGAATGACACTTTTCCCCTCTCCCTCCTTCCCCGTCCCTCCTCTCCCTCTTCATTCTCTTTTCTGTCCTCCTCTTGTGCCCACACAGCAGGCTCCTGAGGGGCCCTGTGAGGAGAGCCAGGCCATTGCTTTATTGGATTCCTGCCCTGGGGCTGATATATCTCTAAATGGCTTTCCTTCCGTTTCTGAACAACCTCTCATTTTACGAAAATTAATCTCAGCTATGACTGAAAGTCATGTGTGTCCTTTTTTCTCTTGTCAATTTCTCAATCTCTCTTTTTTTTCGCCTCATAAGTGCTGTACTTTTCATGACCCTTCCTCCTCCTCCTCTAACCATGACTCAAAGCAGAGAGGAGATACTGCCTGTGTGCAGCCTAAGTTATCTCATTTCACCCCTGAGCAGCCTATTTTTATCTCCCTTTGCCTGTGATGGCATTGAAACCAGCAAGGTGACAGGGGCTTTACAGACAGCCCTGTCTGGCCCCTCCTTCTCTTTTCCTGTCTCCTCGCCCACTTCCCACTTCACAAGAGCTTAGAAGGGGGTTCAGCCAGGCCGGCCCATCCCAGGACACAGGAATTAGAGTTCACAGTGCTGCTAGAGGGAAAAAAAAACAGAAGGAAGAAAATGATAGAGAGTACACTTGTCTTTACAGCTACAAAATGTAATATTAAATATTTTTCAGAAAGAAGGTATCCCCAAGAGCAAAGAATTGGGGCCTGTGACCCGAAGGTTATCTGTCATCCCATACCTAGCTATCTGTCTGCCTGTCTGCCTGTCTGCTGTATACCTACCTCTGTACCTCTGTCTCTATCTCATCCTCTTACATTTCTGGTTTCTTTTGTAAACACTTTGTTTGTTACTACTGAATGGAGGGAGAACATGCTACCTCACATATGTGGAGATCAGAGGACAACTCTCAAGAGTCAGTTCTGTCCTTATACTGCAGTGAGGCACAGACTCTTTTATTTCTGCCTCTCTGTGTGTTAGTCCAGGCTAGCTGGTCCACAAGCCTCCAGGGACGTCACTACTCTGCCTCCTCCGTCATCATAAGAGTGCTGGGATTGCAGATGGGAACCACCACATCTGTCTTTTTGTGGGTCCCCGTGATGTAGACTTCCCTCATCTTCCTAATGTGACAAGCACTTTTGCCCGCAGAGCCGTCTCACCAGCCCTTCCTTTGGCTTCTTAAACCATGAAATAGGGTTAGTCGTCATTTGAAAGTCTGAGAATTGTGGCTCGTTATTCCAGAAGCCATGGTACTTATCGAAGTGTTGTAGGTCCGTGGATGGACGGTGGCATGTCAGAGGATGCTCTTTAGCTAAAGACTAGCAGAGGGTCCTGATGGACAGTTGAGGGCAGTGGTTCTCAGCCTTCCTAGTGCTTTAATATAGTTCCTCATGTTGGAGTGACTCCCAGCCAAAAAAATTTTCATTTTTACTTCATAACTGTAATTTTGCTGCTGTTATGAATCATAATGTAAATATCTGATTTTCAGATATCTGATATGTTAATAGCAGATTTGTGATAATATCGGATATGTGACTCCAGAAGGGTCGAGACCCACAGATTGAGAACCACTCGCTGATCTAGTGGTTTGCATTCATCTAGTAGCAGTCTAGTGTGTTGCTTGCTTTTCTTGTTATTTTTTTACTGTGGTTTTATTGTGGTGTATCTGACAAGAAGCCGCTTACTAAAGGAGGAGTTTATTTTGGCTCACAGCGATTGAATCCGTCAAGGTTGGAAAGGCATGAGGCATGAGCAGACTAGTCACGTTGTTACTGTCGTCAGGAAGCAGGGTAAAAACAGGAAGAGAAAAGGGGCTATAAACCTTAAGGCAGTCCTTCAGCGACCTACTTCTTTCAAGGGTCCACAACCTTTTAAAACAGCACCAGTGAGGGACCAAGAGTCTTCAAACACGAGGGGCTATAGGGGACATTCACACTTTAACCACCACAGTCAGAGATGGGCAAAGCCCAAGGTCAGGACCTCAGCCAAGGCAGACAGGGGAAGGCAGTGAGTAGTCCGCACCTTCCAGGAGCCACATGCTGCCCTTCATTCAACCACCATGCTGTCTGCATAGAGGTCATTAATCCCAGGTTATAAATGTGGCACATGAGGTTCAAAAAGGCCATATCCACCCACCCCACTTCTACCCCCAAGTATGATCAACACTGCAGCCTTCCTCCATGCCAGATGTGTCTCCTCTTCCTCAGAAGAGGTCAGCTGGGACCTTCTGCTCGACCCTAGTAAGACCCAAGGCCATTCGGCATCCCCAGAAAGAAAGGCTTTTATTTCTTCTTGTCCTGTCTTTTCTTTTCTTTGGATGAGAGCGTGGTATATGTATGTTTATGTATTTGTTGGGGAGGGGCATGGGTGTACTTCCATGTGCCTGTGGGAGCCAGAGGTCAGTGCTTTCTGTTCTCCTCAGTCACTTCCCTCGTCACTTTTTGAGGCAGTGTCTCTCGTTGAACTTGGACTCAACGATTTGGCTAGGCTAGCTTGTAGTTGTGTGGGTCCTATCTGTGAGTCCAACCCCTGTTCCCCCAAGGGGAGGCAGGAGGCAGCTGCCTGATAGCATTACTGTCAGGGAAGACTGATGCCCTGTGCTTGTTCCTAGAATGCCTCCAGTCCGGAGCCACTGTGTGTGACACTGTATGCATGTATGTGTACATGTGTGTGAGGGCATGCAGTGTGAATCAAGGGACAGCCTTAGGTGCTGGTCCTCACCTGCCTAATTAGAGTGAGGGGCCCCTGTTTTTCATCACAGTGCAAAGTCACACTCCCAGAAATCTCCTCTGCAATTAGTTTTATTTTTAGTTATTTTTTTTTCAGCATCAACAGTAACAATTTTTAAAAAAAATTCTTAGTTGAAGTACAAAAATAACAAAAGTCGGAACCTCCACATGAGACAGCAGAGTAGAAAGTGAGAGGACTGGGAACCACTCTTATGATGGATCTTGAGACAGGCATAAAACATGTGGCCCAGTGACTCTCGGAGCCAGGGAAGTTACCCACTGTTTGCTTTGCTCCCCATGAAGATGCCATGTGCTTGGATCTCAAGTGGAGCTTCTAGGTAACTGATTTCTACCATATGAAGTTGTAAAGTGTTCCCATCTTGGTCATTGTTCACCTTTGGCCAGAGCCCAGTGTGTCATTTTGCCAACTAAGCACATGAAGGAAATTTGTTTGTTTGTTTCTGTTTGTTTGTTTGTTTGTTTGTTTCAAGACTAAGTTTCTCTGTGTAGCTCTGGCTGCCTTGGAACTTGCTTTGTAGACCAGGCTGGCCTCAGACTCAGAGATCTGCTTACCCCTACCTCCCTAGTGCTGGGCTTAAAGGTGTGTGCCACCACCAGCTGGCTTATGAAGAATGTTCTCAACCTAACCTCAGCAATCCTAGGTTGATACCATGAAGATAATTTGGAAATCGTGGGGCTGGTGAGATTGCTCAGTGGTTAAGCACTTGCAGTGCTGAGTTTAATCCTTAGGAAAGCACGGCATGATGGTGCAGGTTTGTAATTAATCCTTAGACAAGCATGGCATGAAGCTGGCTGGGTGTTGCACACCTGTAATCCCAGTACTCTGGGAGGCAGAGGCAAGCAGATCTCTAGGGTTGTTTGCCTCTGGCCTGAACGCATACCCTAATACTCACACACACAACCACACACATGTGAATGAACACACACACAGATCTTGTGTTTGAAGAAGCAAGCTATCAGTGTTTTGATGTTGGTTGATGGTGTAACTTGGAGAATGACTTGGGTCAGGATGAGTTGGAAGGATGCCAAACAGAAAATGGGGGGAGGGCTTCAGGCACAACCCTTGCACTGTGAGGACGCAGCCTGGCCTCTTCCTCTGAAATGTGTGGTCACTTAGGCTGTGACCAGAAACCCCCTGTGATTGGGGGGCTATGGTCTGGACTCACTTAGCACAACTCCCTGGCTTGGCTGTCTCTGAACCCCTCCATAACACCAGCCCTCAAATGTGCAGGAAATGAGGAGTTCTGGAAAAATAGTTTTCATTCACAAGACTGAAAGAAAGTTCCTTCACTTAAGCTAAGAACTTTTGTTTGTGTCAGGCTTCGGTAATTACCCTTGGGTCATTTCCTACTTAAGAATCCCAGATCCATTAGAGCCGGCTTGAAACAATCTATTTTTAAGCCTGTGAATGAAATGATGCTTGTTGCTCACAGAGAAAACAGACGAGGCTGAAGGAAGTGAAGCATCTTTGAAGACACCACAGTCAAAGGCGGGTGAGGCCGATGCTGTTCTTAAACATGCAGACGCCCTGAGAGCCCATGTTTCCAGCTCACGAGCACCCCAGACCCTTCACATTAGAGTTTATTATTTCCTTAGTAATGGCTAATATTCTTCAATCCCTCTGTATCCAGTCTGTTTTCTTCTTCTCCTCTCCTCCTCCTCCTCCTCCTCCTCCTCCTCCTCCTCCTCCTCCTCCT
>NW_026596069.1:3801459-3807839 GCF_907164565.1 Psammomys obesus
CTCCTCCTCCTCCTCCTCCTCCTCCTCCTCCTCCTCCTCCTCCTCCTCCTCCTTCTCCTCCTCCTTCTCCTTCCTTCTCCTTCTTCTTCTTCTGAAGTTTTCCCTCTGTATACAGCAGGATACATGACATTCAAGCCACGGACTGGTTTCTTTTGTTTCTTTGTTTTTTTATGTAAAATGTGTGTGGGCAGGTTAGTGTGCGTGTTCCTGTGTGAGGGTAGATTTGTGTGAGCATGCATGAATAGACTGGAGAACAATCTTGGGTTTCATCCTTGGCAATACCATGTCCCTCCTTTGAAACAGGGTCTCTCCCTGGCCTGACACTCAGTGATTAGTAGGCTAGCTGGCCAGCCAGAGAGCCCCAGGGATCTGCCCCTGCCCCTTCTCCCCCTGGGATTACAAGTATGTGCTACCATTTTTTGCACAGGCTCTAGGGTTAAACTCAGGCCCTGTGTGTGCAAGGTAAGCGTTTACCAGCAGAGACCTCCTCCTAGCCAGGCTGCCTGTTGTTGTAAAGTATTATTAGAACATGGTTGCACCGTTTCACTATGATGGCTGAGTTGAACCATTGCCACAGACTGACCCAGCCTAAACTGTTTATTCTCTGGCTCTGTAGAAAAAAAATCTGCCAACTCCTCACTTAAGCCAACAGAGCGATATATCTTCCAAGTCCAGATCCAGCCTAGCCCATTACAGCTCCCACAGAGACCAGCTATCCATCGGGGATGGATAGCCATGGAAGGGAACTCTCCAGCTGGGATCAGGGTACAGACAGCAGCATAAAGCAGCCCAGGCCACTGGCTAACTGATCCCCAAAAGCACAATGGTGCCCATCCCTGATCTTCACCACCCAGTTGCCAGGCAAGGGCCTTTTTATAGTCAACCCTGGCCATCCTATCACCCTCCCCAAAAGCACCATAGGCTCTGCCATTGTCCTTCATAGAAGCCTCACCTCAGCAGGTTCAGAAGGAATTTTGGAGCAGGTATATTGCCTGCCAGGCAGGCTCCCCCGACCCTAAAGCTGGGGCTCCGCCATTCCTTTCCCATGTTCATAAAATGGTACTTGTCATCCCAGTGAGGTCAAACTTTCCACGTGGGGTGGGCCAGACCAGGCTTACTTCACCTTTCTTGCTGAGGGAAGCAGCCCTCATCCTTGGAAGTGGAGACTCTGGGGCTAAGGGTGCCCGAATCCGCCAGTTACAAAATGATGGCTCCCAGGCACAGGCAGCAGCTTCCCCGCCTGTGACACAGTGTGTCACCACTGATGGGGCAAGTTCACAAGGAGTTTATTCATGAGGCCCAGGCATGAAGACAGAAGAGCAGTCTGAACTGTGACTCCCAAGGGTAGAGGAGAGCCATGCTATGGGGGCTGAGGGAGGAGTTGGGGGGACAGGAAGTCAGTGGCAGTCTGTGCAAATGTCATGGAACTTCATCGACAGGTACTACCCCGGCCCACACACCAGAGGTGTTCACTGTACGTCTGAAATGTGTGAGTGTAATGTATGCTTGTATGCAGGTGTGTGTACCTGTGCATGCCTTTTAGCCTAGGGAAAAAATGGCAGGTTCCTGTTTTGTCTCTCTCTGCCTTAATTCCTTGAGGCCGGGTCTGTCAGTAAGCCTGGAGTTACACTGGAGGACAGCAGTGTAACTGAGGGGGCAGGTACAGAAGCAGCCACAGTTACTCTCAACATGGATCCTGGGCTCCAACCTAAGGTCTAAATGCTTGCACAGTAAGCGCTCCTGCCACTGATCCATCTCCCCAGCTCCCGGAATGGATGGTTTTAAAGTCACACGAGGACTGATGAGATGACGCAGTGGGTAAAGGCACTTACCATGAAGTAAAGCTTGATAACCTCAGTTCAGTCCCTGGGCCCCACATGGTAGAGGAGGAGGACCAACTCCCACAAATGTCCCTCCGCCCTCCATATGTGTCCCATAGCATGCACACACACACATGCACAAAAAATAAATAAATGAGTTTATTAAAAATGTTCTAGTCACCTGTGAGCAGTTGACTAGTGGGTTTCATGCAGAGGAATGGCTTAGGAAGAAAGGGCAGGTTTGCCCTCAGTTTCCCTTTTTGCCTCTTCAACCAGCACCAGTAAGCATATGGCCCAGAAGTTATGTACTGAGCACCAGCCATGTGCCAGGCCCCGAGGATATGGCCATCACCGAAACAGCAGTGATCCTCAAGAAGAGCTGACGTTCTAGTGAGAGTGGACAGAGCCACAGCAGAAGGCTCAGTTAGACCATCAGGCTACTGCTTAGGGAGAACAGTCAATCCAAAAATATGAGGAAGCTGGAGGAGAGAAGGGATGTGTGCGTGCATGTGTGTGTGTGTGTGTGTGTGTGTGTGTGTGTGTGTGTGTATGTGTGTGTATGTATGTACATGTCCAAGTATATACAGTGAGGATATGTGTGTGGTACTTGCCATGAAGCCATTTGCCCCTTCCTAAGAGGTCACCTTATTAAAGCACACTGTGACCCAGGGGAAAGATGACACAGAGTGTGGTCAACCTATTGGTGACCCATGTGGAAAACATCCGTATTCTTGTCTTGGGTCTGCTGTTCAGTACTGCTAGCAGCCCTGTCGCAGTTACTCTCCGCTTCTCCCATGTGCTACCAAATTTACAAGTACCTGTGGAGGAAGCAGATCATCCCTATCGCAGATTGATGGATAGGAAAGGATTGTAATTTAGTCTTTGATACTCATCTCCCGGCGCCATGCCTGTGCCGAGGCAATGTGCTGCGCTGTACAATAATTCTCGTAACCCTCGGGGGCCATGCTCTGTCTCTCAGGGACCTGGTGCTTGGCCCTTTTGCCTTTCCCAGACATCTCTTCTCTGGTGACGCATCCTCTGGCCATACTCTATAAAGTGACACTGCCTAAGGCTGGGAAGAGGGCTCAGTCGATAAAGTGTTTACCTTCCAAGCCTGAGGATCTGAGTTGGATCCCTGGAACTCACAATTAACCGAAAGGATTGTGGTGTTTCTGTGATCTCAGTGTTTGAGGAGGAAACAAGCGGATCCCTAGGGCTCCCTGGTCAGGCAGCTAAGACCATGTGGTGAGATCCAGGTCAGTGAGAGACCTTGCCCTACCCAACCAAACCAAAATCTGTGGTGAACGGTGCCTGAGGAATGACAACTAAGGTTACCCTGTGACCTCCATGTGCACGTGAATACACACACACACACACACACACACACACACACACACACACACACACATGCTGCTAAGGAGACACAGCTGGCCCCACCTACAGGGCGTGGCCTCCTGGATGCCATGCCCAGCCTCTGCTCTGCTTTAGATCCCAAGCAGCTCGGAACCCAGCTTCTTGAGTAGGGATGCAAGTGGCATTTTAAATGCCACTTTATCATAAAAGAATCCGGAGGCACCCATATCTGAGTGAAAAGCGAGGTGGACCATTTACGCCAGCCAGGTACAGAGGATAGCCAGGACAGACAGCTACCGTGGCTGTGTGAGAGCGTGACAGCTTTTTATTTCTTCAGAGGGCCTTTTCCCTCCTTCCTTGGGCTGATGGAAGCAGCCCCTCCACCCAGCTCTGCCTCTGATAAGGCTGAAACAGTAGCTGAGCCTCTTATCAAGCAGCTGCAGAGGGATCTGGGGACTTTGTACTGCGCAGTTGGGGCTGATAAAGTGGGCCTGGGCCGGACACCCGGCAGCTGCTGTCTTGGACCTGTCCCTAGAGCCTCAGTCCTCAAGAAGAGAAGACCAAGACCCAGAAAACCTCATCCATTTCCTGCACACCACCGCAGGGCAGGCTGCCAGTGGCCTTGGCTGCAGAGCATGCTCAGGAACATACAGAGACTTTGGGCAGGAGCCTGGCTGGAGCAGAACTACCAAGGGGCCTTCGGCTACCAGCATGGAACTGCAGATGAGGAATCAGTTTGCAAAGTGTGAACTGTCGATATCTTTTCTGTGTTAGTCTGGCAGTGCAAGCCCTGCTTTAAGTGCTAGGACAATGAGATTCCCGCAGAGGTATCAAGGTGTTCCTCCTAAGATATAAACAGATTAGAAGCCATGTTGGCTAGTTCGCAGGCTGCCTTCTTCTCTCCTAGAGGGCCAACTAGATTTTTAACTGGACCTTCATACACACACACACACACACACACACACACACACCACACCCTGCTTGACAACCTCATACTCTACCTTTAAATTCCACGTTAGTCTCTGACTTAGCACATCTAGGGATTTCCGAGTGTCCAGCAGACAGCATTTGGGATGTGCTTACACTGAAACACTCTTGTTGTTTATTTAAAAGGGAAGCTTATAAGGGACCTTGCAGTTCTATCCAGTCATCCTAACAGGGTAGGACCTAGACAAAGCTGTTTTATTTTGTTTCTGTTGTGGTAGTGCCAGGGATTGAACTCAGAGCCCGGCACCTGCCGTACCACTAAGCTACATCCTCAGCCTAGCACCGCTGTTTTTGAAAGAGTTCTAGGTGATAGGTGAAGCCAGAGTTAAGAGGCGGGAGTAAGAAGCTGGCCCTCTGAGTGTGTCCTCCATGGACCCCAGGCCAGGTCGCTAGGCACAGAGCTCCAGGTCAGGGGAGCATCCCCAATACTCCAGAGCAAGTCTCTGGGGAGTGCTTCTCACTGTCTGTTTAGCCCATTTCCGGGATGCCTCCCACAACAGTCAGCAATATGTTTTTCTATATCCGTGCAACGGATGGAGCCCAGGGCCTCACATGTGCCTCGCCAGAACTCTCACTTACATTCCCATCTATAATAATGTGTTTTATGTAAATTTGAAAGTCTGAAATACACCTTTATTTTTAATACTTGAACTGATTATTGTGATTTAATAATTCCATTTAGAGAAATATAGAATAAACTAACTCATGATCCTCTTGCCTTTCCCTTCTCATGGACATTCCCTTCATTAACTTCTAATCACAGTCCTGCTGTAGCCTTTGGCCTCAAACTCCTGGCCCTTCAGTGGTGTTAAGGTTTTCCTTCCTGTGGCCTTGATCTCACCGTGTTCATCCTGAGGGTTGAAATCAGGCTGTCGGGCTCGGTGGCAGTACCCTTACCTACTGAGCCATCTCGCTTAACCCTGGAAATATTTTTCCTAATTGTAGTTGCCCCTTCTCCAGCATTTATAAAGAATATCTCTGTCTTAGTGAGGGTTTCTATTGCCGTAAAGAGACACCATGCCCAGGGTAAGCCTTATCAAGGAAAACATTTAATCGGAGCTGGCTTACAGGTTCAGAGATTTAGTTCATTATTGTCACGGTGGGAAGCATGATGGCACGAGGCAGGCATGGCGTTGGAGAGGTAGCTGAGAGCTCTACAGTTTGATCAGCAGGCAGCGGGAAAAGAGAGTAACACTGGGCCTGGCTTGAGCATCTGAAACCTCAGATCACATCCCCCGTGACACACTTCCTCCAACAAGGCCATACCCCTAATGCCACTCCCTAAGCATGCAAATACTAGTCTATGGGAGCCATTCTTATTCAAACCATTACACCTTCTTTCTGGAACCCCTGTCCTACAGTACCTAGCCACTGCTCGCATGAAAAGACTCCGCTTTCATACCCTCATCTTTAGGATCTTTCATTGTCCCTCATTCACCCAGGCAGACAAATGATAAAAATTTATCATGATAGCGATAATGGAGTAAATAATAGGACAAGGGAAAAGAAGGGAAGAGACTGAGCTCATGATAGTTAGGGGTTTAGCCATTCATATTTTCTTGTTCTTCTCTTCCAAGGTCTCATCTCTTTAATTCCCAAAACAGAATTCAAAAGTAATAATTTGCAAGGTATAAGATAGAAAAATTATTTCTTTCCATGTGAAAACATCCATGCATTAAAGGAATGCAAGAATGTGAGACCTGTCCTCTTTTTAGGCTGTCTCCTGGGTGACTTGATTGAACATCGGCCTAGTCCTGTTACTTCCTAGTGATTTTCTGGGGTAACTGATTTTATTCTGTTATTTGGTTTGGTGAAACAAAATCTCCACACCTTTCATAAAGAAATAATCACAGCCGCCTGTCTGCTCATAGTGTTTCCCAGAGCAAATGTGCCAGAACTCAAAGCTGCTTTTGAAGAACAGACACCCTGCTAAGTGGTGAGGGGTTCATCATCGAAGCAGGAAACTATCAGTCTGCCCACTTACTAAGGTTCAGGCTTCAGCCACACCTCCTCTGAATTCCTGAAGTGAAACTGGGTCTACATTTGTTGGCTTTCTTCTGATTAGTCACTGGGCATGTATCACTTTCTATGAAAGAAACACTTAATTTAAATGGCAAGTGGTTGTGTCATGGGACTTCAGCTGACAAGAGGAAGATATACATACATACATACGTACATACATACATACATACATACATACATACATACATACATACATAC
>NW_026596069.1:3807849-3872982 GCF_907164565.1 Psammomys obesus
TACATACATACATACATACATACATACATACATACATACATACATACATACACACATACACACACACACACACACACACATGCATTTGTGGCTTCTTGGCCTTAAAAAAAATAATGTAGGCAAATATAAATCACAAGACCTAGATAAGGAATGGGAAAAGGTGGAGTAGCAGCTTGCCAAAGTGCTAGAATGGGAAGTTCCTAAAGCATTCTATCAGCTAGGAAAACAGTGGGAGGAGGGAGGAAGAAAATAGTGGGACAGAAATAGTGGAGAAAAAAAAATGGCCTATCCTTCCATGAGCACAGACAAAAGACATGACAGGGTTGGGGTTGTAGGCTGGTAGCTCCCTGATTCCATCCCAGATACAAAGAGGAAATGAACTGGTGACTCACTGGAGTGCTTTTCCTGCCCTGATACCTAGCCAACAGGATTTGGAGGGGCAACGAACGGTAAGCAGCACCATGGGAAACACTCAGGAAACCCAACTGGTCCTGATGATAAGTAAGCACTTGTCCTGAGCCTTCTGCAGCCCATCCTCCTCCACAGCAGAGGTCCAGGCTTCTGCTTTCTGAGGCTCCATGTGTACACATGTGTGGATATGCTTATGACCACATGTGCACACAGGAGGATAATAACGAAGAGCTCTCATGTAGGAAGCGTCAGCCTAGGGAGCCATCCAGGATATTTCCATGTCCTTCTGTACAGAGCAGGGCCCATGTAGCTGGGGATGGTTAGGGAGTCAGGACTCCTGCCAAATCTCTGACACCAAATTCCAGGGCCCCTGTGTCACCCGCTTCAGTGACCTCTTGAGCTGTGAGGTTACTTTAGGAAAGAGTAGTTTTGTTTTATTTGCATATTGCATGGTTTGCATATTATCTTTTCCCAGGGAATATGTTCCCAATATTTAAACGCAAATGCACTCTGCCTTACAACATACCCTTTTCAAATACAAGTCCAGCATTCGAGGAGTCAAACTGCAGTGTCCCTCAGAGAAGCCTACTATGTGATAGAGAGCACTGGGATTTTGCAGAAAGAATGTCCAGCTTAAAAATTTGGCTCTAAAATACCCAAGGTTCTGGAGGCTTTCCCTAGCATCTTTTAAGGAAGTTAAGCTCAATTTAGGAACCTTAGTTATCTGAGGAATTTACATCCAGTGTGTGGATATCTAAGAAGTTTGTAGTGTCAGGAACTGTGTATCACTCCCACCTGGTCCTTATCAGTATGGTTTCCTGCAAGCCTGGCCCAGCCCTGAAAGAGAGGTTCTCCTCTGTGTAGTCGGCACCAGTTCTGTAGCCCTGAAACTCGTGCAGAGCTTCCCGGTATCAAGAGGAAGAGCAATGTTGCAGAAAGGACAGGAAGGACACCCACTTCCCACTCCCCTGCCTTTCCTTCCCTCCAGAATGCTTTCCCCATACACTTTCCTCTTTTGGGCCACACTCTGCATTCAGCTGCCTGGGCACCCCGCCCCCCCCCCCCGCCTTTGCTCACCCCACCTGTCGCCTGTCAGAGCTCTGCTGTCTGCCTTGGACTGTGGAAACTCAGCCGCAAATCATGATGCCATCCAATGACAAGGGAGGTAACAGTTAGCCAAGTGCTCACTATGGGGGGCTTGAGGACCTGAGTCTGATCCCCACAACCCACGTAGAAAAACCAGCAGGATTAGTTTGCTCTTAAAAGTCCAGCACAGGGGAGTAGAGACAGGAGAATCCCTGAAGATCACCTACCAGTTAGCCTAGCTCACTGGAGAGCCCTACATCTCAGTGAGAGACCCTGCCTTAGAAGTCAAGATGGACAGTGTCCTGAGGAATAAAACCAGAGAGTGACCGCTGGCCTGTAACCCACACACATGCACGCCCACACCCACACACAAAGAGACTCTCCAAGAGAAGGTTGTAAAACTCCTTTCCACCTCCTCCTACCCAACTGTCCTGCTTGTTATGGATGCGGAATCTCTTGCTGCCCAGGAAGGAAAGAACACCTTCCCATCCGTGTGGAGACAAGTGAGCCTCCTGGAGTTAGCATGGCTAACTAAGTCATTATTATTGACACTTGTAATCTGATTGAGGACATCGAGTCTCATAGTTAGGTGCCTAATTATACTGAAAAGGCAATTATATTCTTAAGTGAATTCAGTCCTTTAGAGAGGTGGCCAGCATGAGCACGCAAGGGCCAGTGGGGAAGCAGGGACTTAGGCATCTGTGTGATGCGACTCAGGGCTGCACAGGGCCTGCCAATCTGCACTTGAGTCACATACATGAGCACATGCAAAGCACACGTGGATACACATGTGTGAGGAGGACATAACCCTCAGCCTCTGTCCATGGGGTTCAGGCCAGAAACTTAATAAATGATAGCCTCTTGTGTGACTGGAAGCTTACCGTACCTCTGTGGACGCACGGTTTAGAGAATCCCGGTACGTAGTAGAAGTTATACAGCAGGTGTCATTCTGCAGGAAGCAGTGTTGTTTAAGAATGGGTCGTACTGGCCTGGAACCCAACCAGTAGGCTAGGCTGGCTGTCCAGTGAACCCCAGGGACCCCTGGGTCAAAGTTACAGGTGCACATCGGATCTCTTCTCTTTTTTTTTTCTTTTAAACATAGATTCTGGTGCTTGAACTCAGGTCCTCACATTTGCAAGGCAAGTTTTAACCAACTAAGTCACCTCCTCCACCCCTGCAAAGGGCTTGATAGAAACGAGTCACTCTGCAAGCTGTGGTTTGTGGCCCGGGTTTGCACAGGCAGCTCAACAAGGGCTTTCCCTTCTTAAATGTTACTCTCACCTCTCTCAGTGACAAAATGTCAGACAGACACCACTTAAGGGGTGCAAGGTTTATTTCCCCACATGGTTTCAGAGGGAGCGGTCCACGGTCGTGAGGCAGGGTAGAGGCAAACAAGTGAGGTGGAGGTTAAGGAAGTTGAGGATAGAGGGGAATAAGTGCTGGCCATAGCCTTCAAAAGCTTGCTGCAGTAGTTACTGGGGTCAGAGACCGTGTCCTGACAGTTCTAATAAGCCAGGCTCTGCCTGCCCTCAAAAAGCCAATTTGAAGGCAAATTAATGGTAAGAGCATAAAATGGTAATTTCCGTGATGAGAGACACAGGGACCCAGTGATTCCCACCCTCGAGCGGCCTCTTACCATCTGGTTGTGGCGGGCCACCCAGAGAAATTCCAGTATTCTGTGTTGGCTTGTGGAGCTCTGTAGCTTTCCTGATGAACAATCAGACAAATATCTCATGACCGATACTGAAGTTTCTTTTAATAACCCATGTCTTCTGGAAGCAGCACTGTTCACTCATGCATGGTCTCTTCAGTCCATTTGCATATAGATTAGTTTACGAAGTAGTGAGTTCCCATAAGACTTTTTCACACATCTGTAGCTTTGGTGAACTCACCCCAACTCTTCTCCATTCCCACGTAAGCCTTTAACCTCATATTTTGCTTCACCTCTTTTATCACTACCAGCCTTGTCTCAGTTACGTTTCCATTATTGTAACAAAGCATCACGTCCAAGGCAACTTATAAAAGATGTTTAGTTTAGGATTGACAGTTTCAGGGCAGAACCGTAGTGGCAGGAACAGCTGAGAGCTGACATCTTGATCTGCAAATAGTAGGCAGAGGGAGAAACATACTGGGAATGACATGAGAATGTTTAAGCCTCAAAGCCTGCCCCCTGTAACACACCTCATCCAACAAAACCACACCTCTGAATCCTTCCCAAACAGTTCCACCAACCAGGGACTGAGTGTTCAAACATATGAGCCTAAGGGAACATTCTCCTTCAAACCACTGCAAGCCATCCTTCTGTGGGACAAGCACATTCACTGTCACTGACAGCATTTAAAAACAGAATTTAGGGTTCTCCCTCTTTGAATATCTCCTTTCTGGTGGTTCTGTGTGCTAGAACTGACTGCACCACAGTTTCTGCAGCGGTTCAACTATGCTTTTGTTCTTTTCTCAGGATAGAAGCTGTAAGAAATGGAAAACCAACCCCAGTGGTTTCTTTTGTGAAAGCATTCCTTAAAAAAAATCTGCTTTATCTATTTCACCACTGAGAATTACCCTTGACTTTATCCAGAATCTTATTATCTGTGAAGAGGTGAGATGCCACTTGGAGGTCATTGCTAGGATGGGAGCAGAATCTCCCTTGAAATTCTGGTGGGGAATTTTGTTAAAACTCAAAAATTAATATTAGAAGAATGCTCTGTTTTAAACATTCAGCCTGGCCATGAGCAAGTTTGTCTATCCACATGATTCTTTGGTGTTTGTCAGTATAATTTTCTTCATTTAGATTCTGAATTCTTACTAGATAAAAATTTAAATTTGCTATCTGAACCAATTGTGGTTCACTCTTCTTCCTTATTTTCAGCTGCATGTTTATAACAGGGACTTCACGGGAGTCTTTTAGCTGTGAGCGTTTTCTTCCCCTGCTGCACATCATTTGGTTTCTTCTTCATTTTCAGCACATACCCTCTACTTAATGTCAAGTCCGCTGAGAACATCAGTTGTCCAGTTCAGTTTCTGATCTGAACTCTTTGGGTTGTGATTACTGTCAGGCTATTTAAAATTTTGACTTTTCAGCTGAAAGTTAACACATAAAAATACCATGAAACATTGGGGGCAGGGTCTTCATAGATGACACGGGGACTCTTGCCTGCCCAGGACTCACTTACAGTCAGGCCACTAAGCTCAGTGGCCACCCACAGAAAATGGGGTGCAAAAGCAGAGGATTCTTACCTAAAAGGAGGAACAAGGGGTGCAAACCACTCCAAAGGCTGGCAGTAGAACTTGGACTATGTCTTCAGCAAAAGACACAATCACTCATCCATCCAAATTTGGCCTGTCACTCATCGGAAGGTAGTGGGGCCAGGGATGAACAGCTAGCTTCTCAGACAACATCTGGACTCCTCTGGAAGACACTTGACTTTTGACCCTGAAGAAACAAAGGGTCTGGTCCTGCACCTGAGTGGGAAGCTGAGGGGCAAGGGCAGAGCAAGCTTCCTGAACAGTCGCTAGACATATCCAGGTACCACCCCCCAGGCTACCTCCTAGACCTACACGTCTTCATGTGGTTTTGTGTAGTTCCATGCCCAGTGACTCATATACCCCCAGTATCCTGCCCACGGGCACCACTGCGGCCACATCCAAGTCTTAACTCAGCCTCTCCTTCAGCATAACTTTCCCTGAGTCTGCCCGTGGTCATGTGACCACCCCCATACTTAGATCTCTTGACAGCACCGGGACCCCTTCTAGCTCTTCCTGGTATCTTTGAAGTATGGTGCCATCCTTCCACCAAGCACAAAGTGGCTCCCTAAGGCTGTTGTCTCTTTCACATGTGACCCCCATAAGCACACACAGGCAGTATTACTTCATTACAGGACACCTTCCATTTGACTTCAACCGCATAGCATTGGCTCTCGTGCTAGGTGGCATTACCAGTGAGGACAGCACCCAGTGAGTCCACATTCCAGTCACCCCACTCTCTGCTCACCTCAGCTAACTCTATCTTATACTCCTCCTTGGTCCCATAGGCACCTCCAGCCCAGTGACGCAGCCAACCTGGCCCCAGGTCACTGCCATACCTTCTGTTTTCTCACTTCTATCGCATGTAGCTCAGGTTCTAGGGGCCATCGTCACAGAATCTCATCATGGAGGAACTCCCAGAAAGCCGCTTTCCTAGGGCCCTAATTCTATCATATAGTAAAAAGTTTGGAGGTCATGAACTGAGGAGATGGCTCCGTTGATAAAGTGCTTGCTGAGTAAGCAGTGGGGAATTTGGATCCCCAGAACTCACACAGAAGCTGAGCAGGTAGGACAGCCACCTGTAATCCCAGCACCTTGGATGTACAGGTGGCTAGAGTAGTTGGACTCAGAAAGCTCTGGGTTCTGTAACGTACTCTGCCTCTATAATTAAAATGGAGACTGAACGGTCCTCTAAATACACACATACACGGGAGAGGGGCAGGTGCCGCTACAGGCACCATACCCACATATATGCACAGTGCACACACATACACATGCAGAAGAAGAAGATGAAGAAGAGCAACAAGAAGAAGAAAGAAAGAAAAAAGAAGAAGAAAAGCATGCCGACCAAAAAGTGAGACAAAGTCACTGTTGAGTTAGTGACTTTGGAAGAGGAAGCAAGAGATACAGATAAAGCTGGAAAGTTTGAAGATGGCCTCACAGATGGCGATAAAGGGAAAAGATGAGGCAAGAAGTCAAAAGGAAAAACTGCATTTATAAGCTTCAGCACTAAGTTTTCTGCTCTGAGCCTTAAATAAGAGAGTCAGCTGGACCTTCCCTCTTAGAGTTGTAGACAGAGGTCTACTAACTAATCCAGGAGTCAGGAAACATTTCCAGAGCCTCTAGAGAGATAGCCAAAGCCAAGATCACTGAGAAACCAGCTGAATGTGACACCAGTAATAATCTCAAGGTTCCACAGACACAGAGCCTGGGAGGCAGCATCTTGTAAATCCAAATGTGCTTCCTTGAGAGAGCACAGCTGACCTTTCTTCCCCCAAGGAAGGTTGTATCGATGTGTGTTTGGACACCAGCCACAGTTCATGCTCTTCAGTCCACACCTGAAGCCAAGGAAAGGGTAAAAGGAGCAACCCAACATTCCTTCACTGTTTCCCCATGGGAAAGGAGAATGTCTGTTCTAAGCAGCTTCTTACTCTGATGTACCAAGGCTGTATGAACACATGGATGGCCATTCAGAGGTGGTGGCCAAGCACCCACTGTCCAACAGTAGTTGGCATGGTCTGAAGGCACTGGAAGAGGTGCTATGGGGCCACAGAGGAAGGTAGGCTGGGATTTTTGGTCAGCAACTTTCAAGATCCTGTGATGATAGCCAGTTCCAAGAATTTATCCCCATTTCATGTGCTACCTTAAAAGTAGTACATGGTGACCTGGGGATCTGGAACATATATTGCCCTTGCAGAGGACCTGAGTTTGGTTTCCAGGACCCCTTTTGGGTAGCTCACAACGACCTATAGCTCCAGCTCCAGGAGAGCTGTCATTCACAGCCTCTGCAAGTTCCTACAGTCTCATGCATTCACACACACACACACACACACACACACACACACACACACTTTATTTTTGTGTGTCTGTGCATATGTGTATGTTCATGTGGAAGGTGCACATACATGCATGTGGTTGTGTGACACTCTCTTGGGAAGACATGAATACTTATCTCAGATAGGAAACCAACAGCAGACCCAAGTAAGGATACCGCCAGCAGCGATCTGTGGCTCTCCAGCCCTGCCCCCAGGTCATTTTTATGCCTGCACTCTTGAATTTGAGAGTAAGAAGTATCTCCCTCAGTCTCATGATTACCTTCTACCTCTGCCCTGCAGAGAAGGAAAGAAAAGAACGCTGACAGGAACAATGTTTCATACTGCCCCAGGGTGTGGATTCTACCTCCAGTGGGCACTGAAGAAGGACACCAAGATCCAAGAGTATGTAACTCTTTCCCTTCATAGATGATGAAAACACTACTCTCCTCCTTTCCTGTCTCTAACCCAAAAGACAGTCCTGGTGTAACAGCGAGGGACAGCGACATAGTTTCACACTGTTCCCCCTCGACAGCCTAAGGAGATCCCCTAGATTTTTCTGCTCCTTGATTAAGGTCAAACCAGTGTTCGCAGCATTGACACTGAAAAGAATTTCAAGAGCAGCTGGGATAACGAAGAGGAGAATTCATTAAAGACATCTCAGTATAGGCTTGAGCATAGAGGTTAAAGGAAAAGGGGTGCTCATGGAGAAAGAAGGCATGCCTGCGAGCCTGAGTGTGGGGCTTCTCAAAGATGCACAGAAAGTAAGACTATTCCCAAGTCTCTCACATCCCTCAAGGGAGGGTCACAATTAATTTTTGTAGCATTAGCTGTCTGTATCAGTCAGGGCTCTCTAAAAGAACTGGACTGATAGAACGAATATGCATATTAAAAGGGGATTTTTTTTAGATTGTCTCATAGGATGTGGTCCAGTTAGCCCCAGTAATCACTGCCTCGCACTGAAGAGGCTGAGAGTCCTGTAGTTGTCAATCCATGGGACCAAGTATCTTGGAAGTTCCAGTCTGGCGCTGGAGAGCTGGACTATCCCTGTCGAGCTGCTGGTGTTTATATTGTAGTCCCAAAGAAGAAGGTCCTAGTATGGGCGAAGGATGCTTCAGCAACAGGATAGACTTGGAGCAAAGGCTCGACAGCAGTGGCGGCAAGCCAGTGAAAGGCTTAGTTTCCTTCTTCTGTGTCCTTTTGTCTGGGCAGCCACTATATCGTGTAGAGCAGATTTAATGTGGGTCTTCCTGCCTGATCTGACTAAGAAAATACCTCCCAGGTGTGCCAAACTGCTCAAGTTAGAGTAGGCAAGCACAAGCAGTGGGCTGTTGATCTAGCTCCACCTGACAAGACACCTCCATCAGATTTCCTGTGGGCAAGTCTGTAGAACATTTTCTTGATTAGTAATTGATGTGAAGGGGTCTAAGTCATTGTCCTCAGTGCCACCTTTGGGCAGATGACTCTGAACTGTACAGGAAAGCAGGCTGAGAAAGCCATGATGTGCAAGCCAGTAAGCAGTATTCTTTCAGCAGTATTCCTCGGGTACCTGTCTCGAGTTCCCGCCTGGACTTTCCTCAGTGGACTATGACTAGCGCTGTGGAAGCCAAAGAATCCCTTTCCTCCTCAAGTTGCTTGTGATGCCTTATTACAGGGATAGAAACCCTAAGACAGGGACCATCTCATTCAAAGCACTACATGCCTCATCTGAAAGCCAGAATACCAAAATACCAAGGCTTTCCACTGGCCAGTGTCCTACAATGGGCTCCAGGCTTTCCCGGGACTAAAGTGTGTGTGTGTGTGTGTGTGTGTGTGTGTGTGTGTGTGTATGTGTGTGTGTGTGTGTGTGTGTGTGTGTGGCCAGAGCATGTCTTTGGGTTCCTGCTGTATCACTGCGTTATTTTAAATACAGAAAAGGAAAGAAAGAAAGAAAGAAAGAAAGAAAGAAAGAAAGAAAGAAAGAAAGAAAGAAAGAAAGAAAGAAAGAAAGAAAGAAAGAAAGAAAGAAAAAGAAACTCCCAGTTGTCCAATTATACCAATGAAGACTCAGGAGCCAGCTATTGGGGTGAAAGTCTTCTAGCTCAGAGAGGCAGAGAAAGCACCCAGCTGACTTTCCTACTCAGCTCATATCCCAGAGGAAAAAAACCAAAGCTAAAAGCCAAAAGCCAGAAAGTCCCTTCTTCTTCTCCTCACTATCTTAAATTTTAAATTCCCTTCTCTCAGTGCCCCTCCTTTCTGTTTAATCCCTGTCAGCTGGTTGGTTACTCTGACTCTTGACCCAGGGTTGACTTTATTTAGCTCTTGGATTGAAGGTATGTGCTAGGGCTGAGCCATGCCATACAAGAAATAGGTTTTTACAGTTCACAATATCTCAGGGTTCACAATGGGATCAAATACCCTGAAACATCCCTGTCTTATTCTCTTGAGACAGAATCTCTCACTGAATCTGGGGCTAGGCTAGTAGCCAGCAAATTCCAGCAATGTTCCAGCTTCTACCCCTCTCCTAGCACTGGGGTTACACGTTCGTACAGCCGTACCCAGCTTTTCAAATAGGTACTGAGGATTTGAACTCATGTTCCTATGCTTATGCACAAAGCACTGTTAGCCACGGAGCCATCCTGAAATTAATGACTTCTGCCTCTCATGAGTAAGCTGTTTGACCCAGGGTAGACACACATGGGGGGGCGGGGGCAGACTCCCAAATCCATTAAATGAAAGTAATAAGAACTCACTGGGACTGACATGAGTTAAAGCCTGCTAAGTGCTGAGAACAGTGATCCCTTCGTACACAGAAAAAAAAAAATTACTAATTCTTTTTTTTTTTTCTTTTTGAGACAAGTCTCACTATGCAACTTTGGATGACCTTAAACGTGGGGCCTTGAACTCACTGAGTTACCTGCCTCTGCTTCCAGGGTGCTGCAATCGAAGGTGTGCCACCACACCTGACCCCTAATTCTTTCTTAAAAGAAGAGGAAGTTAGCCAGGAGACATCTCTCAGTGTTAGGGCATTTGCCTAGCGTTGAAGATGCCCTGGGTCTTTGAGCTTCTTAGCCAACTGTGCTGCCTTGAGCAAATGCTGCTCTTTCTTACTAATCTATAAAGCACTGGTGGTCAGGAATGGTCCAAAATCCAGCTACTAATGCCATTCACTTGTGTGTAGATAGATTTGTTCATGTGTTGGGTGGATATTTATTCAGAACCTACTCTGTGCTCTGTATTCAACCACAAGCCTCCAGTTGAACTTGCTTCTTCTCACTTGTGAGCGATGGAGCTTTGAAGTAAACATAGAGCCCAGATACTGGTTCCAGTAAGCCCTGCCCTATTCCCTGGGTGGGTACCTACTGTGTCTGTCCATCTGCTAACTTAATATCTGTGGTGCCTGGTTTTATGCTCCCACACTGGAGTTCATTGCTGACCCCAGGCTGCTATCTCCGGACTCTCTCCTAAGCACTGCCTCCTCCAGACTCCAGCAGCCAGTGTCTTATCAGATCGAGGCACAGGCACGGTAACTGCCCTGGGGAGAAAGATCTCATTGTACTGTGTCGTGGAGGAGAGGAGATATCAGAGGTACAACTAAAGGAAGTTCCCTTGCTCCAGATCTAAAAGCTGCAGAAAAGTACTCACGGCAACTTCAGTAACTTGGCTAGCTCCGTAAGATGGGCCTTGCCCACTGGACAGTTAATACAAAGACTATACAAGTTAATTGTGTACCATACTATACTACAGTTAATAATAACTGTATACTATGCTATACTATACTGTACTATAATTAATACAAAGCTTGGGGAGAGTAGAGTGCTCAGGGAAAGGTTGAAAGAAAGCCACCTGAAATAAGTAATGAAGCCCCAGCCTGCCGCTGAATGAGCTGTGTGGCCACAGGCATCTCACCTGCCTGAGCGTCAGCATTCAGCCGCATCTCTCAGGAAGACTGTTGTGGGTGTGAGGCAATAGCAAAGCCACACTTGGCATGAGCAGACCTTCAAATGGCCCGTGTCAAACACAGTGGTGCAGGCTTCATTCCACCACAGATAACCCAGCGAGTGTCTAGCCAGTGTGCGCCTCTGTGCTTGGTACAGTAGTGTTGCATTTATTTTCCCGGAGGACATGAACAATTGTCCATTTGCCCTAGACATGGCTCCGATGGCAGGCGAAGTAATGGTTACATCAAAGTCCAACTTGGCCAACCTGGAACTTTGGGGGGCTCACCTAGAGCACGGGCGAAATCTTACTCACAGGAGTGTGGATAACCCCAAATCAGCACATCAGAGGCTGGGGAGCTGGCTTGGCTGGCCAAGCGCCTGCTGTGCAAGCATGGGGACTTGCGTTTGCACCCATAGAAGCCATGTGAAACAGGTGTGGTGGGGTGCTTCTGCAATCCTGACACCAGAGGGCAGAGTGGGGAGGAACCGTGCAGCCGAGTGGTCAGCGCCGGTCCGGTGAGCTCCAGGTTCTGTGAGGCAGAGATGCAGTCTCAAAACTAAGAATCAAAGTCATCCAGAGTGAGCTCTGGCCTCCACACACAGTACACAGGCACGTACCTACACACACACACACACACACACACACACACACACACACCAGTTGCACCACCACAAGCTTCCACATCTCATCTCGTAGGCTGAACTCACAGAAGCTGTATCATGAAATCATCTTGTCGCTAACCTTCTGTGCCCTGTGTACTCTAGTGTCTCCAAAGATCTCTCGTAGCTGGGAGGAGCCAGAAGAGAGTAATGGCTCCAACCTCAGGCGAAGGTCCTAAGACCTCTGCTTCCCCCTCCCTCCTGTTAGGGGATGTCAAAAGCGCCATTGCCGTTAACATGAATACAGCCACCTCTGTGTTGTTCTGCTCATAGAGTTACCCTGGATACCTAGCCAAAGTAGCTTCCGCTCCAAGATGGCGATCATATTATACCACGGACAGGGGATGTCTACGCTACAGCCAGAATCTACAAGGCGTTGGCATGGGCTTCGGTACTGGGCTTCAGTGGGGAGCTGGCATGGTTCTGGAGTGTCCTGTGCTTCGTGGGCTGTTCTCGGCCTGGTTCAGGAAGCAGGCAGAGCTGGGTGTGAGCCTCCGTCGGCAGAAGTCTACGTGCACTATGCTGTTCTCTTCACTGGCAGTTCACCAGGCTGCTTACCAGTGGCCGGGGGTCGGGCAGAGGGGCTTCCAACCGTGCGCCTCCTTTCTCACCGTGGGCTTCTGCTTTTGTCCACAGAGCCTCACCCAGGGACGTCCTACGGCATCATGGAGATTGCCATCACTGCAGGTGAGCTGGTGCGGCAGTGCCCTTCCAGCAGCCAAGAAAGGTCCCAGGCAGAACCGGCTCGAGGATCCGAGTGGAAAGAGAGGCAGCCGTGGCTGCTTCCCTCCTGTTCTGATTTGTCTTCTGATGCTGTAAACACCTCGACCAACAGCAACTCTGGGGAGGAAAAAAAAAAGAGTTTATTTAGCTTATTTTTCCATGTCACAGTCCATCGTTGAGGAAATTCAGGGTATGAACTCAAGCAGGGGCCGAGGCAGGAAGCATGGATGAAAGCTCATGACCAGCACCTTCTTCCAGCTTCCAAGGTTGTGTTTCTTCTAGAGCCCAGGCCCACCTACCATGGGACAGAACCACCCACAGTATTAGCAGCAATCAAGAAAATGCTCCATAGATATGTCCATAGGCCAGTCTGGTTAAGGCAAGTCCTCCACTGAGACTCCTCCTCCGAGGTGTGTATAGATTCATGCCAAGTTAAGAAAAACGATTTCACTGCCCCCAGAGGGAGCCTTGAGAATGGAAAGGAACACTCCAGTCCTGTTAGATAGTGTCCCATATGGTGCCTGGTGGAGTAAGGGCAAGAGGGGCTAGACACACATGTCAAGACATCCTTTCTCTCTGACCCCAGTGGCTCAGGCTGGAGAATGAGTCATCTTTGTTACAAATT
Source organism: Psammomys obesus (assembly GCF_907164565.1). Taxonomy (NCBI): domain Eukaryota; kingdom Metazoa; phylum Chordata; class Mammalia; order Rodentia; family Muridae; genus Psammomys; species Psammomys obesus. The sequence goes on from NW_026596069.1 coordinate 3,820,827, forward strand.
GATTAAAAAATGATTTAAAAAATCAGATTAGTAGAAAAGAAAATTGGGACAAGGTCCCTACAGAACAGCTTTTGCAGGGGTCAGGGGGTCACAGAACCATGGTTACCAGCAGCCATGATGAGGCCCTGACGTAGGAGAGAGATGCCCTGCATAGCACGAGAGGGATTCTGAAGCGAGAGATCCTTCAGTTCTAGAAAACAAAGGCCGTTTCTGACTCTTATAGTTTAGGGTGGTGGTAGGTGGTTTGTGGGTAGTTTGGGGGGGGTGGTAGGTGGTAGAGTGGTTTGTGGGTGGTGGTGGGTGGTGGTGGGTGGTAGGGTGGTTTGTGGGGGGTGGTAGGAGGTAGTGATAAGTCCCACCCCATATGACCTAGTCTCTGCTAGGAGTCACCAAGCAGGAAGGTATTTGATAAGAGCAGGGTTATAATCCAAGGTTGTGAGAGTTCTAGGCACCGGCTAGCCTTGCTCCCAGATGAAAAGGGAGGGAGAGATTCAACTGCTTGTGAGAACGGCAGGGTCTCAGCCACTCTCCATGGCCGGATTTGGGAGAGACAACAGGAGAGCTGCCTGATTTTCAGAAACAGGAGAGCAGCAGCTAACCAATCTGTGACCTAACTGTGTAGAGCAGGCTTGGGGTACAAGTAGATAAGCTAACCCAGACCTCTGGGACTTCACAGCTCCCTTGCCTCATATGGTGGTCCCTACCCTGGCTCACACCTCCATCCTAAAAGTTGGACCCTAAGGAGCTTCCCTCTTGTGGATCAAGAGCAACCAAGCCTGGGAGGTGTCTTGCTCTTCTCCCTGTCTTGTGATCCAGTCTTCCCACTCACTGATGCATAGCTCAGAGATCATCTTCAGCTAAAAATAAAGGAGCAACAGGAAGCCGTCAGAGACACCTGTCGATCTCACTCAGATGACCCTTCTCTCACTCATTTGGGCCCTGAGCCCTTGCTTCTCTCAGGAAGTATTATCAACAGGCACACATGTTCCTGTCACAGTCGTAGGGCGCTTAGGAAATTGTTCTGTACAAGGGAGGCACGGAAGCTACCTTCCCACCGTTGTTTCTCTAGTGACCCTGCATGCTAAGTAAGCATAGCTTGACTCTACAGCTGCAAACCTAGTGGCTGAACTTGAAACACCTCCCACGGGATTATTGCTGCTGAACCTTCTGAATTTCCCTCTCCAGACCAAGAGTCTTGACTCTTCCAATCCCACCTTCTGCTCTATTTCTCTGATTCCTGGGACCTAACAAATCCTTGGCAAGAACCTGGGCACATAGCCCACTGAATGGCCAAGCCTACCTCTTCCTGGGGACCTAGGGATCCTCCCCCTCCACCGCCCACCCCCAAAGAATAAATGGTGGAGGCTGGATAGAGGTGGCTCTCCAAAAAGCCCCTCTCCCACTCGTATCGTAGCATACCCAGTCACCCTTGTCTTTTCACCATGTGGACAACCAGTTCTTCCTAGTTTTCTGGGCCTTTTGTCATTTGGGCACAGAAATTATAATTTAATTACAACATTGCCTGAAAAAGTGAAGTCCTACATTCTGTGAGCCCTTCAGCTTCAAAACAATACAGGTACTTGTGTGACTGCTGGTCTCTGTAGAGACAGGGCATTTCCAGGTTTTTGTTTGAAGAACTGAATAATCACCCACAAACAGCAAAGCAACAAGGGCTTTTTTCATTCCAAGGCAAAGCGAAAGAGTATGAATGCCATGAGAGAACAGTTGGCCCTGGGCAGTATTTACACAAGAGTGCCTGGCTGCTGCTAGACTCTTCCTTCTGTGGATATAGGAGGAAGAGGAATTGGGTGCTAGGGATGTCGAGTGGATGAATTTATTTTTTTTTTTGAGATTATAATTTAACTACAACATTTTCCTCTCCCCTTTTCCCCCTCCAAACCCTTCTATATACCCCTCTTGTTCGCTATCCTTTAAACTCATGGCTCCTATTTTTACTAACTTTCATTTCATGCATATGTACATTTCCATATACATACATATTTCTAAATATAACCTGTTTGGTCCATATAATGCTACCGGCGTGCATGTTTGCAGGGATGTCTGGCACTAGTCGGCCAGTTGTCGTACTCTTCCCCGAAGGCCAACTCTCCCACTCCTGACTTTCTTCAGTTGCCTATAGATTTTTGTGTGGGGTTGAGGCCTCACGGAAATCTTCTTTTAGTCAAGTTTGGCAAGTTCATTGGTGTCATCCCTGTTCAGCTTACATTTGGGCAGTAATTGGGTGGATTTTTCGTGTTAAGTGACGGGCGCTGGTTATGTGAGCCTTCGTGTACTAGGCATGTCCTTCCCTGTGATGCATCTGATTTCAATCATATGCATGTTCCGTCATGCATAGACATAAGATAGTCAATAGAAATTCTTTACCCCCAGTGAAAGTCTTGTGATCCTCTCTCCCCGTCTCAACCAGGAAAAGTCAGCAGTTCCATAGACCTAGATATCCCTGTACTTTTTTGCTGATTGGCCATGGCTACCTGGCCTTGCCCAGGAGTACTCTACTCCAAGACTGCATGATGCTCTGCCCAGAGGAAGATCTCATAATGCAACCCTGCCCCAGGCTGACCTGCGTCCTGCCTCTCTCTTGCAGCTGTGATCACCGCTGTGGCCTTGGTCCTGGTCTGCCTCCTCTTTCTCATGCTTCGCTACCTGTACCGACACAAGGGCACCTACCACACCAACGAGGCCAAAGGCACAGAGTTTGCAGAGAGTGCGGATGCAGCCCTGCAGAGTGACCCTGCCCTCCAGGACGCTGGGGACAGCAGCAAGGAGTACTTTATCTGAGGGGTAGAAGACTTCATGTTCCTGCAGGATGCTTCTGGCTGCAGGAGAGACAGTACCCCCACTGTGTGCCACCATTATCAGCACCAGGAGGTCCTCAGAGGCACCCCAAGACTCCTGGGGAGCAGAACACTGGGTGCCTGCCAGGAGCAGCTCTTCCAGGGACTCAGTGGCCACCCGGAGGCTGGCACTGACTCTGCAAGGAAGAGAGAACATCTGGATATGCTGAACCTCCTGGGCAATGCGGGTGTCGTCTCTCACCAGCACGAGAGTCCTCCTCAGTGTGCATGGGGCGGTCGGACCTAGGAGTGGGAGTAGAGAGGTAGGGCATCTGTAAGCTGACTGGGTATGATGGCAACAGATGTCAGTCAACATTTGGGGGGAACAGCAAGTGCCAGAACTAAAAGGCACCTTCGTCTCCCATCAACCCAGCTCAAAATGATTACAAATAAATCTGAAATGTAACTGAGCATCCTGTATCAGACGACACTACTCTAAGTGTCTGGGAAAAAGTACATGCCACCCATGGCTGGTGCGACATTGTGTCTGTGTGCGTGGGGTGAGACCTGTCCAGTTCTGGCAAGAGAACAGGAGAGAGTAACCTTTCCCCTCACTAGCACCAGCCATATGAAACATATGGAAGAAGGAAACATAGCCATCTGGCCACTGGCTGAAGCACTAAATTCTTAATAAAAATATTAGAAAAGGAGAGTTAGTTGTGTTCAGCAACCATGAGCTCCATCATGCCACAGTCCCAAAGAAAATGTTCTTGTGTAAGAAGAGATTGCAGATCTCCAGTCCTGGGCTTAGGTCCTAGCTCCTCTGTACTGGTCCTAGGACCTTAAGCCATGCATTTAACCTCTCCGGCCTTAATGCTGGCATTTCTTCAAGCCAAAATAATGCTAAATTGTGTTACCTCTGGTTCCTAACTCCCAGCAGGAACAGAGTTATACGACACTAGGCAAGCGCTGTGTTCTAGCGTCACTAACAGACCAGATGCATCGCTTGCCTGTGTCGGCTAATGAGAATTCATCTTTGCACCAACCTCTAAAAACCTCCTGGGCAGTCACTAATTTAAAACGAATAACAGGAAGAAAATGAACTAATTAACCGACCCCTTCCGGGTAAGATTGCCAGTGGCTCTGCAGACACTCTAAGGCCAGCATTGCTGAGTTTAAAGACTTCCCCTTGCAGTACTCGGGTTCTCTCAGGAGCCCCCTCAACTGTGCTATCTCTACCTAGGAGCTAGAGGGGAAAAAAAGACCCACATCATGTTCCCCAGGAGACTAATGAGGATACAGGCTCAGTCAAGCCTGGCCGCCAGCCAAGGTAGCATGACGTCCTGGGAATGTTGTGGGGAAGAGAAGCAGGAATTTAATTATAACAAGATGCTATCATTGTCAAGTGCTGGCCAACCCCAGATTAGAGGATATCTGTGTTGTCATCTATGAAGTAAAACGCTAACTACAGCTGTCACCCATTCATCCAGAGAAGCCTGGTCTAAAACCCTTGAACCCAAGGCAGTACTGAACTTCTTGTATTTAGCTTTTTCTCACACACTTATGTTAAGATTTAATTTATAAATTAGGCACAGTAAGAAATTAACTGCAGTAACAGTAAAATGGCATAATTATAACTAAGCTGTAATAAAAGATTCTTGAAACTATGGATTGTTTCTTTCCGGAATTCTTTATTTAACTTTCTCAGCTGACAGTTGGCCATGAGTAATTAGCAAGAGTAATTAGAAACTTCAGAAAGCACCTATGGACGGGGCTGCTGCTGTATCTGCCCTGAGGCTGAGCCACACAACAACAGCCTCGAAAAATAACCGTAGAACAGAACAAACAAAAGGCATAGTCAGGTATCAATGAGCAAAGCTGAATTGACCTCAATGTCTCTACAAGGCCAGGTAGACTGTGGTTCCTGAGGGAAGGAGCTAAGAAATGTTATATTTTCAAATGGGCTTAGCCAGAGACGAACCGTGTCTTTGCAGAATATTTGTGGGTTTTCTTAATATTTATTGTGTGTGTGTGGAGCTGTTGTACACGTGTGTCAGCCAGAGGAACACTTAAAGGCGTCAGTTCTCTCTTATTACATGTGTTCCTGAGTGTGTCTAGGAAACACTGAAGGACTTCTAATTTCCTTCTCTATGGTGACGTCAGTTCCAGCTTTTCAGTGCACTTGGCTCAGGGCTTTGTCTTCATGCATGTGAGCACAAGTGGTTGTTCAGTAGGCACAGAAGAGACACCCACGCCAGCACCAACATATCCCTCCCTGCATAGGATGGTCCTAGAGCCCCCTGGGCCTCCAAGAGAGCTGACTTTCCTGTCTGGTCATCTGTCTTTCCTTTCCCTAGCAGGCTCAGAGGCACTTTGAGAAGCAGTGACCTGTGTTCATATGTATGTCTTCTCCTCCTCTCAATCTCATTATCTGTCCAGTGCCCGAAAATCTACCAGGACAGCCCAATGCCCAACTGTGGATCAGTTCAAACAGCAGCAGAGATGACTCAAGCTGCAGGGCTGGCTCACTGAAGATGGCTCAGCCAGGGACCTCCAAGAAAGGCGCTGTCTCTCTCTCTGGCGACTACAGAAGCCAGTGGGCCATGCCAAAGATCAAAGTAAATAAATGAAATAATGCATACACACGTGTGAGCATGTGTGAACATGCAGGCAAACACACACACTCCATAAATCAGGGAGAAGCTTTTTATCTTGCCTTCAGCAGTGTTCGAAAGTGATGCATCATGCCTGCAGGAGGTGATGCTGGAAATACATGCACAGCGCCACTGAATTTTTCAGTGGGTCAGTGTCCAGCAGTGATCCTTCTCCCAATAAAGGAGTCCAAGACAGTCTTGAAGAGAGAGAGCGCATGCCTCTATTTGTGTGAAATAAAGGGCAATATAAACCTTGGGCAGAGGGAAGGGTTTAGAGAGTGAATGTGTTTGATTAAAAGAGGTCAAAGGGTCAGGAATACTTGATTTACATGTAGTGGTACAGGGCCTCATTTTATATGCAGTAGCATGGTCCTATCACAAGAAGGAGAACACAGTATTTAATTATCCTATGGGTGAGAGAAAATCTCCAGGTAAAGTCAAAGGTCACTTGGAAAGTCAAGACACCAAGGCATCTTGGTGGGTATCTCCAGGAATCCTTTGTTGAACCGGGTCTTCTTATCAGGAAAGGGTCAGGCCTGTGATCTGTCTCAGATGGGGTTGGGGAAGGCTACAGAACCTGCTGAGGAAAGGGAGTCCACGGTAATAGAGCAAGCTCAGTCTGGCTATTCAGATATGTCAACCTTGTCCAGGAGAATCCCACAAGTTAGTAAAGTGCTTGTCCTGCAGGCATGAATACCTGAGTTCATTCCCCACAACTCACATTTAAAAAATCCACACATGATGGCATACATTTATAACCCTAGGGATGGGCAAGGCAGAGGTGAGCTTGCTCGCCACCAACCTTAGCCTACTTGGATGGACCCCAAGCTAATAAGAAACTGTGTCTCCAAAAAAAGCAACTTGGCCAGCAACCAATGGACAACACTCAACATTGTCCTCTGGTCTCCAAACACATGTACACAAGCACACAGAGAAAGCATGTATGCATGCAAGTATGTGTGTGAACACATGTGATATCAGAGGCACTTTAAATGACTTACCATCACGTCTTCCCCCCCACCTCAGAAATTAGGCCATGCCCCACATAGCTTCTCTTCTTTCCTCTGAGACAAAGAGTTAAGAAACTGTGCTGTGGCCTTGAAGCTTCTCCCTTTAGTGGCCACAAGATAAATTTATGGTCCCATCAAGTACCTGGCTCTATATTTGCCAGGGGTTGCATGGTGTAAAACCCCTGATAGTCCCTAAAACCTTACAAAAGTCATGTATCCCCTTAGCTCTGGGAAGGATTTATGTGAGGTACTTCTCTCTCCATCTCTCTCTTTTTTTCCCCTCTCCCTTTTCTGTCTCTTTCAAGCCCCCATCATGTCTTCCATGACAGGTGTCTTTCTTACCCTTTCTTTTATCTTAAGCTGTCTCTCATAGTGGTCAATAGTCTCTCCCACATCAAGGCCTCACCGTGGCCCCTTGGTTGCAAAGAGCTTCTCATGAAACTCATTCTGAAGGGCAGCTGGTCTCACTTCCTTCCATCAAACCTACTGATGTTCTCTCCATTCCTTTGTTACCACAGCACGTGCACTCAAGCACAGGCGTGTTTTAGACACCTGGTCTCAAACTCAGCTGAGCCTACTGTATCTTTCAGGTGCTCAGAACACTTTCATCTCTTTCCAGCAGGGCTGGGCAAAATCATGGACCCCCAGAACCTACTTAGATGGCTGAACAAAGCTTCATTTTGCAACCCTAAATGGAGCATCTGCACCATCCCCCTCAACCCCCAGGGCTCAATAAACATGGGGAAAAGATGGGCTGAAAGACTGACAGAGACAGCGTTTGCAGAGGACTGCTGCAAAAACAGCACCTTCTGGACCTTTATGGCCTCTGTGGCTGTGTGAACAAAACCTACACAAGACCAAGCCAGGCAGCTCTGCAGCAGAGGTTGGGGAGGGGCTCAGGAGGCCCTGCCCCTAGCTGAGGAGCAAGTAGCAGTTGAAGGCTGCTGGGGGAGGGGGAGTTAGTTTTCTGTGGTTGTTGTTTTGTTTTTCAGGGCATTCTCCAGGTGGATGGGTTCACGCTCTGCACACATACAGGCAGCACTAGCTGAACTGGGGGCTTATAAAAAAAAGAACATAAAGTTGTACACAATCAAAATACAGTGTACACATGTAAGCATTTCTCAAAGAAGAAATAAAAGCACGTTTAAAAGTCAAAGCCGGACACAGTAGTAAGTGAACTTGTATTTTAAGGGTGGGGCCAGGGACACAAAGATCCCTGGGATGGCCTGAGTGGTAAGCTAGCAAGAGACCCATTCTCAAAAACACAAGGTGTCCCATCCTGTCTCCCCCCTCCCCTGTAGCTCATCCTTTCTCACTCCTTAATTTGTATCTAGGAGATAAGATTCCAGGGCTTAATCCATCGCTATCCACAGACTTAGAGAGGTTTTTAAAGACAGAGAGCAAGAGGACAGACATGATAGATGAGATGAATTATGAGCAGAAGGGCCTGGGAGGGAAGGCGTTGTTGAAAAACCTCAGCTGTGACCTTGTGGACCCTAGAAAGACCCAGATTTGGAATGTCAGAACAGCACAGAGAAGGAGTGAGGTTGGTGCTAAAACCAAAGGTACTAACTGAAACCGCGTGAAGACTGAACTCAGTCAACTTTTCCTGCCAACCCTACACGAGTTTATACTTCTCATTCCCTCACCACCACCTCCTTCCTGAATGACAGGAGATCTACTCTTCAGTGTAGATTCTAGAGGGTCCAGAACTGCACCACCAGGCTTACGTAGAAGGTGCAGAAGTGGGGAAGTCACGCCCACCCAGGACTGAACCAGTCAGCTGTCCAAAGAGCAGCCATTCTCAGCTCTTTCTCCTCCTTGCCTATACAGGAGTTAAAAACAAAACGCCCCAGGAAGGAGACACTGCAGGTTCACCTCTGGCCACACTCACATACTGTATACTTACACCTGCGTGCGCACGCGCACACACACACACACACAGGGGACACATTGGGGACAGGGAGGTCTGAACAAGGCTCACACTCTGCTCCCATGATCCCATTGCTGGGGCTGGTTTCCACAGTATTCATTCCATCCTGTCAAGTGAGGTGTGGATTTCAGCCTCTCCAAAAGGCAGGGCAGTGGGTCAGGGCTCAGAGCCAGGCCCTGTGTAAATCCCAGAGGAGAACTTTATCTCCTTGGAAAGAACTCCTGACGCTTTTATCTTATTTAAGCTGCTCAGTTGTTTTTCCATTCCTTTCCTGAACATTTCCTCATCAGGGCATCGGAATGCCTCAGGGCCTACGGGATTTTAGGTGGCTCCGTGCCACGAACAGAACTGCAGGCATCTGCAAGTTTGCAAACTAGCTTATCAGTGTAGTGTTGAAGCAGGAGAATCATCCTGGTATAGGCCAGAGTCCAACAAAAATATCTCACCTCAAGCTCTGACTCTTTATGACAATGAGAAGAAAAAAGCAGTGACCGACCTCCCCCCACCCCATACACACTCCAGGTTCTCCTGACAAACCAGAATAAAGCAACGTGTTGGAACTTTAGGGGTCATGAACATGTCATCTGTGGGGGTGGAGGGGTGAGGTACATGTGTGAGGAAGCTACATGCACAAGTGTACAGGCGTGTGTGGAGGTCAGAAGTCAGACAAGCTCAGACGTCACCCCTCACGGGCCACACCTTGTTTTGTTGAGGCAAGTTTGCCTTTGGCTTGAGGCCGTCAGGCTAGGACCTTCTGGATCCCCTGTCTTCATCCCACAAGCACCTGTATTGACAATGTGTGTCACCGGGCCCAGCTTTTGATATGGGTGATGGGGAATCCAATCCAGGTCCTTCTGTCTGCACAGCAAGTGTTTTTATGGACTGGGGCACTTCCCCAGCCTAACAGTTTCTGTGCACAAGGATGTAAGTGCTTCAAGAATGGTGACGGGTCTGAATATTTACCTGTCTTCGGGTCAGTGTTTACAGCTAGCCTGGCACAGCCTCACAGAAATCGGTAGGTGACAGGAGACAAAGATAAAGAGTTGACCAGCAGCCCGGTAAGAGGAGCGTCAGCAGACTGTCATCAGATGTCTCCTGTGGCTGGCATAAGTGATTCCGGACAGGAGGTTGGGCTCTACCACAGAAACAGAATACCATGAAAGGTAGGTCCCGTACACCGGGCTGGAAGCACACCTGCCCTCTGCCCATGAGGAAGCACCGGCTCTGCCTTCCATTTGGAGGGCTGGGGAGTTAGACCAGTCACTAAAGCACTTGCCATGCTGGAGTGAGTACCTGAGTTCCACCGCTGGAACCCATGTAAAAAAGCTGTACAAGGTGGTACATGTCTGTAGATCTAGCATTGGGGATGTGGAAGAAAGGATCCCTGGGGAATTCTGAACACCCACGCTAGCCTGTTTGCATAGCTCCAGGCCAGTGAAACCTCTTGGCCTGCCCACGCATATGCACAGACATGTAGCAACACAAACTTGCACATTCACATACATGCATGAACACCACACACACACACACACACACACACACACACACACACACACGGAGAGAGAGGCAGACAGAGAGACAGAGACAGAGATGAAGAGAATATGCAAATACAAATACATGAAAATATGAAAGGTGGTCCAGAACAAAGGGCACTTCCTGTTTCACTTACCACATGTCAAAAATGTGAGACCTCATGGAGAATTCCCTCCCGCAAAGCAGGAACCGCCTTACACAGTGCCTGATACCCTGTGAGAGCTTAGTTTCTGCTGCACACAGAGACACATATGATAAGCCCTACAGTATGATAAAGAGAGTCCCTTAAACTATCTCGACCTTTTCATTGGAAAACCAGAATATTTGCTTTGTAAGCCACACAGGTTGTTTTAAAGTAGAAAGCCTTCTCCATTCTCTTACTGGTGTGTGAGGAATATGACCATGGTTTCAGTTGCTTTAACTGAATAAGTGTGTGTATAAGTATTACACACCAGCTCAACAGACATTAGTCAGGTGAGTCTGGAAAACTTTGCTCAACTCCAAGTTCTAGATATGCTGTTAAGAAACCAAGTCCCATACAAGGCCACAGTACATAGCTCTACTCCAACACAGGACCGGCTTTCTTTAGGGCATGTATCAGGGAATGTGCCTTCCACACAGGGTTTTCTATCACCAGAACGTGTAGAAGCATGCAACTGGGAAAATGTCAGCGAAGTTGAGAAGATTCAACCTCTGTGTCCAAGATCACCTTGTGATTGAGAGAGAGAGAGCAATACTCCACACTCATCGCCCTGAGTAACTCCTTAACCACTCAACTACAGTACACCAGCATCCACACACACAAACACCCACAGCCAATCCTTTCTCTCAGGGGCTTACAAACCAAAGGTAGGCCCAAAGATCACGTCGCAGAGGAAATCTCCTGTCATTTACTTTATGCTATTATATATTCTTTCAGAAACAATGGCTCCAGGATAATTCTGTTTCAGATACATCCTTTTTGTCCTAGATATATGGCTATAAGATTAAAGGGGAAGCTGCAAACACCAGGTGGGCATTTATACAGAGACAGAAAAAAGAGCCAAGAGGCAAAGAGGCACCAGCTCACTGAGCAGAAACAGGAACCTAGAGTGCTCTTCTGGAAGGGGAGAAAGTTGACTGAGAAAGCCCAATTCTCAGAGAAATTAGACCTCCTGAGAACAGAACAAGATTACATTCACACCTCCATTCCCACACCTTCCGCCCACACCTCCACGCCGACACCTCCCCATGAAGCCTAGAGAAACCACTGAGGAACACAGCAAGGTCCTGAAGAAAAGACATGGACCTGAAGGATGACTTCCCATTGCAGCCAAAGAAACCAGAAGGCAGCAGATAGATAACTAGAAGTTCTACCTTGAAATCATTTTTCCCAGGACAGGCCATGTTCTCCACAGAATGCCAACCTTAAGATTTGTCTTTTACGATCGTACTTTTGTTTCTGCTGGTATAATGAAATTAATCAAACAGGAACAGAAATTGATCACAGTTCCGGTACCTGGGGACTCCAGTGTCAATCCACACACTGCCGGGTTTGGTGTCTGCTAAGGACATGGTCTCTACTTCCAAAACGGTATTCAGTATCATCCTTAAATCTCCTGCAAGTCCCAGGCCCAGGTTACATTTTAAATAATTTAAACAGAGAAAGGAGACTGCAAGTCTGGCCAAGGTGAGAGATTTACACAGCAAAAATATTACCAAAATTGCTTTTTCTTTTCTTTTCTTTCTTTCTTTCTTTCTTTCTTTCTTTCTTTCTTTCTTTTTTTTTTTTTTTTTTGGTTCTTTGAGACAGGGTTTCTCTGTGTAGACTTGGCTATCCCGGAACTTACGTTGTAGACCAGGCTGGCCTTAAACTCACAGATATCTACCTTTCTCTGCCTCCTAAGTGCTGGGATTAAAGGTGTGTGCCACCACTGCCAGACTCAGAATTGTACACCAATGAAGTGGAAGTTTCTGGTTTCTTTGAAGACTCAGATGTGTCATGTGATGTTTTGCTAGAAGCTGTCTTGTGAGAGGACATGAGATGTTTTGCTGTGAGCTGTCTCGCACAAGGGGTGTGATTTTGGCCAGCTGAAAACATCTGTGGGTAGACTCTGAGGAGAGGAGATATATAGAAGCCCACAGACAGTGAGACAACACTTTTTGGATCAACATCGTCTTGATTCTTCTACACTTCACTTCACAAAGAGAAACGTTCCAGAGAACTTCTTGGGGAAATCCAACTGAGTATCTTAGCTTTCCCTGACTCATTCCAATTCAGTGGAGACTTACAGTTTCTGCTGAATCATGTTGCTGTTTGGTATTGGCATTTGGACTGGACTGCTGGTATCTGGACAAAAAACAGTGGACTTGCTGTTAGTATTTGAGCAGCCTGCTTCTTGGTTGCCTAGCAACCTATGATGTCATCATATGTCACCCTTCAGGTGTCACACCAGGCAGGCATGGTTAAGTTGCTCCTTAAAAGGATTAGCCCATCACTTTGTCACTCTCTTGCCTACTTGCTCTCTTGCCCTCTTCTGCTCTTGCTCTCTCCCCTTTCTCTGTTGGGGTACCCCCTCTATTCCCCCATCATGTCTCTCTCTCTCTCCTTCTGTCTCTGTCTTCATCTCCATCTAATAAACCTCTTTCATATAAAATCTGTTGTGCGCATCATTTCATTGGTTCTAACATTGGTGCATTGGCCAGGAAGGGCTCTCCTGGTAGCATCTGATCTGATGCCTACAACAGATTTTTTTTCTGTTCTACCTATCCCTAACCACCACTCAACCACTCTACTCTGCCTTAAAACCTGCACTTTCTCTCAACTTCCCTACCCTTACTGTGCACACCTGTCCCTCTGCTCATGGCTGCTCAGACTCAGTATCCTGCCACATGCTCTGAGAACTGGGGACATGGCAGACACTCACACTGGACCAAAATCAGCTAGGGGAAACTAAAACACTCATGACAGGTGCCGAAACTGCCACTTCAGACACAGACACAGCCTGTTTCTAAACTATTGCTGTTAGGTAAGCGACTGCTGGAGACCCTGCACACACACAGAGAACTTTAGATTGCACTGCTGCCTCAGGCCCCATGGCAAGGTTTGAAATCTCCTCCTGAAAGCCTTCTGCAAGAGGCTGGCTTGCAGAGGAGGGTATTCAGTTGTGCAGACTTCTGGACACACACATGCAAAGAGTTTCAAACAGGGCCGGGATAGCCATCCCACCAGCAAGCACCTGATCTTGCTATGCAACTATGGCCACGCACAGCACATGGCTAGCTGCCATGTTGATTTCGGATAAGGAGGGTTGAGCCATGGATTCACTGCCATTTCCACTAAGGGCAAGCACATGGTTTCACCACTGTCTTAACTTAGGGCAATCAAGGGCAGTCACATGATTGACAGCTATCTTGATTATAAAAACAAAACAAAAACTCTGTGGTTTCCCCCACTGTCATCTGCTTTTACTACTTTGTTTCTGTCCCGCTCTTTCCTAGCTGCAAAACTGCAGTCTCTTGCAGATCCTAATAGGCCACTGCTCCTCTTCCTACCTCCATTTCTAAAGCTGCCTATCTGTCCCTGTCCTTTCCTGTGGATAGGATTTCCTCTATGAGAACTCAGCCTTACTGTTAATAAAGCCCTGGTACCAGGCATCGTGGTTCTCGGGCTTAGCTGGGCTAAGACCATGACCTGCTATGCTATTTAGTTGACAAACCTCTAGCCACATGATCCATTTCCATTTCCCATTTCTCCTTTGCAGGAATGGCTTCTTCATATTCTCTCCTCTGGCTTCTACACCTATATTTACCCTACTCAAATGTCTAATATCCAGTAATATCCAGTAACACTAAGAGAGATCCGTGAAGTAAAAAACAATTTCCTGTTTCTCTTTTCTCAAAGTCTTGTCTGTTTCTCTCTGCCTGCTGTCTCACTAAATATGCTCTGTGGTTTCTTTTTTATACTTAAAATTAAACTGTAAAATTATAAAGGTCTATTCAAATTAGCTAATTTAAAATGTACATCTAACTGCCTACGTCTTTATCAATTCCTAAATTAATAAATGCTGTTTCTCCTGCCATGAGCTGCCTATGATACAGATTCACCACTAGGCTTTCTGGCTAATAAGTTTGCTATAATAAATTCAAATGTAATTTTAAAATTGCTTTATATTATTCTACTCTATTGTTGGTTTTAAAACTCATAACTCAGGGGTTACTACATACAAGTTTTTACTAATACACTAAATTAAGATCTATTCATTTTAGAGGCATTTATTTATTTATGTTAAAACTTGGTCATTGTGCTATATCTTCACTGTCAAAAGGTTAAAACATGCTTAGTCTTATTTTCTAAATCTAATAACATTATTAATCTATAGTATAGCCTTAGACTTTTACAAGCTATGGACTATGTTTATGACTTTTAAGACTACAACTTAACAGGAACAAAACCTAAAGAACTAATATCTGATGGTTAACAAATGCAGGATAATAGTCCCCTCATACATGATCAAGTCTGTTAACATGTCCAAAACTATATTTATAGTCCTATAGATATAAATATGGTCTCACTGCTATCTTAACAGCTGAGGATGGTCCCTGAGCCAGCATATAGGAGCTGGTAAAAATAGTAAGAGAGGAGTCTTCCAGACAGGCTCATCTACAGCAAAAACTATGCTCCAGACCTTGGCTGCTTCTCTGAGGTTGTTGGCATTCCCGTACAGAAAACAAAAGGTCTGCAATGACCCATCCCTCTTGGGTATAGCCAAAAGTCAACTCCGACAAAGTAACTGTTTCAAATGCAGCCAAGGGGACACTGGTCCCACTGCTGCCTCAACAGGCCACACATTTCCTGCTGGCAGACTGGCTTTTGGAAGTCAAAATGCTCCCATGCAGGCTTGTCCTCTGTGCCCTGCCATAGAGGCTCAACCAGCACAAGAGCTACAGATACTTCCAGCCTTCACACTCCTTGGCCTAGTGGAGGACAAATGGCTCCTAGATTCAGCAACCTCCATCACCCTTACCCAGGGTAACATTGTAGGTCTGTCTTGGCCTCACACTTGGGTCCCACGGACATATTGCCAAGTTCTGTGCAATATGGCTTCAGATACCTTCTCAGTTCTCTTCATATGCAGGAGACCAGGCCTTAAGCCTGAATCCTAGAGTTGCTATTGTCAGGCCTAGACACAATATTCCTTGTTGCCAGACTCAAGAAACAGGCCTCAGGTGTAACCTTTTACCATCACTTTAGCTAAAGGACGATAAATGTTCATAGCAGTCTAACCTATGTCTCATGATAAATAACTAAATACAAAGGCCTAAGAAAAATGTTGTTTGAAGATCTAAGAAAGTATTTTAAGGTTGGTGAACACAAGTTATAGATGTTTGAGGGTCTAAGAAAGTGTTTTAAGGTTGGTAAATGCAAGTTATAAAATTACAAGTTCTAAGGTGATTTAAGGTATTTTAAATGGGTAAAAATGTTTAATACTTCCTCCGGTTGCTATGCTACTGTTATATTGACTGTCCAGAGCTTTAACCTTTATCAATAGAGCTCTGATTTATTAATCTAACTCTAATACAAAAACATTCCACTATACCATCTACTATCCTGGTTCCAAGCTCAAGATTTTAAATCTACTTTAAATCTCTTTAATGTGTAATCATACTAAAGCTTAAGGTCAAATAAGCTTTTGTACCTTCTACTTCATGAAAGGCTTCTGCCTTTTCAGAACTCACCTTAAAGAATGTTCATGCTGTTAACACAAATGTGTATATCTACTGCCTTTCCTACAATTTATATTTCAGTGCAGATTACAATTATGAGGCTAAGATGTCTAAAGTTTTATCTCCTTTGTAAAACTTAAAAGTAGTTCTTGTAAGCTGCAGGAAATCCACCTGAATCCACCTCTCAGGTCAATTGGGCTCCAGATAAATACTGCACCTATTGACTATCTCAGAGGGTGGGGATTACTCCCCTTTCCCTGGTTTTGTTGACTTCCCTTTCTTGGCTACTGATTGCTTCATGCCTATATCCAACACCAGCTGACTGGTGAGTCTTCCCTTCTGGTTGGTATCGATTCCTGGCTACCGATTGTTACATTCCTACACCCAACACCAGCCATTGGGTGAGTCTTCACTTCTGGTTGGCACAAACACTTCCTACTGCTTTTGACAACCTACATCCAAACCCTTCATCAAGGATCTTCTTCTCCCTTGGGTAAGATTTTCCTTCTACCTGCATGGTTTCTCTCCCTCACCCTCTCGCTCATCTATGAAAATCCTAGAGCTAGGTAAACTGTGTCTGCTACGGGAAACTGTGCCTTTGGTCTCTGGGCAATGATAACAAGCTGTTGGAACAGATTGCTCCAATCTACTGAGTCAAACCTTGCCCTTGGGACACCTTGACCGGTCACTGACTCGTACCTGCCCAATGGGAATAGTCCATTTGTCCGTTCCTCCAGATTCTCCTCTGGGATGTTTTCTGGAGAATTTCAGATTTCTACACTTAGTGCCCACTTTAAGGGCCTCTAATCTTACACACCTCTGTAACCAAACTTGGTCTCAATTTCCTTAGATGGCATAGCCAAAGCAAAAACCTTTTTAATTACTGTAATTGGGTAAATGTAGGCTCCCTCAGGTAAATGGAGGTTCCCATGTTCAAGTCTCTTTGATCCAAACCTTTCACCTCTGTTTGTTCTCCCAAAAGTTTTAAACGTACACATAAAGGAATTTTCTCCATAACCTACTTAACTTTGTCTTCTGCTATAAACATGTTCCAGTATCCTGCCAGACCCAGGTGTTTCCTATATCCACAACAGCACCAAGGCAGCTACCACAAGTGTTCCAGTCTGACCTCACAGACTTCCATCAAGCTGGACCTGCACTTTCCCTCACAACCATGGATGTTCTCACAGTCCCTGGATAGCATCGAAACAGCCTATTCTTCCTGGACTTGGCCCAGAATTTCAGCCTTTTGACCTCCCTACAGTACCCCCAGTGTCAGCAGGAAGTAAGCAGAAGAGAATCTACACCTGTTATTCACTTATTAACAAAAGGCTGGAATGGTGTGCTTCAGGCCCAGGACAAGAAGTTCCAGGTTCTCCCAGCATTCCTCAGTCCCTACCTGCTGCCTTGTGTGGCTGGCAATGCTCTAACAGCAACCCTCTACCCTGAACTTTCCAGGGCAGGAACTTCACCTCTACCTCTTGACCATGTAATCTGGATATTTTGTTGTTACCCCCTTGCATGGCAACCAAGAGCTGCTTCCAATGAACCTACATTTATATACTTTAACTTGCCTTACATGAGAAGAAGCCCAAGCTCCTCATTTTTTAATTATGGAAAAAGGAAGGGATATTAGTATTTAGGCATCCTGCTTCTGGGTTACCTAGCAACCTATGATGTCATCATGTGTAGCCTGCCAGGTGTTCCACCTACCGGGCATGGTTAAGTTGCTCCTTAAAAGAATATAAACTTGTACAACCACTTTGGAAATCGATCTGGCGCTTTCTCAGAAAATTAGGAATAGCACTTCCTCAAGATCCAGGTATACCACTCCTAGGCATATATCCAAAAGATGCTCAAGTACACAACAAGGACATTTGCTCAACCATGTTTGCAGCAGCTTTATTTGTAATAGCCAGAAGCTGGAAAGAACCCAGATGTCCCTCAACTGAAGAATGGATACAGAAATTGTGGTACATCTACACAATGGAATACTACTCAGCAACAAAAAACAAGAAAATCATGAAATTTGCAGGTAAATAGTGGGAACTGGAAAAGATCATCCTGAGTGAGGTATCCCAGAAGCAGAAAGATTATATACTTTTATTATATACATATATATATATATATATATATATATATATATATATAAGCAGAAAGGGTATATACTCACTCATAAGTGGATATTAGACATATAATATAGGATAAACATACTAAAATCTGTACACCTAAGGAAGCTAATCAAGAAGGACGACTCTGGCTAAGATACTCAATCCCCATTCAGAAAGACAAAGAGGATGGATGTCAGAGGAGGGAGAAAACAGGAAACAGGACAGGAGCCTACCACAGAGGGCCTCTGAAAGGCTCTACCCTACAGGTATCAAGGCAGATGCTGAGACTCAAAGCCAAACTTTGGGCAGAGTGCAGAGTGTTCTGACGACAGTGTCCTTTGCTTTACAAAAGCTTTTCAGTTTCGTTAGGTCCCATTTATTGATTGTTGATCTTAGAGCCTGTGCTGTTGGTGTTCTGTTCAGGAAGTTGTCTCCTATGCCAATGAGTTCAAGGCTCTTCCCCACTTTTTCTTCTAAGAGGTTTGGTGTGTCTGGTTTTATGTTGAGAACTTTGATCCACTTGGACTTTGTTTTTGTGCAAGGTGATAAGTGTGGCTCTATTTGCATTTTTCTATATGTAGATACTGGATCTCTTCTTAAACAGTGAGCCACTCCAAACCCTTCAAGGCTCCCTGGAGTTCTTTTGTCAGGGTGCTGTCCAGCCACAGCAGTGTCAGATTCCTCACTCTTCCAATAGCAGAATACTCCAACTAATAGAAATGTAATTTCTCCAGAAAGAGTCGATGAATGCCCAAAATGCACGTTTTCGCTGGCAGAGTCTGGGAGAACATGAGAGATAATTCGTTTGTGTTAGTTACCTGACAGTATTGGGCTGGTGTCTTGAACATGACTTCTCATGGTATCTAACCAAAGAAAAGAAAAATGGAATTTAGTAGCTCAGTTTTCATCTGCCATCCTGTGTCTTTCTGTTCCAAGCAAGCCATTTTATAAAAAGTCTTATAACCTTTCCCTCTCATGCAGCCTGGTACATTCCACTCACTGCCTGGGAGCAGAGGACGTAAAGGTGGTTGAGATTCCAGAAGACAGAGAAACGTGATAATGGATCTTCATCTCATGTTCAGTGCAAGCAAAGAATGAATTGCATATCCTAGTGTGAGCTAAAAATATGCCATTTCTTTAAGCCTAATATTAACTGTGTAGGATGTGTCATTTCCTCCTTTAGTAAGTGAGTAGACGCTAGCTCACAGAGGCCACGGGACACCTTTGTTCTTCTCTTCCCACAGACATAAATCTCTTTTCTGTCTCGGGACCTTTGCATCTACCATCTCTGACTGTTCTCCCTCATGCTCCAACACTGGTTCCTCCTCGGTCTAGAGTTCTCCCACAGGTATGCTGGGAGTATCACTTGTCTCTCCTTTCCTCTCAGGACACCTAGATACTTTTTAAAGTTAGCAAATCATCATTGCTGAATGGCTGTTGACCCTTTCATCTGGTATTTGGATCTTCACATAACTTTCTGCTCCTCTAACTAACAAAGTATCTTCAAGGTCAAGTGCTCCGTTGGTAAAATCCTCACCATGTAAACACGAGGACCTGAGTCTGAGCCTCAAAAATATACACTAAAAGCCTGGGTGCCCTGCACTTCCCCAGTACTGAGAAAGTAGAGGCAGGTAGATCCCTGAAGCTCACTGACCACCCAGTCCTGGTGAAATCAGAGTGCTCCACGGTCAGTGAGAGACCCTGTCTCAAACATTAAGATGGACAGCAACTGAGGAAAACAAACACTGTTAGTGTCTGAGCCTGTTCACATGCATACATACATATGAACACACACACACACTCAGGCACATAGGATCAAGCTCAGTAAGCATTGCACGCAGAGAGTCCTTGTTCCAAGCAGCCCAGCTTGAAGAGGAGGGCTTCTCTGTGTATATACTAAACCCAGCAAAGGAAGTCAGACAGAGGATTCTTGCCACTGTCCCACTAAGTCACCCATGTTTCAGCTCTCCTCAGTACCTGTTGTTGCAGTGTTATTCACGTCAGGACTTGCCATGGACCATACAGCATCCAAAGATGGGGCCATCTGTGCTAAAAACGAGCACCTTCTCTTGTCATGATTCCCTCAGTAACGTGGCCTGACAACTATCTGCCTGATGCTCGTGTTTTATTGAGTATGCCAGGCACATGGGAGAATGTATTCAGGTTATACACCATGCTGTACAAGCGCTTGAGCATCCAAGACTTCTGATAAACAGGGATCACGTTGCTTAGGCATGTGGATGGACAGAGCATCTGCCACGTGAGGCCTGATTGCGCTTCCCTGGTTACCTCAGTGTCTTGAGTCACCCTCGCCCAGGCCATTCACAGAAATGACTTGAAAGGCTTCTGCTTCCTCAGAAAACGTGATCAGCAAGCCAGTAGGGAGGCTCCGCGTTCCTGCCAGGATGCCCAGCAGTCAGCTCAGTGTCATATGATTAAAGAAAGACCCTGGTCCCCCCCCCCCCGCCGTGTGAAAATGTTTAGCATATGCACCCAGCATCACAGCTTTCTCAAAGAA
Source organism: Psammomys obesus (assembly GCF_907164565.1). Taxonomy (NCBI): domain Eukaryota; kingdom Metazoa; phylum Chordata; class Mammalia; order Rodentia; family Muridae; genus Psammomys; species Psammomys obesus. Next base: position 3,841,087 of record NW_026596069.1, read on the forward strand.
GCTATCTAGTGAACTGCCTTTGCTATTACTGGATTTGGGGCCCAGGCAAGCCCACAATGGCCCAGAAGCATGAGAAACACCAAGGGTAGAAGCCAGGCTGACAAGCATCGCTCCCTCCCCAGGCTCAGTATTATAGGAATGGACCAGCGTCAAAAAGACTCCCTCTGGGACTTCAAGACTCTTGTGTCCTAGAACTAGGAATTGGACCAGAGACATGCATATAATGGCAGAACGGAAGCAGTTCCTTAAGAAACAGTATGCCTCGGGGCTATGAGATAGCTCAGTTAAAACAGGGCACGCCACACATGCGTGGGGACTTGAGTTTAATCCCTTATAACCCACGTGAAAAAAAAAAGTCAAGTATGGTGCCACGTGCTTGCGATCACAACACTGTGAGATGCATACAGGTGGATCCTGGGGTTCCCCAACTGGTCCCTTTAACTAAACCACTGGGTCTTGGGTCTCACCAAGAGTCTCTCAAAAGCTGTGGTCGATGATTTTCCAGGAGCTGCCTCCCCTAGGTGAAGGCTTGAAGACTTCCTGGAAGCCTCTTCCAGGACTGATCCTGGAGGAGAGGGGAGGGGAAGCTGCCTCCTTTCACCACTCACACTGTCGTCCCCCCCCCCCCGTCCTGGTAGTCTTGGGCCATGTCCGTCCCCCTTCTGTAGGAAGTAACACCCCAGTGCTGACTGGCTCCTGCGCTCATGAAGTCCCTTTGGGCTTTGACTATGACATCAGTCTCTGGAAATCCCACCCAAAACTCCAGCTGAGGGGGAAGCAGGACTGAAAAAAATGCCAGAAAAAATACATTATCTCATTAAGGAGATAACTATTTCTCCTGTGTCTTTAACATGGCTTTAGGTAAATCAGCCTTCTTAAGGGATGCTTTCTTGGCCAAGTGGTAGACAGGTCCAACTAAGTTAACTCCTTGTTAAAGATGTGTTTATTTTTGTCTAAGTGTATGAATGTTTTATCCACATGTGTGTATTTATGCCATGTGTAGGCAGTGGCTGTTGAGGCCAGGAGAGAACATGGGCTCCCCTGGAATTGGAGTTATAGGAAGGTATGTGCTGCTCTGTGGGTGGTGGGAACCAAATCTCTGCAAGAGCAGGAAGGGACCTTGACCACTGAGCCATTTCTCCAGCGCCATAGGTCAACTCTTTCAAAAAGAGGCAACAGTAAGTACGCAATGCTGAAAGCTTTAAGACCAATCAAGATGTCGTTTCTCCACACAGGGACAAAGAGAGACTCCATTCCCCTCTCCTCCGATAAAATCACCTTTTGCTCTCTGCCTGAGCAGAGCCCTAAAATGCCCATCCTCAGTGGCCTCCAGAACTACTGCAGCATTTTCCGTCTCCACCCACCTTGTCCGTAGGAACTGCATGTGGGGAGCACGCTAGGCATCGGCAAACGCTTGCAAGAAAGGCTCCAGCTTGGCCCATTGTAGCTGGGCTGTCTGGGTCCTCCTGTACAGAGCATAGCTCATGTCTGTGGGTTGACTGCGCCGTCTCTAGCAGGATGCAAGCTTCTTTTCCCAGAAGATCTTTGGAAACATAACAAGCCCAGATGCCACACGCTGGGTGCCTGCCCCGGGCATTGGTGTGAAGACTGGCTGGTCGCTTCAAAGAGCCGCTCGTGTTTAGACAGATGTTGATGAGAAGCGGCCATTTCCATCTGTTGTTTATTAAAGCCACAACAGTTAGTTGAGTGAATAGAGAGTTGAGCCACTTAGAGCCCACTCCACAGGTGTTCCTTTCACAGGCTTGCGCCAAATCTTTGCGACCACGTACAATGTGCAAGCAAGTTAGTGTGCAGCGCTACAAAAGAAGCTTTGTCTGCATGCAAGCTTGTAGCTCTGACTCTGAACTGAATCCTTCTTATGCCCTGTCACCACCTGCATAAATGATTACATTATTGACAGCACCATGCGCAGCCAGGCCTGCTGGGTATACTACTTCATTGGGTTGCTTGGCGTGACAGTGCTAGCTCCAGGTAACATATTGAAGCAGCATCGGCAATCACACACTTAGGGCTTCACAATCCATAAATAGCAAACACAAACTGGCAGGGAGCATCCCAGAGACCATCAGAGGGTTGAGATTGTGCCACAGTGGCCAGAGAAAGCACAATTTATTGGAGAAATTTGGCTTCCTTCCCCACTAACACAGACGAATAAGTGAAATATTTGGGACCATGGTTTGGGGGCACCTCTGGAAGCTGCCAATGCTCACTCTGTCCCCCAGTACCCTCTCAACAGAAGTGTGTGCACACACGTGCCAAATGCTGTCTCCAAACGTGTTCACTACAAACTGGGAACAACCCTGGGTCCCTGGATCCAGAATGGGTAATGAATTGTGGGTGTTCATAAGGCAGGAGGACTAGCAGGGAGAATAAACTGCAGGTCCAGCCATAGCACCTACAGAGCCCACCAAAAATGACATGAAGCCACAGGCCAGGGTCAGAGCCCTTGTCTCCTCTGTACAGCTCCATCTTTGCAGCATGCTCTTTCCTGCTAGCTTTGTGCCTTCCAGAGCATGGAGAACTGTTTTCCCTTTTCCTGCTTTAAGGGGTTATTATATATATTTTGTGTGTGTGTGTGTGTGTGTGTGTGTGTGTGTGTGTGTGTGCACGCACGCGTGCTCACATGCACTTACAGGTGGAGGTCAGAGGACAACTTGCAAAAATCTGCTTCTCCTTTCACAGTGTGAATCCTGGAGGTTTAACTCAGGTTGCCACGTTTGGTAGCAAGCCCATTTACCCCTGAGCCATCTCTCCAGCCACCTTCCTTCACTTCCATTCTGGACTCAATGAGATGAACTGGGAGAAGTATCCCGGGCTTCTCGATCCTTGCTTGGTTGAGTGTGCTCTGCCTATGACTCCAATGTGGCCCCCTTCATCTTTGGACTCTGTTCCCAAGATGGAGGTCAACATTAGTGTGTGTCTCCTTGGGCCTGAAACTGGGTCCTCTGTTTCTGCAGTGCTTGACCTATGGCAACTGCTAGGGAAGAGCTCAGCAGCTGTTGAGTGAGTGAATCATGAGAATAAGAAGCACTTACTAGCAGGGCACTGGAGCTGTGAGAAGCATGTAGAGAGCAAGGTGTCACCGCTAAGAGAGAAACACTTAAAGAAATGCTCAACACCATTAATCATCAGAGAAATGCAAATCAAAACGACCCTGAGATTTCACCTTACACCCACCAGAATGGCTAAGATCAAAAACTCAAGTGACAACACATGCTGGAGAGGCTGTGAAGAAAAGGGAACCCTTCTCCACTGCTGGTGGGAATGTAAACTTGTACAACCACTCTAGAAACCAATCTGGCGCTTTTTCAGACAACTAGGAATAGCGCTCCCTCAAGATCCAGCCATACCACTCCTCGGCATATATCCAAAAGAGGCTCAAGTACACAATAAGGACATTTGCTTAAACATGTTTGTAACAGCTTTATTTGTAATAGCCAGAAGCTGGAAACAACCCAGATGCCCCTCAAATGAGGAATGGATGCAGAAATTGTGGTACATCTACACAATGGAATATTACTCAGCAATGAAAAACAAGGAAATCATGAAATTTTCAGGTAAATGGTGGGAACAGGAAAGGATCATCCTGAGTGAGGTATCCCAGAAGCAGAAAGACACATATGGTATATACTCACTCATATTGACATATAATATAGGATAAACCTACTAAAATCTGTACACCTAAAGAAACTAATCAGGACTCTTGCTAAAATGCTCAATCCCCATCCTGAAAGGCAAAGAGGATGGACATCAGAAGAAGAAGAAAACAGGAAACAAGTTAGGAACCTGCCACAGAGGGCCTCTAAAAGGCTCTGCCCTGCAGACTATCAAAGCAGATGCTGAGACTTATGGCCAACTATTGGGCAGAGTTCATGGAATCTTATGAAAGAAGTGGGAAATATCAAGATCTGGAGAGGACAAGAGCTCCACAAGGAGAGCAACAGAACCAAAATATTTGAACACGGGGGTCTTTCCAGAGACTCATACTCCAACCAAGTACGATGCATGGAAATAACCTAGAACCCCTGCACAGATGTAGCCCATGGCAGTTCAGTGTCCAAGTGGGTTCCATAGTAATGGGAACAGGGACTGTCTCTGACATGAACTGATTGGCCTGCTCTTTGATCAGGCCAATCCCTGAGGGGGAAGCGGTCCTACCAGGCCACAGAAGATGACAATGCAGCCACTCCTGATGAGATCTGATAGATTAGGATCAGAAGGAAGGAGAGGAAGACCTCCCCTATCAGCAGACTTGGGGAGGGGCATGTGTGGAGAAGGGGGGAAGGAAGGTGGGATTAAGAGGGGAGGAGGGTGCATTGTCCTCTACCTTGGCCTGGTAAGGCTGCTCCCCCCTCAGGGAGAAGTGATCAACGAGCAGGCCAATCAGATTATGTCAGAGGCAGTCCCTCTTCCCATCACCATGGAACCCACTTGGACAGTGAACTGCCATGGGCTATACCTGTGCAGGGGTTCCAGGTCATCTCCACAAATAGTCCTTGGTTGGAGTATGAGTCTCTGGGAAGTTCCCTGTGTTCAAACTATCTTGTTCTGTTGCTCTGCTTGTGGAGTTCCCGTTCCCTCCAGCTCTTACTATTTCCCACTTCTTACATAAAATTCCATTCACTCTGCCCATCAGTTGGCCATCAGGCTCAGCATCTGCTTTGACAGTCTATACTGCAGAAGCTTTCAGAGGCCCTCTGTGGCAGGTTTCAAGGTTGTTTCCTGTTTTCTTCTGGCTTTCAGAGGCCCTCTGTAGCGGGTTCCGAGGTTGTTTCCTATTTTCGTTTTCTTCTGATGTACATCCTCTTTGCCTTTCAGGATGGGGATTGAACATTTTAGTTAGGGTCCTCTCTTTTGCTTAGTTTGTTTAGATGTACAGCTTTTAGTGGGTTTATTCTATATTGTATGTTTATATGAGTGAGTATATACCGTGAGTGTCTTTTTGCTTCTGGGACAACTCACTCAGGATGATCCTTTCCAGGTCCCACCATTTACCTGCAAATTTCATGATTTCCTTATTTTTCATTGCTGAGTAATACTCCATTGTATAGATGTACCACAGTTTCTGCATCCATTCTTCAGTTGAGGGGCATCTGGGTTGTTTCCAGCTTCTGGCTATTACAAATAAAGCTGCTACAAATGCAGCCACTTTTGATGGGAACTGATAGACTGGGATCAGAAGGAAGGAGAGGAGGACCTCCCCTATCAGTGGACTTGGGGAGTGGCATGCATGCAGAGGGGGGAGGGAGGGTGGGATCGGCGGGGGAGGAGGGAGGGGCTCATGGGGGGATGCAAAATGAATAAAGTGTAATTAATAAAAAAAATAAAAGATTTAAAAAAAACTGAAAAAAAAAGAGGGGAGGAGGGAGGGCCTTATGGGGGGATACAAAGTGAATAAAGTGTAATTAATAAACATTAAAATAAAAAAAATTTTTAAAAAGGCTTTGGGCAAGCCTCTTTGAGACTGCTGGCAGTAATGGCAGCTGGGGATGGGATGTTTTACAGGTGTGGCCACAGGTGAGTTACCTACACTCTAGAGAATAACTGCTTCCCTTCATTCTCATGCAAACACCCAGGGAGAGATGAGGGTTGGGGTGTGGAGAAAGAGAGAGAAAGAAGATATGAAAGTAGTATGGAAAGTTGTTGGTAAAGTTTCAGTAAAAGGGAAGTGAGGGGTCTGAGTGAGTTAAAAAGTCACCAGAATCCAGTATATAGACACATACGTGCACATATGTATGTATGTATGAATGTATGCCCCTTCTATGACTTCTTTTCATAATGGAGACTATAAGTTCTAATGTAAAGTAAATTCTTTCTTCCCCAAGTTGGTTTTGGCTAGGGTTTTGTTAATAGTAATGCAAAGTTAATTAAGATATAAGGAGAATAAAAACAATAAAACAAAATTGTCTTTTGAAGAAAAAAAATGCATGTAGCACCAGTCCCATCATCATATTCAAATGAAAGCATTTTCAGAGGCCCCTGACCTCAAACCTGTGCTCTGCCTACCAGGATACCAGGCAGCAAACTTGGCTTCCCAAGGCTTCCAGTTTGGTTTTCACAAACTGCAGTTGCCACTTTCTGCATAACAAACCGTCTCTAACTTAGCAGCTGCAGTAGTCCTGCGCTGTCAACTTAACGGGATTCAGAATCACCTAGGACCGGCGAGGACCCTTTTGGCGTGTGTCTGTGAGGAACAGTCTGTGACTGTCTAGAGCTGCCACCATGCCTCCCTCGCCATGGCGCTGCTTACTGGCTGTGAGCCAGATGAAACCTTTCCTTTTTTAAGTTGCTTTGCTCAACTATTTTTCCCTCATCAACAAACAAAGTAACTAAGACAGTAGCTTAAAACAAAAGGGGAGGAGGTCCTTCCCAATCAGTGGACTTGGAAAGGGGCAGGGAGGAGATGAGAGAGGGAGGGAAGGTGGGATTAGGAGGGAATGAGGGAGCGGGATACAGCTGGGATACAGAGTTAATAAAATGTAACTAATAAAAAAAACATTTTCATTTACTCAGAATTCTGTTGTCAGCCATCTGGATGAGGCCTTGGTGGTAATCTTCTGCTGGTCTTACTCAGGACTCCTGTATGGCTGCAGCCACTGAGTGACTTGGCTAGACACAGATAGTCATTTGTGTCTCCATCCTTCCTCTGGCAGTTGGCCCTGACGTGATTCATGATGCATTGCAGAGGATCCCATCTGGGAAGATTCATCTCTGTTGCATGCAGTATCACACTGTCCTGGAAACCGTGCAGTCTTTCTGTGTGGTGTTTCCTAGGAAGTATCCAAAAGAATCAGAACAGAACCTATAAAGCCTATCAGGGTCCAGGCTCAGAAAGTTGCACACCATTTCTACCATATTATTTGAGCAAAGCAATTCAACTGGCCAGCTTGCAGTCAGGAGGAGGACACTACTCAACGCTCATGCAAAAAAGAAAAGAGCCATATTGCAAATAATTTTCCACTCACAGTACCCATAGGAAGCCCTATTTTCTGGTACTACACACCAGTTTCCACATCTGTGAAATGGATGCCAACTTTCTTACCTCCCCAAAAGATTTGGACCCACGGACAACTGCCAGTTACTGAGATGAGAGGAAGCAAGCTTGGGATAGAATTGAAGCATGTGGATTAAGGTTTACTAAATCCAGGCCAACATGGAAACTCAGTGAGGCATGTGTGAATTTACAGTGAAGAGAAGAGGCACTAGAAGATGAAAAAACACTTGCAAGTTGGCATGTCCTGGATTGCATTTAAAGCCACAGGACTGCATAAAGCGACTAAGAACATGAGCATTTGTGAGAAGGGAATGTGTTCATGTGTGAGCCTGAGAACACCCTTGCCCTTGGAGTTGGCTTTTTGTATACGCATCATACAGACTTCTGGAGCTGCTATCCATCACCAAGTGTGCATTGGTACCAGCCGATTCTGTCTGAGCAGAAATGACATCTTAAACCCTAAATGATCACAATAACTACTCAAGAAACATGAAACGTCTCCCCGGCCTCCTGCTCCATATCCCTGGTAGTCTGGCCCTGCACACCAGGGCATGCCTCTATAATTATTTCACACTTACTGGAATAATCAACATTTGGATTTCCCACTGCAATGGAAATTCTTGCACTGACTCTAGTTTTCCTTGATGACTGAAAATATTAACAGAGGACAAGCATGAGATTTTGGGGGTTTGTAACTCAATTGAACAGTTCCTGGACATGAACTTAGAAAGGGACAGTGTGGAGGAATTGTAATAGAAACTGTCTGGACACGCCTGGTGTTAGAGCTGATCCCTTTCTAGATAAGCTAGAAGAGCAAAGTGCTAAGAAAGTAAGTAAGTCTCAGTGTTTATGCCCTTAAATTGTGACTGCTAACCTCTGCGCCAGGAGGCAAGTGGCAGGGCTGATCCTGTCTGCAGATGCGCCAAGACAGTGGCCAGGTAGTGGCAAGCTCTCGGACTACCCCTCCACACGACCACCAGTGGCTCCAGACACATCTGACCCTGACCATGAGGAGAACCTTGGGGACTCTGTGGGGAACCTCGGATGATTGACATGATTGGGGGCTAGAAAAATGAATCGGGCAGTGAAACCCTTGTCACTTTCGGGGACTTGAATTGATCCCCAGCAGGTGCGGGGATGTGTGCCTGCGACCAGCACTAGGAGGCAGGGGCAGGAGGATCCCCTGTGTTTGCTTGTTGAACCTAATCTGTCATTTCCGGGTCCAGTAAGAGACCCTGTCTTGGAAAATAGGTGGAGAGCAACTGAGGAAGAGCCTTGCTGTTTCTGGTCTCCATGTGCAAGGGTACACACCTGAACATACCCGTGAACCCACACACGTGTGTACACACAGGAACATGCACATAAACCTGCAACATGCGTGATGCGTGGCACTTTAGTGCATAGAGGAATCTCAAACCTGCTTTTGAACTCACATGGACAGCAGCCTCTTGTATTTGATCTTCACATCCTATGAACACATGGTGTATTTGCCCTGTTTCATGCTTCGTCTCAGATTTCAGCATTCGTGAAAATTGGGGAGGGGGGAAATGCTTCTTTGTGATACGCGTTCTTCCTCTGGGGAAAGTCCTGGCACAATGCACTTCATGAGTCAAGCCGTCTTTATCCCCAAACTACCTGGGTGAATCAGCCTCTGCGTCTGTCCCAGTGTCATAACGTGTAAAGACATTTGCACGTATTCTTCAGCCCTCTCTTCCAAATGTCAAACATAAAGAAAGCCTTCTGCAAAGGTGCGATCATCACACAAATTCGTGTGTGGCTAGATGTACAAGTGGCTGAGATTGCACGTGTGAGTGTACCTCTCATCTCACCATCGCTGACTTACAAGTGTGTGCCGCCAAGCCTGGATTCTTAGGGACTCTTGGAGATTGAACTTAGATCCTCATGGTTGTGTGGCGTGTATATTACTGACTGATCACACACACACACACAGAGAGATCATGAGAGAGAGTGTGTGTGTTTCCTTTCTATCATCCACATTGTTTTATCATAAATATGGACATCTGATAACTTCAGATTTTTAGAAAGGAAGAACCAGACATTTATGTATAACAATATAGATTCTATATTATAAGATTTTTCTTTATTTCATTATACATAAGATCTTTATTAGCTTCAAAAAAGAATGCACGTGAAGTTTTTAGCTCTTCTGTATTGTAGATAGACACTTTACTCTCAGCTATATAGCTAAGGAATTTCCTCCCACTCTGTAGAGCTGTCTGTTCATGTGATGAACTATTTCCTTTTCTGTACAGATGTTTTTAATTTCACAAGGTCCTATTTGTTGATTGTTGGATTTATTTCCTGAACAACTGGAGTCCTCTTCAGAAAGTATCTGCATCTTGAAATTGTCTGCCTTGCATGGGAAAATGGATGCCACCAAAATTATTTATATGGAGTGAATTAAGCAAGCCAGTATCAGAAAGATAAATGTCATGTTTTATCTCATTTGGGGCCCCTATATTTTACATAGTCACATAAAGGTGTGTGGTATGGTATCAAAGCAGAAATGAAATCGTACAGGGGACTGCTGTGTAAGTTTCCTCTATGTTCAAAACATTCCGTCCCACAGGGATGCTCTGTAAGCAGAGAGGTGAACAACTAAAAATAGACTCAAGAACGCCCTGAAAATGACCAGATTTACTAGGCCCGTCCCCACCAGGGTGGCAAAGCCTAGCTGCAAAGACTCTTGAGCAAAGCGAGCTGCAACCTACAGACCAGATGAGCTTCCTGGAAGAAGCACAAATCAGCCCTGGAAAGGACACTCCCCAACCTGCTGGATGGCCTCACTGGAGCAGTGGGCTCCAGTGAGCTGTCAGCCGTGCTGGGGTGGACTTTGGCGAGGCAGCGGAGTCATTTCTGCTCCCCTAGGTAACCCCTCACCCGTGCGTAGTCCTCTAAGTGTCCTCCATGGAACTCATTGTTTCACCCCAAGTTGGACTTGGGGGGCACACTTTGTGGTGGGCTTCCTATCCGGGTGAGTTCGTGTGTATGTTGTGTCTCCCCAGGAGAAGTTTTGTCACACAACAGGGAGGGGAAGGGGAAGACATGAAAGGGAAAGAAACCTGGGAATAAGCTCAGCATACAATACATACATCCACGAAAAAAAAAAAATTTGCATAAAAATTTTTTTAAAAAGCATTTTTACCTCAATAATGTATGTAGAGACTTGTGGCACCACCTGTAAGTTCCATGTAGGCTTAGGAAAGTGAAGTGGTTTATGCGGCATATTGGTTCCTATGGCACGAGGAAGGGCTGATTTGGGCTAATCCACACAGTGTTCATCTCTATCAGAAAGCTGCCTTTGTAAGTGGCAGTTGGGATTGGATTGCGATGGGGAGTGGGAGACAGATTAAGGTAGACAGAGGAGATCAAGTAGACTGACTCATTAACTATTTAACAGGATCAGAACAGCCAAGTCAGTGTATGCCTTGTGTTAGTACAAGTATCTGGAGAGGTAATGTTTCCTCCGACCAGATGTTGGGGTATAAGCTCTCGGGAACAAGGGAGGCCTCTCAACAGGACTCTTCGTTTATCATTTATATCTGAATGTTTTTCCCAGTGCAGAAAAATAGGTGTGACTGGAAATGGTCACAAGAAATGATTTAAGTCTCAAACAGGTATCACATGTACAGAAAATAACCCATTGTTTTATATTTTAATGATTGCTCTCTTTTTTTCATTTCCCAGGCATGTGGGTGCCTGGGAAGGCCGGGATAGTGCAGAAGTAGACTCCTGGATATGGAGTTACAGGCAGCCATGAGCCTCCTAACGCACCAGGAACTGACGTCAGCTCCTTTGTAAGAGTAGCAAGGGCTCTTAACTGCTGAAATCATCTCTCTAGCCCCGCTTCAGGCCTAGAAGGAAAAAAGAACATTCATCCAAATGAGCATTGTCTTCATGTGTATTAGCGGACATGATCCCCACCTGGTGATCCCCTAAGAGTGGTGGACATATGTCAGCATGACCTCAGACACTGACGGGCAGGGAACAGGTCTATGAAGGAGCTGGTAGACTGGGTTAGTTGAGGTGGGACTGTCTAGCCTGGATGTAGGTGGTGTCATCAAATGGCCTGTGTTCCTACGCAAATGAAAAAGAAGGAGAGCTGATGGCCTGCATCTGTCTCCCTCTGCTTCCTGGGGACGGATGGACCGTGACCAGCTGCAGCATGTTCCCGCTGCCTGTACCTTCCCAGAAGGACTGTATGGATGTGAAGCAAAGTAGACCCTTCAGATAGCTGGTCACAGGAAAGAGAAAATTAACCAATACAAGCTAATGTGACTTGTCCGCTCAGGTGTGCCTTATTCCTCGCTTAGAGACAGCCAAGCGGTGCATGTACGATGAATAACTGAACATACCCCCTACGTGTGCTGTTTCCCTGCGAACACCAGGCCTGTTCTTCCACAGCCATTCGGGGTAGGTACCAAGTTCTCTCTGAAGATTAAATATTATGCATGTCATCATTAAGGAAATTAAATTAAGCTCTCAGAAGAGCCACTTTACCCCTTACCACGTACCCTCACCCCGATTCCCTTCTCCGAACTAGTTTCTGCTAACTCTGGCTTCCCTCCGCCCCTCCCACTTGCTATCACCTTGCAGAGCCAGCCGGGACTCCTATGAGCCAGACTCACAGCTCCCCACATGCCAGACACAGTCACTGTCCTCAAAGACACAGGCCACCCAGAATACCCTGGGACACTTCCATCCTCCTTCGCAGCCTGAGATCCCTAGAGCAGATTTGCTCTTTTTCCCCAAGGTCTTTGTTAAGACTGCTCTAAATCTAAACAAATTTTGCTTTTCTGGAGCATTCCTAGGAGCACCCGTGACACCTTACCAATTCTATTTGTTATACTGAAGTGTTTTTTGTTGTTGTTTGTTTTTTGTTGTTGTTGTTGTTTAGTAAGTTGAGTCTTTGGTCAAGGCAGACCCTGTATGACTGTGGCCCCGTCCTAATCACTTCTCCCTCCAACTTCACACTCTTTTTTCTTTCTCACACCGTGACCTGTGACTAGCCTGGGACAAAGGCAAACTGCCCATTTTCATATGGAGACATGATGGTGATGGTCACCATGATAAAAAGCTCTCTGAATATTAAAAGCATGTTGTTTCTTCCTGGCAAGAGCCAGACAGTGCCTGCTTCTGCCTCATGGTCCCCGAGGAATTGTTACACTACAAAGTAAGACTATGTGTGTGTTTCTGCTTACACATGGTATATACTAACTTATAAGAGGATATTAGACATATAATATAGGATAATCATACTAAAATCTGTGCACCTAAAGAAGCTAAGCAAGAAGGAGGACCCTGAGTAATATATGCCTCATTCAGAAAGGCAAACAGAATGGACATTGGAAGAGGGAGAAAACAAGAAACAGGACAGGAGCCTACCACAGACAGAGGGCCTCTGAAAGATTCTACCCAGCAGGGTATCAAAGCAGAGGCTGAGACTCATAGCCAAACTTTGGGCAGAGTGCAGAGAATCTTATGAAGGAAGGGGGAGATAGAAAGGAGCTCAACAAGGACAGAAAAAAAATTTCTAAGCCCAGGGGTTTTTCCTGAGACTTATACTCCAACCAAGGACTATGCATGGAGATAACCTAGAACCCCTGCACAGATAGATATAGCCCATGGCAGCTTAGTGTCCAAGTGGGTTCCCTAGTAATGGGAACAGGGACTGTCTCTGACATAAACTCTGTGCCTGGCTCTTTGATCACTGTCCCCTGAGGGGAGTGCAGCCTTACCAGGCCACAGAGGAAGACAATGCAGCCACTCCTGATGAGACCTGATAGGCTAGGGTCAGAGGGAAGGTGAGGAGGACCTCTCCTCTCAGTGGACTGGGGAAGGGACATGGGTGGAGAAGAGGGAGGGAGAGTGAGATTGGGAGGGAATTAGGAAGGGGGCTACAGTTGGGATACAAAGTGAATAAACTGTAATTAATAAAAATAAATAAATTTTTTAAAAGAGGAAAAAAAAGTAAGACTATGGCCAGGCATGGTCACCTTTAGTCCTAGCATGTGGAAGGAAAGGAAAGAGCAGGAGGAACTCTATGAATTCAAGGTCAGCCAGGACCTTCTTTCATGTGTGTGTGTGTGTGTGTGTGTGTGTGTGTGTGTGTGTGTGTGTGTTCTGTGACAGAACTGTTCTTCATAGCATATTGAACTCTGATTTTTTTAACCTACTTGTTCACTCATTCCTTAAATGTAAAATGTCTACTGTCATTAGCAGTTACTAGGAACATAAAGACAATCTATTGTGAATCCTGCCAACAGGTAACTGAATGTCCAACAGATAAAGAATGCAAAAGTATCATAGATACAATAATGTCTCAAGATAAATAAATGCTATAAGACGGAAGAAGGATTTTAAAGACTATTTCTCATTGAGTATACTTGGTTGCTATGGAAAGTGCAGACAGCAGCACAAAGTAGGAACAAAGCCAAAGGAAAGAAGAGGAATTACTCCTAATTGCTAGGAAATTAAAGATGAGTCTATCCCAAGGGACCCATTTGCCTGATTTTCCTTAAACCACAGGAGCAGCTCTCCTGCCCCCTGACCTCAGCATATTACACATTCCACTGTGGCTCAGTGCAGAATTGACTCAAATTTGTAAACACAGGGGAGAGTGCTTAGTTTGGGAAAGCTCTTGCCTCTATAGGCATGAAAACCTGTGTTTGGATCCCCCAGAACCATGCAAAAAAAAAAAAAAAATCATGCACAGTGGTATGTGCCTGTAATTCCAGCACTGAGAAAATGGAGACAAGATGGTCTCTGAAGCTTCCAAGCCAGTTGTTCTGGCCAAATTAATGAACTCCTGGTTCAGTAAGAAACCTGCTAGATCATGGGCCTACTGCTTTAAGACCATGGGTGCCTCCCTCTCTGATCTGTCATTTCGGACAAAGAATAGGAATTTACATGCCCCTGCTTCTCTGGCTCCTATCTCCTATAGACACGACAGGATTTTGCAAACAAACGTGCTTCTTTATTTCTTATCTTTTTTCCTATCCCTGAAGAAACATTATGAAGGAAAAGAATCTCTCCTCTCTCTCTCTCTCTCTTTCTCTCTCTGTATGTGTGTGTGTGTCTCCTCCTCCTCCTCTCCATCTCTCGTTCCCCTAGTTCAGCCCCCTCCCAAGGCTTCCATGACCACAATCTCCTCTAACCTCTCACCTTAGGCTAAGTTTATTAATTCTTCTGTAATAATCTCCCACCTCACAACACATTGTGCTCCCTGTTGTTCCTTCTAACTATCCCACCTCATGGCTGGACCATCACCCCTGTGATTGCCTGGTCCTCTCTCCTTCCTAATAGGGCCCATGTTCTGAAGGGTAAACTCCCAACAGCGCCTCTTTTGAACTACCACCGCTTTCTCCTTCACAACACCCTGTCAATAATAGCAACAACAACAGTAATATTGAACAAGAAAGATGTTTAGCATCAGTCTCTGGCCTCCATACATATACACACACATGCACATGCACACACTGTCTTAGTCACTGTGCTATTACTATGAGAGACACCATGACCAAGACAACATTTATAAAAGAAGGGATTTAATTGGGGGCTTGTTTACAGCTTCAGAGGCTTGGTCATCATGGCAGGGAACATGACAGCTGACAGAAGCGGTGCTAGAGAAGTAGCTGAGAGAGAGAGAACTGGGCCTAGCCCTCCTCCAGTTACACACTTTCTCCAACAAGGCCATGCCTCCTAATTCTTGTAATACTCTCAAACAGTTCTACTCACTGGAGACCAAGCATTCAAGTATATCACCTTATGAGGACATTCTTATTCAAACTATCACACACAAATTTAACACTGAGCCAACACATAAAACCATATACCTACATAGCCTTAAAAATAACAATAAGGCATTTAGTTGTTTAAAAATAGTAAAGAAGCAGATAAAAACATTAACAACTTCCAGTGAAGACACAGATAAGTAAAACTGTAAGAAGGTAAAACAGTGCAGAGGTTCCTCCATCTTGTATTCTTGATGAGGCCATTTCAGGTTTAATTAGAAATTGATCTCCTTAATAGTGAATACCACAGAAAATCGCCCAGATCTATTCTAGGAACCTGAGGTCAAAATACCCGAACTAACTTCTCTTAGCTTCTGTGAAACTGCCTGCTTGTGCAGAACACCCTTCATTTACCTGATTCTTTTAGCGTCTGTTAACTGTTTGCTTGCTCAAAACTTCCCCTGCATCTGCTGACCAAGATACCAGGTGTGGCTTTGTCTTTTAAAACCCCTTACCTAAACACTTGGGTCCTATATATCTAAGTGTAGTCCCAGCCCACAGTTTGGCTTAAAGCCGAAACAAGCTGTTGTGTCTTTGTTGATTTTGTCAAGTATTTTATCACAACCGTTAAGTAAAATATCTATTGACCTTGCCTTACGTGGGGATTGGCCAGCTGAGACTTTCTCTATGGGAGACCCAGTATGGAGTTTGTTCATTAAAGCCCAAATTCTGCTTACAGAGAGCAAGAAGGAACTTATCAGGTGCCCATATTTTTCTTTCTCAAGGACCCTTAGGTCACTGTTTTTGGGGGGTCAGGCTTTTCTGACTGCTGCATGTCTCTGCTGCCCCTAGGTTCCTTAGCCTACTAGATAAGTTGCACCAGATTTCCACTTGCTTCAGCCTTGGCTCTCTCCTTTCCCTGTCTGGGGCTTAGTTCCCAGCTACATCAAAAGGAGTGGATTTAAGTTCTCTCTTCATCAGGCCACTTACCACATGAATGCTGAACCTTTTGTGGTACACACCCTTTGACCCAGAATATTCTTCTACCTTTCAGTATTACCCAGTCAAAAAGATCCTGTCTTCACTTTAAGATTTCCTGTACTCTATTCCTATATTATACTTCTTTGTTGATTTTTAATTTTCTATTTCCTTGTCACTTTCTGAAAGGGCTGTGGGCTCTTCTAGGGGAAGGCTATATGTGACACCTTTGCTTTCTCAGGACAGGACTTCACATTTGGCCAGCAGAGAGAGAATGTTTATTCCATGCTGGTATTATTCAAAACTCCAATGCTGAAAACTTTGGAAAGCTTCACTGGCCACTCCTGTTACAGTAGTTATTAGGGCCAGAGCCTGGATCCTGGCATCCCTAACAGGTCAGGCTCAGTGACCTCTTCTCAAATGGCCAATGATGGAGATGGGCTAATCAGTGAAAGCATAGAAAGGATATTACTAAATGGGGTCACACTGAGGATAACAAAGAGGCACAGTGATCCCCAAGTCTATCTTCAGGGCATCTCATGAAGTTTAGGTTTGATTAAAGATCAGAATGTATGAAGAATTTAGCAGGTCTGGTCAACAAATGATACCACCCATCACTGACCCATCATTGTCTTAGCTCCAGTCTCTTCTGTAATGTGGTAGTTGGAGAGGTTGTCAGAACTGTGTGAAATCTTTCCTGGGAGATGAGCAGCTCTTTTGACTGGCACCAAGCTTCATGCTTTCCTTCTCCTGGCAAAAGTTCTTCCTGCCAGAGAACTCTGGTCTATCAGTTCCAGAGAGAGGTATACTTAGAGCTCCTCCCTCCAGGTTTAACTGGTGAACAAGGTGTGTCCCCAGACTTCTCTCCATCTTCTCCATTCCCCTATGTAGTAAAAAAGATGGATGTTTGACAAACCCTGAACAGATTTTTTTTTCTTTATTTTATGTACATTGGTGTTTTATCTGCATGTATGTCTATGTCAGATCTTGGAGTTACAGACAGTTGTATTTGTTGAGCCACCATGTAGGTGCTCGGAACCGAACCCGGGTCCTCTGGAAGACTAGTCAGTGCTTCTAACCACTGAACCATCTCTCCAGCCCCAAACAGCTTTTATTTATGTCTTCTGATAGCCCCAAACAGCTTTTATTTATTTAACTTCTGATAGCATCTGTCTGTCAACAGAGGTTTCTCTAAATTGTTCTAATTTCTTATTCTTTATTAGTGTTCTAATTCTAATTCTTAATTCTAAATCTTTCCACTACAAGGGGCTAGCAGTATCTAAAGCATGAGGTTAAGTGAGCAAGGGGAGCCAGCTCTACAGTGTGTAGGAGTTTCTGTTCTTGAGTAGTGTTATGGAGAGGTTGTCCCCTAGCTGGGGCTTGAGATCAATGCTGCGCCAAGACCTGTAATTAAAGGGTTTAAAGGTCTTGCATTGCCAGGCTTTGCACCCCACAGCTCTAAATTCTACTCTCCAGGCCCTGGAAACTCTTGCATCAAGCAGTAAATTATCAGCAGGACCAAACCAGTACACAAAAGTATAGAGGAATCTGCCTTAGCCTTGATGTGCAGAGATGAGCAAGATGTCACAGTGGGGAAAACAAACAAACAAAACCCTCAGACTTAGTAGACAAACAAGATTGTATACAACGGAAGAATGTTTTTTTTGGGGCGGTGAGATTTTGAGACAGGAATTCTCTGTGTAGCCTTGGCTATCCTGGATTCATTTTTGTAGAACAAGCTGGCCTCAAACTCACCGAAATCCACCTGCCTCTGCTCCCTGAGTGCTGGGATTACAGGCATATGCCACCACACCTGGTACAAGGGGATTATTTTGCTTTGTTTTGCTTTAAGAATTATGTAAGCAGAAGAAAAAGCAAATCACTTCCTTTTTTTTCCACTCAGACACATTTTATAGCCAAATGATAGTCTTCATTCTTAAACTAGAAAAATATTAGAAGAGAGAACCTCCTCTGATAAAATGTCCCCAACAAACTGGCCTGTGGGGAAGCCTCTCGTACATTTTCTTGATTAATAGTTGATGTAGGCAGTGTCATCTCTGAGCTGCTGGTCTTGGGTCCTATAAGAAGACAAGCTAAGCAAGCCATGAGGAGCAAGTCAGTAAGCAGCATGGCCTATGCTTTAGTTCCTGCCTTCAGGTTCCTGCCCTGTTTGAGTTCCTACCCTGACTTTCCCTTGGTGATGAACTGTCACCTGGACCTGTGAATGGAATAAAACCCTTTCCTCCCAAGATGCTTTTTAATCATGCTTTTTACAACAGCAATAGAAACCCTGAGACAGAAATGTTCCAGTATGGCAGGGAAGGTATGACATCAGTGTTGTAATCTGCTTAACCTTCCCAAACTCTCTAGCCCATCCATGAGAACTACTTTAGTTCTTAGCATAACTGCAGCTTCTCTGTTAAAACCTGCTGTCACCTTTAGCATATCAGAAGCCATTTTGCCTCCAAGTCTCCATTTTGAGTATAAGGTGAAACAAAGTTCAGGTTCTCAGGCCCCACCTGCCTGAGACCAGAATACAATTCAATAGTTCAATACTTGCTGCTTAGAATAAAACAAGAGATGATATGCTTGAGTTAAAGATAAATGTATGTTCTGTTAGCATTAAGACTGAAACATTGGGGGGAGCCAAGATGGCGGCACCGGGAGAACACCATGTCTGAGAAGTGGGACAACACACTCCGTGCAGCGACCAGGAGACTGAACTCTGGGCCCTAAAACAACAGTGATCGATCGTGTTTCCCAGGTGAGGGGAGGCTCCCACGGCATGGGAATCGGCATGGCAGCAGGGAGAGCTGAGAGCCCACATCTTGGTTCACAAATTAGACGCAGGAGGAGGGAGGTCTGAAGCGAGAAGAGCAGGAATGGTGGCAGTCTTTCAAAATCTTTAGTGATACACCTCCTCAAACAAGGTCACGCCTCCTGTCTTAGTTACTTTCCTATAGCTGCAAAGGGACACCATGGCCGAAGCAACTTATAAGAATTTACTTGGGACTTACAACTCCAGAGGAGTAAAGTTCATGTCCAGCATGATGGGGACATGGCAGCAGCAGGCAGACATTATGCTAGATGAGACATCACGTCTTGATCCATAAGCATGTGACAGAAACAGGCAGATAAAAACCAATGGGAATGAGGTGGGACTTGGAAACACCAAAACCCACTCACGGTGAAATATTTCCTCTAACAAGGCCACAGCTCCCAATCCTTCTCAGACAGTTCCACCAGCTGTGAAGAAGGAGTTTAAATATATGATCCTATAGGGACCATTCTCATTCAAACCACCATATTAAATTTGAATGATTTTTGACATTAAATGCATATTTACACATTTAACTTGATTTTCTTATGCCAATATTTAAAGTGTACACCAACCTATTTCAGTTTGTATTGAGATGATAGTAGCAGAAAAATTTATACATTTGTAACCCTCTGTGATGATCTCTGTAGTGTGCTAAGAGCAATAAGAATGTATTCACCAAAGACATTTTAGGGGAGGGCCAAGATGGCGGCGCCGGGAGAACACCGTGTCTGAGAAGCGGGACAACACACTCCATGCAGCGACCAGGAGACTGAACTCTGGGCCCTAAAACAACAGCTATCATGTTTCCCAGGTGAGGGGAGGCTCCCATGGCGTGGGAATCGGTCGGGTCCACTCTCGGCTGCCCAGCCAGAACCCGGAAGAGAACCCGGCTAAGGCGGGCTTTGGGTCTCCAGGCTGGTGCCACAAGCCTGCTTGTCCCGATCACTTTCCCAGGCTGATCGGTGGGCACAAGGGTGCCTGAGGCTGACAGTCCCAGTCCCAAAAAAACCCCACGGGGAAGGAAAGTTGCCAGACTGGTCACGGGTCACCTAGTCTTTCCCTGGAAGGTCTCTCCGACCACGGCGGGTACCTGCCGCCATCACAATTGAGCTCCCGCCGCGCACGGATTGCAGCTGCGCCCAGCTCAAAATCCCTACTCCCTCTTCAGAGGAGGCAGGAGGCGTCCAGCAGAATCTGCCACAGACCACATTGTCTGTACCCCAACCCGAGATCGGGGCTGAGAAAACCCAATCCTTTCGGGCACTCACCCAAACGCCTCCATAACCCTGCTGTGGCAGAGCGTAAGGATAAAGAGGCACACAGCGGCTTCACAGTGCCGGAACTCCAGTGCTGCAGGCCGCTCCTAGCAAACAAACTACAGCTCGGGATCTGGGACTGTGGTCATTCTACACGTCCTGAGATTATCCTGGGTCCAGTGCAATAAGGTCTAGCAGAAAGTTATACCACTGGCGCCCCCCCCCCCGCCCAACCCCGGCAGAGAAACACCGGCCCAGGGCTCAGAATCCAACTGAGAAGCCCCAACCCCTGCTGGCACTCCCCTGAGAGCACCTCCATAAGCTTGCCCTAGCAGAGGGGAAGGTCAGAGGGGAAGTACAGAGAGGCAGCCTGCCAAGGACACAGCACCCTCTCTTCAAGTCACCCAGTGGCCCCTAGCAGAGAAACCCAAGCTCTGGATCTGAGGACACTCAACCCTACCCGGTACTCTCTTGGGATCAGCAAACATAGATTGTACTGCTAGGCTGCTTCTGGCAGAGATCTGGGCCCGGGATCTGGGATTGAGTACACTCATCCTAACTCTTTCCCAAGCCACCCAGGGACCAGTCAACATAACCCCTCCTGGCAGAGGGAAAGGACAAAGAGGCAACACACAGGAAAGGTGGACACCGAGTCCTGTGGCCACAGTGTGACAGAGCTGACTGTTAGACTACCTGTGCACTTCCGCAGCAGGACCAAAACAGAGTAGTGAGCAAGGGGAACCCCTGTGCATTCCAACTGGTCCTGCAAGAGAGTGAGTGAGCCTTCTAGGGAGAGATTGCCCCAGACCCAGGGCCTCTCCACAGAAGCAACCAGACGAGATCCCTGCCACCCACACCCCTAGTGTGGGCATCATAGGGATTCTTGGGATAGCGAACCCAACATTGAAGCCTCTGCCTTGCGGGTCCACCAGGGTAATCCAGGCAAACAATCCCTGGATCTCAGTCAGAACTGCGTAATAGTGGCTTGCAGGCCACTGCAATAGTCGGAGAATCCTCGCATGCACACTGCGCCCGCTAAGAGCGCACGCAAATAGCGCCAGCGTCACATTCCTTACTTAGGCAAAACTGAAAAGACAGTGCACACTCCCAAACCAGTGAACCTCTCTCACCTTCATGAAAAAAACAGTCCAGAAAACAAAAAGAGAGGATCATAGCACAAACTACAATCTCGAGGAACAACCAGTGAGGATTATAAATAACCAGATGGCTAGAGGCAGACGTAAGAACACTCCCAACAAAAATCAGGATATATTGACCTCACCAGCAACCCCACAAAACAATGGACACTTCAATTCACTAAATATACAAGAAAACGACCTCAAAACTATGTTTCTCCAGCTATTAGAGGCCCATAAAGATGAAATGAACAAAGCCCTCAGAGAAATAACCAAAGAAATCGAGACTAACCAAGAGGAAACAAATCGTGCTCTCAGAGAAATGACCACGAAAATTGAGGCAAACAGAGAAGAAATGCACAAAGCTCTCAAAGAAATGTCCACACAAATGAAGGCAAATAAAGAAGAAATAAACAAAGCTCTCATAGAAATACAGAGGAGCTGGAGAACATAGAGAAAAGATCAGGAACTACAAAGGTAAGCATCACCAACAGAATACAAGAGATGGAAGAAAGAATCTCAGGAGCCGAAGATACACTTGCGGAAATTGACACGTCTCTCAAAGAAAAAATAAAATCAGAAAAGTTCCAAACACAAAACATCCAAGAAATCAAGGACACCATGAAAAGACAAAACCTAAGAATAATAGGAGTAGAAGAAAAAGAAGACATCAGGCTCAAAGGTCCGGAAAATATTTTCAAGAAAATTATAGAAGAAAACTTTCCCAACTTAGAGAAGGAGATGGCCATAAACATACAAGAGGCCTACAGAACACCAAGTAGACTAGACCAGAAAAGAAATTCTTCACGTCACATCATAGTCAAAACACTGAACCTACAAAACAAAGAAAAAATTCTAAAAGCAGCAAGGGAAAAAGGCCAAGTAACATATGAAGGTAGACCTATCAGAATCACACCAGATTTCTCAACAGAAACTATGAAAGCCAGAAGGGCCTGGACAGAAATCATACAGTCCTTAAGGGACCACAGATTCCAACCCAGACTACTATACCCAGCAAAACTTTCAATCAACATAGACGGAGAATTCAAGATATTCCAAGACAAAACCAAATTTAAACAACATCTACAGAGTAACCCAGCTCTACAGAAGTTACTAGAAGGGAAACTCCAAACCAAAGAAAACAACTACATCGAAGGAAACAGAGGAAATAGATAACTACACAACAAAAAAACCAAAAGAAGACAAGCAATGAAACTCAGTGACACCACCAACACCACATCTAAACTAAGTACCAATTGTTGGTCACTAGAGTCTATCAACATCAACAGACTCAACTCCCCAATTAAAAGACATAGACTAACAGAATGGTTGCGGAAACAGGATCCATCATTCTGTTGCATCCAAGAAACACACCTATGCAACAAAGATAAACACTACCTCAGAGTAAAGGGCTGGAAAAATGTCTTTCAAGCAAATGGTTCCAGAAAACAAGCGGGAGTAGCCATCCTAATATCTAATAAAATAGACTTTCAACCCAAGTTAATCAAAAAAGATAAGGAGGGCCACTATATTCTCATCAAAGGAAAAATCCACCAAGAGGACATCACAACTTTGAATATCTATGCCCCAAATACAAGAGCACCTACATTCGTAAATGAAACAATATTAAAGCTTAAATCACACATTGATCCTAAAACCCTAATAGTGGGAGACTTCAACACTTCACTCTCACCAAGGGACAGATCAACTAGACAGAAAACAAATAGGGAAATAAAAACACTTACAGAGACTCTAAATCAAATGGACCTAATAGACGTCTACAGATCTTTTCATCCAAATTCAAAAGAGTATACCTTCTTTTCAACACCGCATGGAACCTTCTCCAAAATAGACCATATAGTTGGTCATAAAGCAAGCCTCAACAGATACAAAAAGATTGAAATAATCCCTTGTATTCTATCTGACCACCAGGGACTTAAGCTGGACCTCAACAACAACAGAAATAACAAACAGCCTACATGCACATGGAAACTGAACAACTTGTTACTCAACGACAGCTGGGTTAAGGAAGAAATAAAGAAAGAAATTAAAGACTTCCTAGAATTCAATGAAAATGAAGGCACAACACACCCAAATTTATGGGACACATTGAAAGCAGTGCTCAGGGGAAAATTTATAGCACTAAGTGCCTGCAAGAAGAAATTCATAACATCACATACAAACAACTTAATGGCCCAACTGAAAACCCTAGAAAAAAAAGAAGCAGATACACCCAAGAGGAGCAGAAGGCTGGAAATAATCAATCTCAGGGCTGAAATCAATCAATTAGAAACAAATAAAACTATGCAAAGAATCAATGAAACAAAAAGCTGGTTCTTTGAGAAAATCAACAAGATAGACAAACCCTTTGCCAAACTAACTAAAAAGCAGAGAGAATCTATCCAAATCAACAAAATCAGAGATGAAAAGGGTGACATAACTACAGACACTGAGGAAATTCAAACAATCATTAGGTCCTACTACAAAAGCCTATATGCCACAAAATTTGAAAACCTAAATGAAATGGACAATTTTCTTGATAGATTCCATATTCCAACATTAAGTCAAGATCAGGTAGAAAGACTGAACAGCCCTATATCCCCCAAGGAAATTGAAGCAGTCATTCACAGTCTCCCCTCCAAAAAAAGCCCTGGGCCAAGATGGTTTCAGCGCGGAATTCTAATAGACCTTCAAAGAAGTGCTCACACCAATTCTCCTCAAACTATTCCACAAAATAGAAACAGAAGGTACATTACCAAACTCATTCTATGAAGCAACAGTCACCCTGATACCTAAACCACACAAAGACCCAACAAAAAAAAGAGAACTTCAGACCTATCTCTCTTATGAACATTGACGCAAAAATACTCAATAAAATACTTGCAAACCAAATCCAAGAACACATCAAAGATATCATCCACCACGACCAAATAGGCTTCATCCCAGGCATGCAAGGGTGGTTCAACATACGGAAATCCATCAATGTAATCCACCACATAAACAAACTGAAGGAGAAAAACCACATGATCATCTCCTTAGATGCTGAAAAAGCATTTGACAAAGTCCAACACCCATTCATGTTTAAAGTCTTGGAGAGATCAGGAATACAAGGCACATATCGAAACATAGTAAAGGCAATATACAGCAAGCCTATAGCCAACATCAAACTCAATGGAAAGAAACTTCAATCAATCCCACTGAAATCAGGGACAAGACAAGGCTGCCCACTCTCTCCCTACCTCTTCAACATAGTACTTGAAGTCCTAGCCAGAGCAATAAGACAACTAAAGGAGATCAAGGGGATACAAATCAGAAAGGAAGAGGTCAAAGTGTCACTATTCGCAGATGATATGATAGTATATATGAGCGCCCCCAAAAATTCAACCAGAGAACTCTTCCAGCTGATAAACACCTTCAGCAAAGTGGCTGGATACAAAATCAACTCAAAAAAATCAGAAGCCCTCCTGTATACCAAAGACAAAAAGGCTGAGAAAGAAATTAGGGAAACAACACCCTTCACAATAGCCACTAATAACATAAAGTACCTTGGTGTGACTCTAACCAAGCAAGTGAAAGACCTGTTTGAGAAAAACTTCAAGTCTTTGAAGAAAGAAATTGAAGAAGATCTCAGAAGATGGAAAGATCTCCCGTGCTCATGGATTGGTAGGATTAACATTGTGAAAATGGCCATCCTATCAAAAGCAATCTACAGATTCAATGCAATTCCCATCAAAATACCAACTCAATTCTTTACAGACCTTGAAAAAAAGATTCTCAGCTTCATCTGGAGAAACAAAAAACCCAGAATCTCCAAAACGATCCTGTACAACAACAGATCATCTGGAGGTATCTCCATTCCCGATCTCAAGCTGTACTACAGGGCAACAGTAATAAAAACTGCATGGTATTGGCATAGAAACAGAAAGGAGGATCAATGGAACCGCATAGAAGACCCAGAAATAAACCCACACACCTATGAATACTCGATTTTTGACAAAGAAGCCAAAACCATTCGATGGAAAAAAGACAGCATCTTCAACAAATGGTGCTGGTCCAACTGGATGTCCACATGCAGAAAAATGAAAATAGATCTATATTTATCACCCTGCACAAAACTAAAGTCCAAGTGGATCAAAGACCTCAACATAAAACCAGATACTCTAAATCTGTTAGAAGAAAAAGTGGGGAACAGCCTAGAACTCATTGGCACAGGAGACAACTTCCTGAACAGAACACCAACAGCACAGGCTCTAAGAGCAACAATCAATAAATGGGACCTCATGAAACTGAAAAGCTTCTGTAAAGCAAAGGACACTGTCATCAAAACAAAACGCCTGCCTACAGATTGGGAAAGAATCTTCACTAACCCTTTATCTGACAGAGGACTAATATCGAGTATATACAAAGAACTAAAGAAGCTGAAAAGTAGCAAACCAAGCAATCCAATTAAAAAATGGGGAACAGAGCTAAACAGAGAATTCTCGACAGAGGAATATCGAATGGCAGAGAAACACTTAAAGAAATGTTCATCCTCATTAGCCATCAGGGAAATGCAAATCAAAACGACCCTGAGATATCACCTTACACCCATCAGAATGGCCAAGATGAAAAACTCAAGGGACAACACATGCTGGAGAGGTTGTGGAGAAAGGGGAACCCTCCTCCACTGCTGGTGGGAATGTAAACTGATACAACCACTCTGGAAATCTATCTGGCGCTTTCTAAGACAATTAGGAATAGTGCTTCCTCAAGATCCAGCTATACCACTGCTAGGTATATACCCAAAGTTTGCTCAAGTACACAAAAGGGATATTTGCTCAACCATGTTTATAGCAGCATTATTTGTAATAGCCAGAACCTGGAAACAACCCAGATGTCCATCAACGGAGGAATGGGTACAGAAATTGTGGTATTTTTACACAATGGAATACTACTCAGCAATCAAAAAGGAGGAAATCATGAAATTTGCAGGCAAATGGTGGGATCTAGAAAAGATCATCCTGAGTGAAATATCCCAGAAGGAGAAAGACAAACACGGTATATACTCACTTATATAGACCTATAAGATATGATAAACATAATGAAATCTATACACCTAAAAAAGATAATCAAGAGAGTGGACATGGGGTAAGATGATCAATCCTCATTTAGAAAGACAGATGGGATGCGCATTGAACATATGACAGGAGTCTACTGAGCGCATCTGAAAGACTCTAACTAGCAGTGTTGTCAAAGCAAAGACTCATGACCAAACCTTTGGCAGAGTACAGGGAATCATAAGAAAGAAGGGGAGTTAGTCTGATGAGGAAAGGATAGGAGCTCCACAAGGACCAAATATATCTGGGCACAGGGTCTTTTCTGAGACTGACATTCAACCAAGGACCATGTATGAATGTAACCTAGAACCTCTGCTCAGATGTAGCCTGTGGTAGCTCAGTAACCAATTGGTTTCCCATAGTGAGGGGAACAAGGACTATTTCTAACAGGAACTCAATGACTGGCTCTTTGGCCTCCCTACCCCCCAAGGGAGGAGCAGTCCTGTTAGGCCACAGAGGAGAGCTTTGCAGCCAGTCCTGAAGATACCTGATAAAACAGGATCGGATGAATAGGGAGGAGGTCCCCCCTATCAGTGGACTTGGCAAGGGGCACGGTGGAGATGAGGGAGGGAGGGACTGGGAGGGAATGAGGGATCGGGGACACGGCTGGGATACATAGTTAATAAAATGTAACTGATAAGAAAAAAATAAAATTAAAAAAAAGACTGAAACATCCAAAAAAAAAAATAGACTGCTATGTTCCTTTCTCCCAGAACAGTGGGAAACTAAAAAGGTTATAATGTATAATATTATATATAATATATAATAGCCAATCAGCTTAAAATGCTTTGTTTAGCTACCTAGATACATTGTACTTGGAACAAAATTGATTATGTTTAGCTAGTCAAAATGATGAATGGCCCCCTCCTCACTTCTTATACCTGGTTGCCTGGTTGTTACCTAGTTATGGTTTTTCATATAAAAAGCCTGCCTCAGAAACACACTGGCAAAGGAGACAGACGTCATAACCTGGCTCCCAAGACCGTGTCCCTGACCTGTCAGTTTTTCTTCTACATTCAATAAACATCCATCAACTTGAGTCTGGTATTCAAGTGGTCAATGTGCCACTATTCCTGAACCCATAACAGCAGGATGAGATGTCTGCTCACAGTGAATCCACAGTTAGGAAGCAGAAAGAATTAATGCCAGTGCAGCCCAGCACCTAACAGGGTGCCACTCCACATCTGGGGTGTGTCTCCCCACCTCAATTAACCTAACTTACCAACTCCCTCATACACAAGTCCAGAGATTCGGCTCCAAGATGTTTCTAGAACCAGCCAAGTATGAGCCGTCATATCAAGATCAGGCCCAGGCCCAGGAGGCATACTGACTTAAATGAAATATGGGCCAGTTCCCTTAGAGGACATGCTTTATTACATCACCAAAATCTCCCTTCAAGATCTCGCCAAAGAACCCATGGCCACTTCCCAAGGTGAACGTGTACTGGGTAAGCACTCAAGAACTTTTGACACAGGCTCTGAACTAATCCAGGATGCTCCAAGTCTCACTGCATATCCCTAGTCAGAGTAGGATTTCTAGAAGGTGGTCAGTGACATGCTCAGTCCTGAGGGATCCTGTCGGTCCCCAGCGTCACCCTGCTTCTCCAGTGTGATGAACAATCTTGGTTGTCAATTTAGCTACAAAACCCAATAAGGTGGTCTTGTGAGGGATTTTCTCAGATTATTAGAAGCTGGAAAACCCACACTAAACCTGGGCTGTGTCTTCTGGAAAGAGCCTACATAAAAGGACATAGAAGAAGAGAGCTTTCCTTTTTTGCCTTCTTTCTCTCACTCCAACTGGCAGTTTCATCTCCCCTGTTGCTGTCGCCAGTATTAATTCCAACCTTTTCAGAATTCTGATGAAGACCGGCAAATCTAGAGGAACCCTCATAAATTTCAGCTTAAGAACGAACTACAGGGATGTGCAGCCTCATGGACTAAACAACTACTGGATTCCTAGCCTTTGGGGGACTACCTGGACCACATTCTGTAAGCCAGTCTAATAATAATCAGCTCACTGGCCTTTTTTTTTTTCTTTTGAAGGGTTACTTCAATGTACCCTAGACTCCATTCATTCTATCAGCTCTATCATAGAACACTGATTAAAGCACCTAGGTATAGAAGACATTAGATACATACTTGGCAAATAGCAGAACAAGCTTTCTGACAGATGACAGTGAGAACAAGTCTGGTAGCAGACCAAGAGGAAGCCAATGATTGCCTTGACATAAAAAAAATACATTGATTTCTCATACTGAAGTGGAAAATATGGAGGATGGTGGACTGGAAAGTTGTGGGCTAATTGTGGGCCAATGAGTCCCACCACAACCCCACTGAGTGTGTTCATCTTGTATGGGCAAGAGGATAGACCTTGAAGAATGACAAGGGATTATGGCTTAACCAGGCAGTGTCTTGGATAATAGCTGCCAGGTCAGACATGTTTCCACTGCCTCAGGAAATCCATACATCCCCTAATACCTGTTACATAATGATCAACTAGTAAATATTTCCCCCTCCCCTCTTTACTCATGGGTAACGGCCACCAGAAACAGTTTGCTTCTAGGTGCCAGTGTCAGGAATACGCTTTATGTCCGACCTGGGAGCCAATCAGCCTTATCTCACAAGTTAATGTACAGGAATTCTGGCCTCCCTTTTTCTTCCAAAAGGCATCACTGCATTAACTCCATCACATAGATGATATGCTAGTTGGACCTGGTTCCTAAGAAGCAATGATGATTCTAGACACATGGTTAAAACATTTATATGCTGCAGAGTAGGAAATAAATTTCAGTATTGTGAGGTCAAGGGTACATTGAGGTAACCCTTCTAATGGGAAGGCTAATGAAATGCATCTAGTTCCTCATTCAGTGAAGCAAGACGCTCAATACCTCATGAATTATCATGGCAGCATTTTCTTTATTTAAGTGGAGTGGATTACTCCAGCCTGTAATAAACACTACAAAAAAGCTACTAGTTTTGAGTGGAGTCCGAACAAAGGAAAAATCTTATTCAATTGAGTTGGAGTTTCCTGTGCCTTGAACTTGCTAGATAGCAAGGGGTGATACGGCATTTATGACCCTTTGCCTTTGCTCGCCAAGCACTGGGGTTCCTTACAAGTGCCACAACACCTGGTTTATTGCTGCCAGCCAGCCTTGTCTGACTAAAAAACAAAAACAAAGGCAAAACATGCTCTGTATCTAAGAGCACCCTGACCCTTGGCAACTTAAGGACAGGGATAAATGATTTGTAAAACAGATGTTTCCACCTCAAGAAAGTTGGAATATGGTATTTCTTAAGATGTAGCAGCTTGTTACGTTCCCATGTATTTTCCCTACTCACACTTCCTCGTCTTTGTCCTCTGTGGTGATCTGTTCAGCAGAACCATCTCTTATAAACATGGTTTGATGATCATACAGTTTCTTTGTTATGTAGCTGTTCCTAATAAAAGCTCAGGACAGGATGCTCTCTGAATCCTTAGAGCTTCTCACATGCTCTTTGGGTCCCAGCCTCTCCTGCTGAATATTCACAGATTCTTTTCACATGCTCTTTGGGTTTCAGCCTCTCCTCAGGCTACAAGGGAAAGTTCTGCTTCTGTAGAAAATCCTTCGTTGCTTTGGCCATATGTGTCACCGTAAAGTACTCATGAAGGCAGGGATGATCCCTGGGGGCTTTGGCAGGCTGCTCTGTACGATGTCATAGGATTTTGAAGCAAAGCCATGACAGCCTCAGTGGAAAACCTACTGTCTTTTGTGTGTGAACTTGGAGTCTCAGAGGAAATTGAACACTTACCCCTGGAGTTGCCAAGGTACCATGCCAACTCAGCTGCCTGCCGTGGACTGGGTGCTATCTGGCCCATCAAAGTTAACCTTGGTGTGTACCACATGCACCAGTGAGAAGCAGGATAAGTGAGGCTTGACACTTCCTGACTGACCCTCAGCCCAGCCAAAGACAGTAATCACCAGCCTGAGTGTAAGCAATGAGGTTTTCCTGGTACCAAAGAGCAAAGCCGGAGGCACCTTACCTCTTCCACATCCTAACATTCCTAAAAAGCAAGCCAATCCTTTCCTGAAGCCAGGCCAGGTTCATGTCATCTGATGATAGGATGCTTATCACGGAGGCTTCTGCGCGAGTGCCTATGCAGACACCAAGCGGACAATAGGCTGAGTGCAAGCCCAGCCAGTTATCATTGCTCATAGTCACACATGTGGACCTGCGGCTTGAGGGTCACACTAGTGCCAGACTGATACAGGGAAACGGAAATGTGGAGATGCATGGACCATTCCACAGGCAAGAGCTCTATTAGCTCCACTGGCAGTACTATTGGGGTGTCTAAACAAAGTGAGGTGACCATTCTTAAAGGTGCTCAAGGGAGGGAAGAGAGTTTAGTTAATGTGTGGTCTATCTGACGAAGATTGTCTCCCAGCTAGTGAGGAAGGAGGAAGAAGAAAGCTGGCTCTGGAGCAAATCTCTGTCAGGAGAAAAGCCACGGGAGGTATAGCCTGCCAGCTCATCACAAGAGCACGTCAGGAGCACAGAAAACCTAAATCGTGGGTGTGTGTATTAGTTAATGAATAGTGATAGGAATATCTGCATGGTCATGGTTTTTGTTTTTGATAACAATTTTTTTTTGGCCGAGGTTTGTTGGTGCTTTATTTTTCTTTAACAACCTCATACATGTAATCCTGTCAGTCTCATGCCCCCTGCTTTACTCCTCACCCCCCCCACACTTCTACTGAACCCCTTCTTCCCTTCAAATCCCTGTTCTGCTTTCTTGTTTGCTTAAATGCGGTTGTCTGCATGAATATCCAGTGTGTGTGTGTGTGTGTGTGTGTGTGTGTGTGTTACATAACACAAGGCCTTGTGGGTACAAGCCTGCAGAGTCCAGAACAAGACAGCCAAGAGTCTTTCCCTGTCACTGTCTCCTTTACTGTCTTGAGATAATCTCTCACAGAAGAGGACACTCACCATTTAGGCTGGTTTGTCTGACCAATGAGCTCTTGAGACATACCTGCCCCTGCCTGTCCCCCGTGCTGGTGGGGTCACAGGCACGTACAACCATGCACATCTTTTTATGTGGGCTGGAGATTTGAACTCAGGTCCTTGTGTTTTCACAGCAAGCATTCTTACCCACTGAGCCATCTCCCCGACCCCTGAAAGTACTGGTATTTTAAGTCATGGAGCAGATCCCTTAGAGATGGAGTGCCAACTATATAAAAATTTAACCCTAGTAAAACAGCTAGGAAAGGTACAAATAATAAATCAGAGCCTTCTCAGGCACAAATACTTCTCTAGCAATAACTACAGGAATGAGACACGGGTTAGCACTCCCCCATACCCTGAAGGGAAAACCACCTAACCTTTAACCGAGGCTAAAGTGTTTGTAGGCTGTTGGGGAGTGAGCTAAGCTCCAAGGCCCCTTGTGACACGAGGACAGCCATGAGCATGCCTTGGGCTCCAGGGTCTTTATGTCAGCCCTAAACCAGACTGCAACGGGCCAGGAGACTGCACGGGAGGAGTCGGGAGTAAAGAGGGTGGAGATGCGGTGAATACACTTATTCACGTGTGGAACTGCTAGGGAATAACTTACTAAAAGAGGAAGAAGTGAAGCACTGCAGTCTCCGATCAACTGTACTCCTTCACCCCCCAGGGATGCAAAGAGCTGAGAGACTCCAAAGGAAAAAGGGACTAGAAAAAGTCACCTGAATGATGAGCAAAACCGATGGACAATGCTTGAGCGGGAGCCGAGATGAAAAGGTTCAATTGGACAAACAGCCGATGTGCATACTTCACACATGAGAGTCACACACACACACACACACACACACACACACACACACACAC
>NW_026596069.1:3872992-3957427 GCF_907164565.1 Psammomys obesus
CACACACACACACACACACACACACACACACACACACACACTGAGAAAAATAAACTCAACAGGACACAACAAAAAACCAACCTAGAAGGAAACGTGACTCAAGGAGAGGGGAGAAATGTTCTGCCGCTGCTTTGAAAATGAGCGTAAGAAGAGTGAATTGTTCGTGGTAAGAGAGCTACAAAGCAAACGGAAGTGAAGACAGATCACAGGCCTATGGAAGCAGATGGCTAACAAACCCACTGTGCTACAGATCTAAGTGCACCTGAGACACATCAAGAAACAGAGCTGAAGCAAAGGTCTGAGCAGAGTAGATGTTTGTTTAGCACGCGTGCTCACTGCTTGCTCGCCAGCACTGCTCTGAGCCCTTTACTAATGCTAACTGTTCATCCACGTAATAACCAGGAGTGAAGGACACTCTTTTCCTCCCTCTTACAATGCAAGTAGCAAGACAAGAAAGCTGACCACGTGTGCATGATTAGAAAGTGCAGATTTAGCCCAGAGCCTAAACACACTTGTAACCACAACCTCCCTGCAGCACCTCCCGGGTGCTGTTCTGTTAGGCTAAGCAGATGGCTCCTCTGTGGGGTCTAAAAACTGCTCCAGGGGCTGTGAGTGGCATTCTAGGGAGAGTTCACACCGCTGCTCCTTTACAGTGTACTTGTATTAAGTCAGGGTTCTCTGGAGAAACAGAACTGACAGAATGAATCGTGTGTGGTGTGTGTGTGTGTGTGTGTGTGTGTGTGTGTGTGTGTGTGTGTGTGTGTGTGTGTCTTACAGGTTGTGGTCTCTCTATTCAAACAATGGCTGACTCTGGACAAAACTTCCAATAGTTGTTTTGCCCACAAGGCTGGATGTCTCAGCTGGTCTTCAGCACATGGTGGAATCCAGAAGAAGTAAGCTCTGATACCAGGGGAGGAATGAACATGCTAGTGAGAGTGAGGGCAAGCAAGCAAGGGAGAGAGAGCTTTCTTCCACCGCATCTTTTAACTAGTCTGCCGCCAGAAGGTGTGGTTCAGATTTAGGGTAGATATGCTGACCTCAGATGATCTGGATTTTAGGGTGTGTTTTCCAGACTCAAATGATTTAATCAATAAAAATCCCTCACAGGCATGCCCAGCTTCTTAGGCTTTAATTAATCCCAGATGTAGTCAAACAGCCATCACAGTAACTCAGAAAAAAAAAAAAAAAAAACTGTTTTTCTTAAATATAAAAATGCTGCTCAGGGGCTGGAGTGAGAACTCAGCTAGAAAAGTGCTTTTCTTGCAAGCGTGAGGACCTGAGTCCAATCTCCTGAAACCTATAGAAAATAAAACAGGCATAGGAGAGTGCTCTTGTAACCTGCCCATGTGGAGGAATGCACTTGGAACATTTGTGTAAGTGTGTGAGACAGGGTCTATCTGTGTTGCCCTGGCTGTCCTGGACTCACTTTGAAGACCAGGCTGCCCTCAAACTGACATCGATCCACCTGCCTCCGCCTCCCGAGTGCTGAGATTAAAGGTGTGTACAACCACGCCCAAATTTCACTTGTAGCTTGTAACCTGTCCATTTGGAGCGTACTTGTAACCTGTCTGTGCAAAAGACACAACTCTTATCTTAAAGGGAATAAGATATAGTTTATTCTGGAGCTATTTTGAGTGACCATTTCCCAGAAACATCGATGGAGGTTACCCCAAATTTCATGTTCCAACATGGGAGCGGTTTCACAAAGTCTATAGTTTTACAGAACAAAGAAATCCATAAGTCAAGAATTTATTTTTTTGCTTTTTTTTTTTTAAACTTTACTAAAGGCCCAAGAAATTGTCTAAGTATATAATCTTAGCTTTTGAGTTGATGGAGGCAAGTGGTCTGCTAAGCTAATAGATTCCAAAATGTTTTTATCTGTTGGTTACAAGATGCTAGTTCCAGCAGGAAAGTGGGCAAGGACTGACTGTTCTCGGGAGGCACAGATGGTCATGAGACTGGACCTGCAGCCACCCAGGCTCTCGACAGCACTGCAGCTTTAACCAGGCAACCAGCATCTGCAGACACAGCCTCTTTCCTGGTGTTCTTGTTCACAAGCCCAATGCTAGGAAGACACAGAGAAGCAGAGCTGGGACTCACTGGCTGGCCAGCCTAGCCTACATGGCCAGGCTCAGGTAGGTAAGAGACTCTTTCTTTAAAGAAAGAACTTAAAACAAAAGTCACCAGTCACAGGGCCAGGAGAACACTTCCTGCTGAGCTGTGGGCGTGCAGTTGTTTGAGGAGCTGGTTCTGTTTCGTTTGTTCCTTCTCCCAAGCCCAGAGATGCCTTTGGCACATTCATCTGTACCTTCTCTAGCCCTGATGTAACTCCAAGAAGGTAAATCTGTGTGGAGGACAGCAGAACCAAGCAACTGCACAGCTCTGTTTCGAAGCCAAATCTTCCTCAGCACTACCTTCTTGGTAATTTCCCTGGGATTTAAAAGGGGGGAAACACAGAATGACACAGAGCCTTGTTGGGAGCCGAAAGACACTGGGGAATCCTGAGCACACAGCAAAGGCTGGAAGCCAATCCTGGTGTGGAGGGGTGTTCGTAGCTCTAGGGGAATACACTTAGTTCTGCCAATAATGCCCCTGCCTTCGAAAGACAAGTATTAACCAGGCTTCCCTAAGTGGAGAAAACCCTCTGAGACAAGACAAGCAGAGGGCGTTTAGGACAACTGGAGTGGCCACAGGGATGAGAGAAAGCAGGGATGAAACTAAGAAGGCAGGAGCAGAAAACTCTAATCACAAATGAAACCAGGGCAATTCCCTACTTGTGAACCCTCTGTATTACTTTTCTCCTGGCTGTGATGAAAATAACCTGGCAAAAAAAAAAAATTAATTTTGGCTCACAGTCTGAGGGTTCACAGTCCTGCGGTGGCAGGAACCTGAGACAGCTGCTCGCGATGCATCCAAAGTCAGGAAGCAAAGAAAGGTAAACGCTAGTGCTCAGCTCACGTTTTCCTCCACTCAGTCCAGGACTTCAGCCCATGGGATGGTGCCAACCACAGTTAGGGAGCCTCATCCCTTAGTAATAGATCCAGCTTAGAAAGTTTCTCCCCCGCATCCCTTAGGCTTGTCCTAAGTGACTCCAGACGCTGTCAAGATGACACTCAATGTTCGCACACCCTTCAATCTGGCTGTATCTTCTGGGGCAGGATTCAGGGGGAAACCTCTTCCCTAAAGAACATCAGCAAGTATGGAGACAGAGCTAAGAGGCCGAGGGAAACCAGCATATGAGACAGAAGGCAAGGGAAAGAGCAAGGTCCCCTAATAAAGGCAGGCAGAGTGGGGGAATATGACCAAATACAGCATATACACGCATGAAGTTCTCAAAAAACAAATACTTTTTTAAAATGATGAAGGCCATCCAAGAGGAAGGTTGGGGAATTCTAGGCCAGATCCAGAGCCCACCTGCATTCAACAACACCCTTGGTAGGTTCCATCCTTGACTTTCTGAGACACTGCCTTGAATTCACAAGTTCTGCTCACCCTGTTAAGACACTTGACTCTAGGCAAAGTGGCTTAGGGGAGGGGAGCATCTTGGAGCTTTCAACGAGGGCATGCAGTGGAGATGGCAGGATACCATTCACCCTGTACTTACACCCACACCCACACCCACTCCTGCCTTCCTGAGGCACCAGGCACTCCCTCAATCCTCCCAGCTCTATCCTCAACCTTGGGTATTCCCAGGAGGGACAGGCTCGTAGACAAGGGAGTCCAAGATAGCCGCCCTCCTGGAGACACTGCCGGGACCCTTACTCTGAACAGGTGCCCATTGCCAGCTGCCCCTCAGCAACTCTGTAGATACGATTGGGGAGGTCCAAAACGTTCAGAAGTTTGCCCTTTTCCTACCAAGCAGCCTTGGACCTGCCGCTAGGATGTTCAGTTATGTGGGCAGGCAGTAGCCCAGAATTCTCCCACAGAGATGGTCTGCAGTGAGGTTTGACGGTGCTCAAGCTTCCCTCCACCTTCATTTCCAGAGGGGTTGGCTTGCACCTGGTGGCATACCAGGCCACGCCCCCTCTTGCATTCCCAATGTACACACTCCCCTTAGCATGTTTTCTGTTCCTGTCCAGCGCCTTTTTCTCCCGTGACCCTGCACCAGCCACTCCCTGTGTCCTGGCCTCTCCACTCCCCAACCTAGGCTGCTAGAAACCCACGGGCTGAGATGGCTAGACACTCTTAGCAAGGAATTTTTCTTCTTCATCACTGCGCCAGATTCAAGGACCTCCTGGTCTGGATGAGCGAGCGGCACGCGCCCTCTAGTGTCCATTTACTGCCTTTGCACTGTCTTCTGGTCTGGGCTGAGAAGGAAAAAAAGGAAGGGAACAGCTCTGCAAATTGTCACTTCCGGGAGCTGATAGTCAGAATCAGTAGGAAAAAAGGACTGGATAGTGAGCTTCAAAACGAAGCAATGATATGTAAGTATCCTGAGTGTGTTAACACATGAATGAACCGCCACTGAAATGAACGCAAGCGCAGAGTGCAAGAACGGTACAGAAATGAGTCAAGGGTCTTGGGGGGAGGGGGAGAAACACTATTTTCAATTGACTCATTTGTATCAAAGAATCAGGCCAAAGATCATCTTGAGAGCCTAGAACTCTAAGTCCTTCTGGTTTCTGGTGCCTAGACACTCTTTGTTTTCTCTCATTTGTGTGTGTGTGTGTGTGTGTGTGTGTGTGTGTGTGTGTGTGTGTGTATGGTGGCTAAAGGTCATTAATGCCTTTCTTCCTCAGTTGGGCTCGACCTTATTTTGGAGGAAAGATTTCTCATTGTAATGGAAACTCAACAATTTGGCTAGGCCAGTTGGTCGGAGCGAGCTATCTACCTGTTTGCCCACTCCCCCAGCTCAGGGATTACTGACACACTGACACACCCAGTTTTTTGCCTGGAAACTGGAGATCTGAGTTCGGGTCCTCGTTTGCTTGGCAAGCACTTTCCATCCCACCCCTGTTTTTCCATCCAGAGTGTGACAGGGCAACACAGTGCGTCTTGTATTCTTGCTGAGGCCACTTCAGGCTTAACTAGAATGTGATCTCCCTGTGTGGTGTCCATAAGCGAAGACTGACTATGTGGACATTGGTTTAAGTCAATATGAAGTCTATTATTACCCAGCCGGGGACTGACTCAGTTAACAAGAACATTTAGCCAGAAACAGGACGACAAAGACCAGCAAGGAAGGTTTGTACAGTTAGAGACTTTCCCAGAATAATGGGCTTTGACTGATTAGGTCAAAAAGGGATTATCTGTCATAATCTTGGATCTTGCAGATGTCATGGCAAATT
This sequence comes from Psammomys obesus, assembly GCF_907164565.1. Classification (NCBI taxonomy): domain Eukaryota; kingdom Metazoa; phylum Chordata; class Mammalia; order Rodentia; family Muridae; genus Psammomys; species Psammomys obesus. The sequence continues at coordinate 3,878,281 of NW_026596069.1, forward strand.
TAGCCTTGTGAGAGAGCCTTTGAGCAGGGAGCCTAGTTCAGCCAGACCCAAACTTTCAGACGTGAGGAAAGCATAATAAATAAATGTGAACCACGAAGTTCTGGCAAATGTTGCTTGAGAACTGGGGACTCTCACATGAGGACTCACACATGAATCTGTACTTGGAGGGCGTGATGATTGATCTGGATTGTCCATCTGGTAGAATTTAGAGTTACCAAGGAAACAAGCCTCTAAGCATGTCTGTGAAAGGCTCTCTGTATCAGGATCATTGGGATGGGTAGGAAGACCCACCCTGAATGCCGTCGGTGCCATTCAGTTAGCTAGGACTGATTTAACAAAGAAAGGATCCGAGTACCCACATTCTGCTTCCTGAAGGCAGGTGCAATGGGACAGCTGCTTCAAGCTCCTGCCACAAGGAGAGACTGTATCCTCTCAAACTGTGAGCCAAGATAAACCCTTCCTTTCATAAACCCTTCCTTTTGTAAGGTGTTTTGTTTCCACAATGAGACAAGCAACCAGGGAAATAGGATTTTGAAGGCCAGCCTGAAAGGGTGAGACAGCGGGAAATCGGACTTGCTTTAGCAGAGAACAGTTCTAGGAGACAGCACTCAGAATGTGTGAGAGAGGCGCGTAGAAAGAACTGAAAGTTGAGAATCTCTGTTTTGAATGTGCCTCTCAGATTTCATATGTTGGAAACATGATCCTCACATTCGTGTTAACACATGAATCATCAGAGAGTCCTCCCTGCCAAACACTTGTGGCCCTTTCTGAGGCAAGAGCTCAATCTAAGGCTCACTTGGTGATAAAGGCATGGATCTTAGTTTCGGAACCATCCGCTGAAGTCTAGGTTCTCATGTCCTGAGGCAAAGAACTGCTCCAGGAACACATTATATATATATATATATATATATATATATATATATATATATTTATATATATATATATATATATGAATTAGAGGCAATTAATTAAGAAAAGGAAAGCATGCATGTAAATGTGAGTGAGCTAGTGAGCTGGGAAAAAGGCATGCCCTCAAAAAGCCCTGGAGCGTGGGGCTTGTGACCTTTAGGTTATTGATAGCCGCCTCCTCTCGTTTCTATATCGAGACTTTTTCTCAAGCGTGTTTCCTGTAGCTCAGGTAAGGAAGGGTCTCTAGTCTTCCTCTCCCTGGAACACTGGAGGGTACAGGCTGGTCAGTGAATGCAATGCTCACCAGGAGCAGCCTCTTTCTTACAGCCGCTGTGGAGCAGACGGCAAGCCTGCTCCTGAGAGCCTGCCCCATGAGTGTACATGAAGAGACTCCTCTAGTGTCCAGAATCTGCAGTGATGGGAGCTCCTCTCACTTGCCCAAGAGAGTTTACACACCAGGTTTCCAGACTCCAGAATACCAGTGCAGATGGTGGGGGATAACGGAGGCCATGCCTCCTACCAGTATAATGACTATACTTCACCTAGACATGACCCTCCTCTTCCTCTCCCTTGCCTTTGCACAGTCCTACATCCCTAAGCCAGGATTTCTACCCCTTATGCTGTGAAACCTTTCCGCTTCCTCTAGGCACTCCATCTCCTGGGCCTGATCCTGGCCATGCTGCTGCTTGTCTGCCTGTATGTATGTCAGTGACATCAACAACTCTTTTAGTAAAGTTTTTACCCAAATAGACAATCCAACTCCATGTCTCGACCCCTCACCTCTGACTGAACCTCAGAACTTTCGCCACTAATCGGCTTCTTTCTTCTGTTGATGTTGCCACGTTCTCCAGTCTCTCTTCTCCTCCATGTTGGCTGTGACCCCTAAACCTGGATTGACCTCAGCTGACCCTTGCTGGGCCCCACGGAATTTACCTTTGTTCTACCACGAGAATGCCGTTCCCAGGGCAACCGTGTTCCATATGAGACTGTGAGTACATGGAAAGGACCTCAGAAAATGTTTCTTGCCTTGCTGCTCTGCCTCCTGCCAGTGACCAAGGGGAGTAGCTGCTTCAGGTGCTGGCCAGAGCTGCCCGCCTTGCTGGAGTATGACCTGCAAGTGCTCTGGGGTAGCCCCGGGCCACCCGCAGAACTCTCACAGAGGCTCCGCTCTTTATTCCTGGATGATAACACCTTACCCGTGCCCGGGTATCTTGGTGAGGCACAGCCGGGCAGGGATGGGAGCACCCTTTCATCTGACTGGATCCTGTCCACAGCATCCCTGTCCCCTGTCCCATCCCCAGCTCGAGACCACTTGGAAGAGGAAACAGCTGCATTCTTCACCCATCTAGACCACTCCATTAAAAAGCTGAGGGACGGTAAGGAAGACAAGTGTCCAGCCCCCAGGGGCTGAGTTGGATTACCTACACAGCATCCCCACGAGGTCACTTTGGTGGTGGGTAGGGAGGCTTCCTCAAGGAGCACAGTAGGTATCATTGTATCGTTATCCGTCCCATGGTGGTATAACACCACATCATTCTAGCACAAATGAGGTGAAGGTAAGGGGATCATTGTTGCGGTTAATAAAAAAGTAGGGTCGGATGATGTCTTATAATCTTATAATCTTATAATCTTATAATTATAACCTTATAATTATTTCAGCAGTATTGTCTAACCCGCTATCACAATCAATAAAGACACAGGCGCCTGATAAATTTTAGAATAGCCTCATATCACCTCAGGCATGGCAGATTTACCTCCTTCGCTGTTCTTACCCCCCAAGACCCCATCCCACGCCATCTGCTCTAATAATTTCTATTTGGGCTACCTCTCCTCTATAATCCCAAAAGACTTGTTAATGTTCTTCATCTTGGCCAATTTCCTCCATCTATGCCGATCTGGCCATGTGCTCCTCCCCACACTAACCCATTGCGGCTCTCTGCTTCTTTCCTCCTCTGGTACCTCTCTCCTCCTCTCCCAGGATCCTTCTGTCCCCAAACCCCTCAGACCTTAGCCACACCTGTCTTCCTTTGGCCCTGTCCAGGTGCAGGCTTCTTCTCAGTCCAAACGGGAATCATTTCTTTGGCAAGGCTTGCACAAGGACAGATGTGCATGAGAATGTGCTTGTCCGGGCGGCAACCACAGCTCGGGATTGGCACATCTCAGTAGTTAGCATCAGACTGACCCCCAACAGATCACAAATTCAACATCATCAGTGTGGGATGCATGAGACCAAGTTTGAAGGTCTGGAGAGGCTGGGAGGCTGGTCCAGGAGACAAAGCAATGACTGCACAAGCATGAGGAGCTGATTCGGATCCCCAGATTCTAGCCGTGTAAAGCGGGGTTCAGGAGCACACGTCTGTAATCCCAGGCTCCTAAAGGGAGATAGGAGGCGGAGATGGATTTCCCCAGAAGCTCCCGGGTCAGCTAGCTGCATACACACAGCAGCAAACACAAAACGCCGCCTCAAGAAATAAGATGGAAGGCAAGAACTGTCTGTCACCCAAGGTTTTCCTCTGACATCCATATGCATGCTGGGGCATGGGTATGCCTGCACTCAAGCAGAGGAACACAGAGACAGATACATACCCATGCGCGCTCTCTTTCTCGCTCTCTCTCTCTCACACACAGAGTTTTCTTTTTAAGTTAAGAAAATCTAGAGAGAAGGCTCAGTCATTAAAAGATTTGCCCTTTAAGCACGAAGACCTGAGTTCAATCCCCAGGACCCACATTAAAAGTGCCTGGCGGTTGTGCCTGTGGGCCCTGTGCTGAGGAGGCAGAGACAGGAGGACTGCTGGGGCTCGCTGGCCGGCCAGAATGGTTCCCAGGCCGATAAGAGAGACCCGTCTCAAACACAAGGTGTGTGATTCTTGAGGAACAACACCCTAGGTTGACCTCCAGGTTCCACACACTCATGCATGTACGTGCATGCACGCCTGTACAGACATTGAGCGTGCGCTCACGCAAAGGCTAATTTTATATCAGTGAGTTTTATTCCCTTCTGCTACCCCCAGATAAGCCAGCACTGCTGGACGACATTCACATTCAGATGGGTCTCCTGGCTGAGAGGCTGATGGAGAGGTCGCAGGAACTGACGCAGAAGGGTAGGAGATGGGCCTGTTCCTGTCCACTACCCCAGCCATCACCTCTGAGACCATGGCCTCTAGAACCCAGTTGGCAATCCCTCCTAAGCTCTCTCCAGGGCTGGCCTGCCCACCGCTTAGGTTTCTTCCATTAGTCCCCTAGTCCCATGTCCTGCTCAGGCTCCCAGCTCTGCCTGCCTCCCTAGTGCCTCAGTTTCTCCATTGTCTCACTTTCCTGGGCAGCCTGCAATGAGTCCTGTGGTGAGTATGCCCAGGGCTGAGGTGGAGGGAGGGATGAGAGACCCTGCCGTGCCTGAGGCTCCTGCCCATTGCTCTCCCAGACCTCCTCTCACCAATGGAAGTCACCGCATGTGCCAACTGCCAAACATACAGCCTGTCCTGCAATGACCCGACCGTCTGCACAGGTCGGTGGCCTCTGCCCCACTCACTGGACTTCGCTCCACCCATCTTCCCTTCCCCAGGCCCTCCACCTCTGGGTTTGCCATCTTTGTCCATCTCTCGTTTCTATCCAGCCTGGAGTGTTTCTGAATTTTCTTTTTGTGTTGGGTGAAGGACAGCAGAATCTTTGAGGTCCCTTGATGTCCTTGTGCCTGGCTTCAGAGCCCAGAGCCCCTCCTTCTGGTTCCTCTGATTGGGCACATCTGGAACATTCCCATCCCATCTCTACTCCTGGCTCTAGTCCACCTTCAGTGCACTTCCTAGCAACTGGCCTCACTCAGACCCCAGAGCCTAAACCGGAAGCCTCCCTCTACCTTCTCCCTCCCCCTCAGCAAAGCCCAAGTTATCTTGCTGCGGTTGACTCCAGCTTCTGCCAAGTGTGTGTGTGTGTGTGTGTGTGTGTGTGTGTGTGTGTGTGTGTGTGTAGACGGACAGAGGAGGAAGGGAGGGAGAGATATGTCTCACAGTAGTATGGTAGTCAGAGGTCAATCTCCAGCATCTGCCTTTGCTCTCCAGCTTCTCAGGCTCTCTTGCTCACTGCACAGCCAGGCCTTTAGGGGTCCTCTTGTGTCTACTGCTTCTCATCTTCCCCTGTAGGAATGAAGAGCTCACACACACACACACACACACACACAGAGAGAGAGAGACAGACAGACAGACACACACACACACACACACACACACACACGAGTGAGAGAGAGATATTACTGCATCTGACTTTTACCTGGGTGCCAGGCACCCCAACTCCAGCCATTAGGCTTGTGTGGCAAGCATTTTTTTCCAGGAATCTCATCTCTAGTGGCCCATGTTCTTTTTGGGAGTCTCTCATTGGCCTAACATTCATCAGATACACTAGGCTAGCTGGCCAGTGAGATTCAGGAAGCTGCCCCCAATCCTCCCAAGCACCAGGATTACAGGTGGGATGCAACTCAGGTCCTTGTGCCTGCAAGGCAAGCCCTCTGCTGCCTATGCCTCAAGCCTACACCACGCTTTCTCAGGCATGCCTCATGTCTTTCAGCTGCAGCAGTCTTTCCTCGCTGCTTCCTACTCCTCAGGTCTTAGCAGCCCCAAGTACAGAAAACACTTTGTGGAAGGGCAGAACTTCCCAGGACACACCCTGTTGCAAATCAGGTGCCCCAACTGAGCCTCCAAACATGTGGTTCCTCCTCTTCCTCCCCAGACAAGTCTGTTGGGACCTACAAGTGGGCCGTGATTCTTGTCAGCATCCTGCTGGCCCTGGCTGTAGCTGCCATTTGGTGAGTGACCCCTCTCAGCTTCAGCGTCCCCACGGGAACTCGCCCACTCTTCGCCTGACCTATCTCTCACTTTTTTCTTGCTCAGTGCTTACTTTTTCTGGCTCCAAACGAGGAAGAAGGAGAGGAAGAAGAAGAGGAAGAAGAAGGAGAAGCTTGATGAGGTACTAGGAAATGCACTCCTGTCTGGGGCTAGTAAGGCTTTGAGGCCTGGCTCTTGCCTTCTGGGTCTGCTGTATGCAGAGACATTTGAAGCTGGAACCAAGGACACACAGATAAGCAAAGTTTCTCAAGCCTCTTGTTCTCAGCAGTGTGTCCCTGAAGAGAGTCCTTCCCTCTCTGCCCGGCACACTGATGCAAACAGGGCCGCACGGTAATAAGAGCTTTGTCATCATACTCCCGGGTGGCTTTGGCCTGTGGAAGGGGAAGTCAGAGGTGCTGGCATTTCATTGGAAGGTCCCGTTTCTTTCCTCTTTGCAGGGAAGAAGCAGCCAGCTACCTCTTTCCAGAAGAGTGCAGCAACCAGAGCAGCAGCCAGAGTATAAACCAGAGCAGCAGCCAGAGCATAAACCAGAGCAGCAGCCAGAGCATAAACCACAGCAGCAGCCAGAGCATAAACCAGAGCAGCAGCCAGAATAGGTGGTTTCTGAAAACTGCTTCCTCTGTGACTCTGGTGACTGTCCCTCACACAAAACATCCTTCCCTGAGGCCAGGAGAGCTCTGAGGTTCTGCAGTTCTGCAGACAAGTCTCTCTCTCTCTCTCTCTCTCTCTCTCTCTCTCTCTCTCTTTCCTCTCTCCCTCCCTCCCTCTTTCCCTTTCTTTCTCCCTCCCTCCTCCTTCCTTCCCTCCCTCCTCCCTTCCAACACATACTTCCCTGTAAATAGTTCTTTTATTAAAAACATTTCTTCTTCTTTTTTTCTGGAGACTTGCAATAGTCAATCTTCATCATCTTGACTAGACTTAAAATCACTTAGGAACACTCTGCCAACAGGCACAGCTCTAGGCCTAGAAGTCACTTTCTTTGTGTGGGTGAAGGCAGGGTGGTGATTTTTTTTTTTCAATCATGTTGTGCTGGCTAGTTTTTATGTCAACTTACAACAAGCCGGAACCCTTTAGAAGAAGAAATCTCAGTTGAGAAAATATGACCAGATTTCCCAGTGGGGCAAGCCTGTGGTACCTTTTCTTGACTGATGGTGTGGGAGGCCACATCTCACTGTGTGCAGCACTGCCCCGGGGCTTGATGGTCTCGGGTACTATAAGAAAACAGGCCGAGGAATCCGGGAGAGCAAAGCAGTAAGCCCTGGTTTTCCATGGCGTCTGCTTCAGTTCCCGCCTCCAGGTTCTCGCCTGGAGTTCCTACCCTGCCTTGCTTCAGCGATGGGCTGAGATGTGTAAGATAAAATAAACCTTTTCCTTCTCGAGTTGCTTCAGTTTCTTTTTTTTTTTTTTTTTTTTTTTTTTTTTTTTTTTTTTTTTTTTTTTTGGTCTTGAATTTCTTGTGTTTTTGAAAAGCATAAAAATAAAGTCAAAACTAAATCTTACTAACCTGGTACCTGGCACAAGTCACTCCAATTTGCTTTGGGCCAGACGACTGGGCTTAATACAGGAGCGGGACATAAAACAGCATCTTTCCACAGTGTTGATTAACACCCTCTTATTTAGCACGGCCTTCCCTCTTCTTACACTGCGTCCTCTCTGGACGACCAGATCCAGGCACCTGGAAAGCTTGCGGTAGCCGCTCAGCACTTAGACTCTGGCTTCCAGCTCCAAAAGAACTGAGGAAATTCGGAGGACCGACCGTCGCGCATCTGCAAATACGGCCAATGCGACGACGTAGTGAAGGAAACGGGTTCTGAGAAACGCGTGATGGGTTAGCTCACTACTGCTGCACAACACAAAGAACAGCCCAGTCTGGGGCGGTGCCATGTCACCAAGTAAGATGAGCTTATGGAACCTGTGTTGTAGCCTATCACCGCCTCACACGGCGAGCCGACGAGCGGTGCACCGCTGTTTGTGGTTGGAGTGTGCAGCATCCCTCACAGGCCTGTGCGTTTAAACACCTGGCTCCCAGCTGCTGGCACCGTCTGGAAAGGTTGTAGAAATCTGGGGAGCTGGAGGATCCCTGGAGGGGCACTGGCAGCAGGACTTGAGGCTTTCCAGCCCGGCCCACTTCCGGTCCAGGCTCAGCTTCCTGCCGGTAACTAACCAGCATGTCTTCCCTGCTATGCTGGAATGATTCTGTCTAGGTGTAAGCCAAAATAGGCCTTCTTCGTTTTAAATCATCAAATCACTTTTTTTTTTTTTTTAGGTCTTTGGTCACTGAACACACACAAGTACTTAATACAACCACTAATATTATAAATCAATTTACTGTGCTTGAACTTTGAATAATATAATTACAGTGTCGCTCCACTGAGATGATCCTTTAGTAATTCCCTGACCTCTACGGGTATCCCAAATGAAGCACACATCTGCAGACTCAAAGCTGACAGCCACACATGAAGAAAACATGTGACGGTTGTCCCTCAGAATAATCGTCTTCAGTTCCATCCACTGATCTGTGGGTTTTGTAATCTCATGCTTCAATAATACTTTATTAGGTGAAGATATCATAGTTTCACCATTCACCAGTTGATGGGCATCTCGACTCTTTCCATTTCTTGGATATTGTGGGTACAGCAGCAGTGAACATGGATGAGTAAGTATCTCCATAGTAGGATATAGAGCCCTTGTGTAGATGACCAAGATGGATGTAGTTGGGTCATTTAATAGATGTTTTTACCATTTGGAGGAACCTCTACGCTAATTTCCACAGCGCTTTCACCAGATGACAGTCCCACCAATGGTTAATAAGTATTTCCCTTTCCCCACACCCACACCAGCATTTGTCATTTGTTTTTTTGGTCTTAGCCATTATGACTAGGGTAAAATGAAACTTCAAAGCATTTTAATATGCATTCCCCTAATGGCTAAGAAAGTGTTTCTCAACCATTTCTATTTATCTTTTGAGAAGACTATCTAGTTCTCTTTTTTTCTTTATTTTTTATTTTTATTATTAGTTACATTTTATTAACTCTGTATCCCAGCTGTATCCCGCTCCCTCATTCCCTCCCAATCCCACTCTCCCTCCCTCATCTCCTCCTTGCCCCTTTCCAAGTCCACTGACTGGGGAGGATCTCCTCCCCTTTTATCTGACCCTGTTTTATCAGGTATCTTCAGACTGGCTGCAAAGTCCTCCTCTGTGGCCTAGCAGGGCTGCTCCTCCCTTGGGGGGTGAGGAGGTCAAAGAGCCTGCCATTGAGTTCATGTCAGAAAGACTATCTAGTTCTAAGCACCATTTTAAATTAGCTTATTAGTTCTATACATTATTTTTAATTACATTGTTTTCATGATGTTTGTTATTTATTTAGTTTTTTTTATACATTCTAGAGAGCAACCTTCTGTCTGATTTTTTTTCTATCCTGTGCGCTGATCCTTTTCTCAAGTGATGGTGTCATTTGCTGCACAGAAACTTTTAGTTTCATGATGTAACATTATTAATTGTTGGTCTTAATGCCAGCACTAAAGGGATCCCGTTTTGGAAACCTTTCCATATGCCAATGAGTTCAGCTATTCCTTTATTTCTCCTCTATCAAGTTTATGGTATCAAATGTTATGTTGATATCTTTGATTCATTTGAAGTTGAGTTCTATGCAGGGTGAGAGATAAAGATCAATTTTCATTCTCTTGCATGTAGCAATGCAGTTTGCCTGGCACCGTATATTGTGGGTGGGTCTGCAATTCTATTCCATTAATCACCGAGTCTGCTTTTATGTCCTGCAATTTTCATCAGTATAACTGTGTGGTAAAACTTGAAATCTGGAATGGTCACACCTCCAGCAGTTTTTGTTGTTGTTCAGGGTTGTTCTGGCTATCCTGGATCTTTTGTGCTTCTATATGAAATTTGTTTCATCTATAGCCATATGAAATTTAGGGCTTGCTTTTTGCAGTGACTGTGAAGAATTGTGTTGGAATACTGGCAGGATGATGTTGAATCTGTAGATGGATTTTGGTAGGATAGCCATTTTCACAGTCTTAATCTTGTCAATCCATGAGCATGGCGGGTCTCTATAGCGTCTGCTGTCCTCTTTTTTTTTTTTTTTTTCCAGTGTCTTAAGATTTTCATTGAATAAGTCTTTCACCTCCTTGGTGAGATACATTCAAAGAAAAAATGGGAATCATATTGCTTCCTTGATTGCTTCCTGTGAGGCTCTCTGTGAACATCAGGGCTGACAGAGTAACAATCTGTATGAGGCAAGAAGGAAACCCAGTCCAACAATACTCAGTAGCTGGTGGCAGTTCAAACTTCTAGAGTCTGACACAAGAAGTTTATTTTTGCCCCGACCAGCGGGGGCTTCAACGGGGTTCCTAAGGGAGGAGAGTGGAAGGAATTGGGGGGGAGGACAAGAAGCGCAAGGAAGGGAGCCAAGTCTGTTTGTCTGATCAAGGCTTCTGTTTATTAGAAATTTTTACCCAACTTATATAGGGAGAAGGCAGGAAAGGGGGAAGGTAATTAGCTGCTGCAGGAGACAGGAAGAGTGCTTTCATGTGTTAAATAGGGTGCCTGCAAGATACCATAGGGATGTTTTCTCATGGATGCTCTAACAAACGGATGTCCTCACAGTCTCTCACCCATGAGTTAGGGTCCTAGATAACTTTCACTAAGCTTTAGGTCTCCACTAAATGACCTTTGCTCACTACTTGGCTTTGGCCTAGCAAACACCTTTTGTCTCCACTAGATAGCTTTGACTCACTAATTGACTTAGGCTTCAGTAGATAGCTTAGTCTTCACTAGATAGCTTTGGCTTTGGCTTCCATAGATAGCTTTGGCTCCCGGCATATTTTAGCTACATTTAAGCAAAGAACAATTTGGGGGAAATAAGAGGTTCATGATTATGATTAATTCAATCCAGTGTGTACAACAAAGCTTAAGACATGTTTACATGTGTTAGTGTGGTTTTAAGTCTAATAGTGTGTCTTTCATGAGGTTGCTTGTTAATATATTCAGTACATACATACCTTTAGGATTAGATTGCCTTTTGGTAGATTTCTCCCTTTTCTATCCATTTACTGTATATGGCAACTCTCAGCTTAGAGTTATATTTCTTGAAGGCAGCACAATGATAGATCCTGTTTTCTGATCCAATTTGTCAGAAAAGATCTCTTTATTGTGGAATTATTACCATTAATTGTTGGTATAATGTTCTTTTTGAGAGACCAAAATATTAAAAATCAGCAGTTATTAAAGTTTAAGGCCTAAACTATCTGGGTGGAGAAGTCCAGCAATGTCCTGAGGGGAAGAACCTACCATACTGCATTCTTTCCCCACCCACTAGAGATACAGTTGCTAGGAAACTGGCCCATCCCCCTAAGGAGGGATACCAGATCATTAAAGGTCTGGGGACCTTCCTATAGCCAATCAATTCAAAATATAGCATTTTGACCAATAGATGCTTGCCAGGCAGGAATTGCCCTTGCCTTGGGCATGCTGGGATGGACCAGAATCTTTAAATTGTCCAACTAACCTGAGCACGGGGCTCTCGGCTCTCACCGCTTTGCTGGTGGGGGGTGTGAGCCCAAGCTGCAGCTTGTAATTTACAATAAAAAGAACCTCATTTGTTTACAGTGGAGTCTTTAGTTTATTCCTGGTCTTTTGGGGTTCATGAACTGGGTAGAACATTTTGGGGGCTCGTCTCGGGATCCCAAGACTCCAGGAACCTGACCTGGAGGTTTTTATGCCGGCCGTAAGTGTATAAATGTGTCTGTGCAATGTTTGTATGTGTAGTACTTTCTGTTCTCTGTTCTGAAAATCCCTCAGAGCTCGAGGTGTCTGTATCTGGGTAGCAAGACGTGATCAATGTGGATGCACTGGTGGTCACAGCTGCCGAAGTTCAGGGGGACGCCCCTAGCTTCATCAGTATTTTCAGTATTTTGGTGGGTAATCTGTACTGCCTGGTCCCAGTGAGCACCACTCGGTGTCTCCTGGGGCAACAGCCCACTCTCGGTGTCTCCGGGGGCATCAGGGCCCTTGCCTCCTGCACCCAATGCAGAAGGAATCAGTATGTTCGGCCTGCCCCAGAAGAGTCAGTTTTGGTCCCGGGAAATTTGGCCAGCTGGTGAGTGTTTTTTGTCTCAATGTCTCTGTGCAGTATTTTTTGTGTCTACCCTCTGTTTTTTTGTTCTGAAAGGCCTCATGAAACTTGTTTAAAATGTATATGTGTGCCTATGTGTTATAAGGTCTATGAACACATATGTATAGGTTACCACGTGGTATATGAAGTGCCTCAGTGCCTCACCACCATCTTGACTTTACCATGTGGGTTATAATGTGACCGCCATCTTGGCATGGGTTAAAAAAAAAAAAGGAAACCTTAGTCAAATAATTTTCATTTCCTTCTAAGTTAAAAGGATGAGTTATTTTAAATTGGTGTTGGTTTTAGAAATTAAATTGTTTGCACTGGTAAATTCTGGTTTTAAAATCTGGTTTTGACTTTTAAGATTATGGTTATGCCTTATGACTTCTCTCCTACAAAAGGGGTATTTTGTTTTGATATTGCAAAAACAGGTTTTAAAAAATGTTTAAATGTTTAAGGCTATAAAATGTTTAAAGTTTATCAGGCATTTGGGTATGACAATGATCTTGGGTAGTCTAACAGAAAATTTGAAAGTTTCTCGATACTTTGGGGGAGAATAAAAATACTTTGGCATTTATTTTATCAATTTTACTAAATGAAACCAAGACGTATGGTTTGCACTAATTGAGAAAATTGCAGTTTTTACAATGTATCTTGTGGAGAGCTGTTTGTTAAGCTGCTTTGTTTATGGAAAAACATGTTTCCACCCTGTTCTTTACCTTGAGACAGAGAAAAGAGGAAGTTTCACCAAGTTCCTTAAAACTTGTTCTAAGTTCCTTAGAGTTTGTTTATATGATCTTGGACTACCATATCTGCTACAGGGAAATAATTTTAGAAAAAGAATTTGGCAGTCTCAGAACTTTTTTTGTATTAGTGTAACTTGATTTTGCTTTGCCTATAAAAAGCAAATCGTAGACACTGGGCTCCAGCAGGATCATGTCAGGATGGAAAGAATTTTGATGAGAGTTTTTATGTTTTATAAAAAGCAAGGGAGAGAGCAAGAGGTATTTAAAAAAAATAGCTTGTCTAAAGTAAGAATGTCTGGTTAAGCCAGAAGAAAGAAGCTAGGTATATAAAATGTTGCAGAAGGTTAGTGAATGTGTTACAAAAAGCCAGAGAGTTAATATGATTTAAAAAAGAATTGTATTTACATTTTACATATGTTGTACTTCATTTAAAAGGCTGATGATTCCTCATTTCAAAATGTTTTTTATGCTCTTTTAAGGGGAAAGAATTCTGGCTGATAGGTTTGGTATGGCTAGAATAATTCGTACAGTTTAAAATTGTTCTGTACTGTTCTGTTATGTAGTTGGTTCTAAAACTTATTTGATCACAATGTTAGGACTTTTGGTTATAGGAGCTAACAACACCATTAGCAACACCTAATGGCTATGTTTTGTATTGTCAGTCACAGCCTGTGCTAACACATGTCTAGCCGCCATGATGGTTCAGGGATAGAGAGCACGTGGAGCTGTAGTTTTGCTGCCATATTTGTTTAGGGTTTCCAGCTGAGTTCAGTTACACGTGGCCAGCCGCCATGCTGGTCCGGAGATAAAGAAGGTAGAGCCATGAGTTTGCGATCATCTTTGTTTAGGTATCTCATTTATGTTCAGACTTCTGATTAGTGCTAAGTGCAAAGCTTTTTACTCTTCAATTTTAATGCAAGTGGTAGGAGCAGCAAGATTTGCTAGCCTCTCTATGAACTGTATCTGATTAAAAGGTTTGCTTTAATTTTAGTTCAGAAAGAGCAGACCTAAAGCTACACTAATGACTGCAGTTGGTTAAGATGTTGAGCTTTACCTCATGTCTTTGTTTAGTTTTTTTTTAAGGTTAAGCCTAGGACTGGTAACCATAAAGTTGCCTTTGTAAACCTACTTAAAATATGGTTCTAAAACATGCATCTCAGAAATATGCCAGAATTAGATTGTATAGCATTCTGTTTTATAGGACACAGTTTAGAGCAGATGATAAAAACAAAGAGTAACTCAGATTTGCTGGCCCTCAAGCTTGTCAGAGATCTGATGAATATGGCATTTTAACTTATTGTGACAGAAAGTCCCAAAATCCTGGCAGTAGCTCCCCAAGGTCTCCAAGAAGATTTGGGTACAACAACAGATGACAGTGACCTGGATTGTGGTATGCTAACCACTGGGCAATACTGCCTCAATTGGCCCACTGCTAGGGCCCAGCCAAAACTGTGGATACCTGGAGAGTCAATGTTTCGCATTGCTAAGGGCAAGGTGAGGCCATCTCTCATTTCTTTCTCCACAGAAACAATCTCTTATCTTCTGTGCCTGGCTGGACTGCCTCTGTTCAGGATGCCCTGAGACACAGGAGCCAGGGACACTGCCTAGGTGATGGACTAACTAGTCATCTCATTTTGATTGGCACATGGATTGGTATATGTATTTATCTTATAATTTATCCTTCTCAGGTCTCTGATCACTTTGATGGCTAGGCTAAGCTTATGGTAGCTTTACAGCTAAAGAGCAGACAATTAGATCCACTGTTAGCTCATTGATCAGTTCATTAGCTAGTTAAAACTACTAGGTACTAGATCTCTTATTTAGAAGAAAAACAGGTTTGCCTTGCTCACAGGACTCATGTTAATTGCCTGTGTCTTAAGATAAATAAGTGGAGCTTATGTAAGGTCTGAAGATATAGGAGTTTAGGTTTTAAAAATCTAAAAAAAAAGTCTTATTTGGTCTGAGAAAATATTTCAGGGTTAATGAAAAAAAATTAGAGGGTCTTAAGTAAATGTTTTAAGGTATATAAATGAGTTATAATGATATAAAAATGTTTTAAAGCACATTAAAAATGGGAGATACTTTAGATTTCTCCCTCCCCCCCTTTTGCTACTGTTGTGCTTATGTTATCAGAGTTTTGGCATTGATCAATAGGGTTGATGGAACACTGACTGCTTATTATTCAGTCACCAGATTGAGATTTTAATTTCCTTTGGTTGGCTTCTGGAGATAGACTTAAAGGTACTTCTTGTTATGTTAAAAGCATCTGTTTAATGTGTATATATGACCCCAAAGTCATAGCTTTTAGTATGGTATTCTTAATATCTGCCATTTCTGGGGTAGATTTTGACACAGGAATATCTTAAACCTATTCCTTCTAGTTGCTTTGTTAAGAAAAATCCAAGTATCCAGGGTTTAGCACTAAAGCCAGTAATGTATTTCTGCCTAACTTTCCAGTGTGAACATGGAGATGGGGGCTAAAAGTAGATGCTGAGTGTATGAAAAATGGCCAAGCTCCATTCGTGCCTGATTACCAACAGCTATGCCCACAGAAGAAGTGTTAAAGAGTTCCAGACCGTGGACACACTTAAGTTGTTTATACAGGTTATAAAACAAACAGCTAACTGATACTCATGCAGTGGGCTGCAGTTTTACCTGTTACTCTCAGAATGTTATGTTAGATTTGCTGAATATATATTTCCTTTGTGTACCAAAAATTTCATATGAGTTTCAGGATTTGACCTGGATCTGGCATAGCTCAAAAGGATCTCAGATGAGATTTTCCCTGGTCTTTCCCATTTAATAGACAAATGTTAACTTCTGTCTCCAGTCTGAATTTGTCTCAGCAGATTTTCACCTGTTTTGCTCTGGGATCAGTTGTGGACTGCAAGCTGAAATCCGGACTTCCTGGAAACTGACATGATTGCTCCCTGCCTCTTCAGGTGGATCAACTAACCAGAGGCTTGTGACTGCCTCATTGCCCAGCCTTTGACTGGCATTTCAGCCTCCCTAGCCCCTGATACTAACCGTCCAATGTCAGCACTAAAGAAGCTCCAGAAGATGGATCTCCGGCCCAAAATCCCACCTAGCAGGCTGAAATGCTAAGTCAAAGGGGGCTGGCTCCCTGGCATTAGCTATTATCTTGGGTATCTGCTTAGTTGAAATGGAAACTGATATTGCAGCAACTGAGCTAAAAGCCTAGAGAGACAAAGGATAATAGTTCTCCTTGTCTTACTACCCCTATATCCACCCTGAAGGGACCCCTACTCATTTTGATTTTTATCTTTGGACCTTGTATTTTAAATTGCTTGATGGCTCTCATGAAAAAAAAATGCTTGAGAGCAATACACTAATGGTACTCAGATCCCATTATAAAAAGGTAAAACTATAGGATACAAGGGAAGACCCAAGATTGGGTCTTCAAATGATCATGGGAAGGGGGAAAACAAGAGGTCAAAAAAATTAAAAATCAGCAGTTATTAAAATTTAAGTCCTAAACTATCTGGGTGGAGAAGTCCAGCAATGCCCTGAGGGGAAGAACCTGCCATACTGCATTCTTTCCCCACCCACTAGAGATACAGTTGCTAGAAAACTGGCCCATCCCCCTAAGGAGGGATACCAGATCATTAATGGTCTGGGGACCTTCCTATAGCCAATCAATTCAAAATATAGCATTTTGACTAATAGATGCTTGCCAGGCAGGAGTTGCCCTTGCCTTGGGCATGCTGGGATGGACCACAATCTTTAAATTGTCCAACTAACCTGAGCACGGGGCTCTTGGCTCTCACCGCTTCAGCGGTGGGGGGTGTGAGCCTGAGCTACAGCTTGTAATTTACAATAAAAAGAACCTCATGTATTTACAAGGGAGTCTGTTTATTTCTGGTCTTTTGGGGTTCGTGGACTGGGCAGTACATTTTGAAATATATACAACTTACCCTTGTTCATTCAAATGCTGATTTCTCCTCCTCACTCTCTGGTTTCAATCCAGATATTGCATTGTGATACTTATTCTAAGCATCCTGTCTCAACTTTATGTAAACAGGATAAAATAAAGCAACAAAATAGCCACAATGTTGAGCAAGGAGAGGGGAAGAGCCAGAGGACAGGAAATCAGTGGGAGGAAAAAGGGTGAGGAGAGGAGGAGAGCTGAGCTGGGAGGAGATCTTGGAACTACATGAAGAATGAACCAGATCTAAGATCTCACAAAAAACAAGTATAATGGGTAAAATCTAAATGCTTGGAGGTTTAGGAGGAAGTAACTATTGCTCAGCATTGTGTTCTAGGTTAACTAAATAAACCCCAGTGTCTGTGTGGTGACTTGGTTATACAGCTCTTTAGGATTAACAGCAGCTTTACCAGAAGATATATAAATAGTAAATCCTAAATACAACAAATGGCACCCAACTAATCTAAGTACCCACACCCTTTAAATCATACTTTATCATAATTTGGTGGGGGAGAATAAGCTCCCCATGATAAAACTTAAAACCTAAAAACTCCCAGGTCAATTACTGTTTCTTTCAGAGAGACTCTTAAACCGGCCCAGGAGCAAAAGACAGCCTCCTGTGGGCAGACCTGAGACTGGCTGCTGCTGCAGTTTAACTGAGGGGTAAACAAGCATGGCTCCTTTTTACTGTGGCTGGATCATCTTGGCTCAGCTCAACAGCCATGGTGGGAAGGAAAGGAACTGGTGGCAGACAAACCTCTAGACAGGGTTTGGCCTAAAACTGCATCTAAAATAAAAAATTGCCATGGCAAAGGGTGTTTTAATCCCCTTTGGCTTCATTTTGGCTGTCATAATCATGGATCTGGTTGCAATATGTTTAATGGTGATGGTTCTTCTCCATGCCTTCTCTAAGAAAGTTCAAGGAGAAAATGGGGGAAAAGCCAAGGATTGGGGTACTAAGTTACAGACAAGAAAAAGGGCACTCTTCCTAATAATTAGATTAATAACAGCTAAAATTCAAAGCTCTCTGGTTGCAAGATACTTGTCAGCTCTTTCTGGTAAGGGTCCTCCAATTCACTGAAACATCAACTAAAATAACCAACTGGGCTTTGTTTGTTACAGCATAAATTGGCACAACTGAACCCAAACTTAAAATTTTCTTGTCTCTCTGCTTTATTTTCATTTAAAGACTTTGAGTTACAATGATACTGATTTGAATGTATATATGTATTTGAACAAGTTGGTAAAGGCACGTAGCCTTTCTTCCCAACACAAAGTAAAAAGAAACAGGAAAGTTTCTGAGGTCTGGATCAAGCTTATTTACATAATAAAAGCCAGGATGTTAACTCCTGCTGTTTAGCATTTGCAGACATAGTCTAAGATTTAAAATGACAAAATTTTTCTTAAGGTTACCATGTAAATTCTTTTTTCTTAATAATAGATGTTATGTCCTTATTGCTCTAAAGGTTGGATTCACATCATTTTAGGTTTATGTAAAGAGAGATAATGTCACACTGCTCTGGAAACTGCCTTATCCTTTTAAATGTGAAACATTTTCATGGGGGAAAATGTTAGTCATGCCTATGTAAAAAAGACACAAGAGGCTTAAAGATGGCAAAATACATGCCAACCTAGTTTAGTCCTAAAAACTCAAAAATCATATTCATATGTTTAAAAAACAAAACTGTCCTTCCCATATCAAAAAGGGGGCAAGCCAAAAAATAGCCACTATCAATGTAAAGCCCAGGTGCAAGATGCCTAGGGTATGCTTAAATGCTAAAGGTAAGAGGGAGTTTAAATAAAGTTTGGCTATAAAGACATAACTGCCCATTCTGTATATTAATGGGGATAAGACAAATAGCTACAACATATATAAAAATCTAGGACTAAACCTCAAAACAGGTACAAGATACCTATAGTATGCTTATATTCTAAATTAAAAAGGAGTTTATATAAAGTTTACTTAAAACATGCATTTTCTATTGCTCAAGGCAACCAGCTTGTCGCTCTAATGGGAGGCTTCTCTAGGGAAATAGGTAACAACTTGGCCTAATACAACAGACACGCAAGAGCCAAAAAAATATTTTAATCTATCCAACCTTGTTTTGATTTCAACATAATAATGATTGTATGTTCAATAATAATGGTAACTTAGATTGCTGAACCCTTTACATGGAAACAACTCTAAAACTAACTGAGAGATTAAAAAAAAAGTCTCCAGCCAACTTCAACAATACTTGGCCAATAAATTCTTGGCTATAATATCCTCAATATGTATTATGTTAATCTTTTAATTGCATAGATAAAATTGGCTTACAGTTTAGTTTCATCCTGTACATCTCATACATTCATAATTTTAGAACTGTATAATGCTTTGAGAAGTTATATGTTTGCAGAACAAAAGAACTGGACACCAGAGATGCTGGATCAAACCTGACAGGATTAATCTTTCAGCTTGCTGAGACATTGACACATATGCTCCAGCATCTTGCATGTTCCAGCATTCTGCTTGTTCCTGCCTCAACTGCTTCAATTGCTGTTTCTCATCAAAGCCTGCTCCCAAAAGAACTTTGAAGAAAGCTACTAATCTTAATTGGTCCAGCATTTTAGACTGTTCCAAAGAGGACTTTTATTAAGCCTGAAATTTCTCAACATTCAAAGACTGGACCACAAATGTTGTTGCTTGCTTAATTAACCAATTTTCCCCAATTTTCTTTGGGCTCCCTAATAGGATTTCTGCATATCCAGAATGTCAGCTAGAAGAAATCCATGAGAACGATGTCCAATTTTCCTTAAAGGGGGTTGGGTATGTTTTGTTTTCTATAGCTATAAAATTTTATTGTCATTGGGAGATGATTATAATTATTAATGGTCGTATTCAGAGTGAAACAAGGTTATATTCAGGAATTTCTCTCTTTTCCTTTTTTCTATCTTTCTTAGATAAGGAGAAAAGGGGCTTAAAAAGATAGGAATATACAGGGATATCATAGGAATAAGAAAAAAGGTGGATTATTGAATCTATTCAACTTAGGGTTTTTTTTGTTATTCCCACATAAGGTTAATTTTAACTATGGTATAGGATTTTGCATATTGATGCAAAAATAAGTATTTTTGATACATTGGTATAAGATTTAGGATATTGATACAAATTCAAGGTTACTTCCAACACTTTTAAACAGATATTAAAAATGGGTTAAGGTATTAGGTAATGCAAGTTATTTGCTACTTATTGAACTCATAGTCATGTCAGACACTAGTCTAATTTATCACAGGAGTTTACATCCTAGGTTTAATAGATATGATTTTTTAGACAGATCGATTACAGAAAGATAGGTCGTTTTCAAAAACTTCAGAGACCTACATAATATGGCATTTAAAAATGTTTTTATTATTTTAAAGATTCTTTGACAATGAGACAGATCATCTCCTGGCAGCACCCTGCCTACCTTAAACAAGATGATGAGCATCAGAGAACAGATGGAGATGGCTTCAAATGTAGCAAACAAGCCACTTGGGTAAAGGAAATACCCTCGCATCACAACAGACAGAATTCTGCCAAAAATGGGCAAGCTTAAATGCAGAACAAGCTGACTGCTGAACTCTGCCAAGACAGGGTAAGCAAGTCCTAAATAGTTCCTGCTTCACATTTATGTCTGTCAAATATTGTGAGCCAGAAGGCTGAAGATGATGCTACAACATTATAAAGAGTTATGGGTGACTGTTCAGGCACCAAACTGTCTCTGTCAAATTTTTATTTTTTGGAAGCTGCTAACATGCACTTCTTATTTACTCTAATAACTAATTTTATTCCTTCTCAAGTCTCTGATGGGGTTGAAGACCAAATAGTTACAGTGTCACAATTAAGCTTGAGTTGTTTAGAAGTTAAGAAATCCTTTCATATAGGTAATACCAATAAGGATAAAAGTTAATTTAGGTATAGAACTTATAACTTGTCAAGATACATAGGATAATCAGATACTCTCCCCTAAGTTGCTAAATAAACATGGACTGGACATTACACATGTAGATTTTACCTAACAGTTTTCATAATTTCATAATTATTACTGTATTGAAAGAAAAGAAGCCTTTTATTGAACTTAAAGGGGGAAATGTTGGTATAATGTTCTTTTGAAATGTATACACCTTACCCTTGTTGATTCAAATGCTGATTTCTCCTTCCAACTCTCTAGTTTCAATCTGGATATTACATGTGATACTTATTCTAAGCATCCTGTCTCAACTTTGTATAAATAGGCCAAAATAAAGCAACTAGCCACAATGTTGAGCAATGGGAGGAACCAGAGAACAGGAAATGAGTGGAAGGAGAAAGGGTGAGAAGAGAGCTGGGAGAGCAGAGCTGAGGAGCAGAGATCATGGAACGACTTGGACAGATGGATTGGACCTAAGAATTCCTTAAAAGCAAGTATAATGTGGGAAATCTAAATGTTAGGAAACTATGAAGGCTTTGAGGTTTAGGATGGAGTAACTATTGCCCAGCATTGTGTTCTAGGTTAATTAAATAAATCACAGTCTCTGTGTGGTGATTTGGGTATACAGCTGTTTAGGACTAACAGCAGCTTTACTAAAAGATATATCAATAGTAAATATTAATCACCACTTACAACATTATTGAACAATGTGTGCCAATTCCTGTTATTTTGTTGCTTTGTGGCATTTTATTCAAATTCTTCTGATTCAGTGTTCTGGAACTACTTATTTGTTACTTGTGTCTTCTTGAGTGTATTTTACCATTTTTTTAAAAACCAGTGTATTTTTTCAGTATATTTTGTAGAGTTGGCTTAGGTGGTCACATATTCCTTAATTTGTTTCTGTCATGGAAATGTTTTCTTTCCTTTTCAAATATGACTGACAGTTTTGCTGAGTATAGTAGTCTGAGCTGACATATATGATCTTCCATAACTTGTAGACTATAAGCCCAATTCCTTCTGGCTTTCATGGTCTCCGTTGAGAAATCTGTTATTCTGATAGATCTTCCTTTGTATATGACTTGATCCTTCTCTCTTGCTGATTTCAATATACTTTCTTTGTTCTCCACACTTACTCTTTTGACTAATATAACATGGGGAGCTTCTTTTCTGATCCTCTTTATTTGATGATCTGTATGCTGCTTGGATTTCTTGACAGGCAATTCTTCCTTTAGATTAGAAAATTTTTCTTCTATAATTTTGTTGAAAATATTTTCTGTGCCTTTGACATGTATGTATGTTTCTGTCATTACCAGTTTTGTTTCATTTTGGCTTTTTATTGTCTTTATTCAATTCTATTTTCATATGTTGATTTTTTTTTTTTTATTTCATTCAACTACCTCTACTTAGCTGTCAGCAGACAGCTGCCTTGGTGCTCACAGCTGGACCTGCCAACGGCTCCACTTTTGCTGACCACGAAGTGTCTGCTCTCTTCTGTTCTTTTCCTTCCTGTTTCCCACTCAGCTCACTATTAAAAAGCGGGAAAGGAAAAGCTACCTAAGAGAGACTTTTATCCGGCCTACTGTTGTAACCTCAGGGAAGGCGGCACCTGAGGGCTTCTCCCAGGGAACCTACTCAGTCCCGGAGCCTCAGCAGCTGAGAAGTGCTGTTTTGGATTAACCACAATTTTTCCTCTTCGACAAATCAGTCACAGCCTCAGCGACTTAGGTTTGATCAGTCTTAACCACAAAGTCCCAGTTGTAGCAGTTCCTCAGCTAGACCACAAGGGGGTGCAAGCTAGAGTTCCTCAAAGCTTCTGGACGACGAAAGGTCTGGTCCAAACCTCCCCGAGCCAGTACTTGCAGGACTCAATGGCTGGCGCTAGCTGTTTAGCAATTCTTTTACTCCGGAGAGCAAGCAAACTGAGAGGGTCCAATGGCTGCTATTCGGGAATCGAATTATCCTATCCCTTAGCATCTTTGCTTGTTTACAGGAAAATGATCATCAGGCATGCTTAAACTACACCTCAAGCCATCTGGCACAACACTGATTTCTTTTGCTTATGTGTATGTGTTGCATACATGTTTGTGTGTGCACAGGTGCACATTTAAGTGTGCACGTGTGCACGTGGAGGCCATAATTCACCCTCAAAGTCGTTCCTGAGGACCTAGCCAACTAGTTCTTCTAAGACGGGATCTTCCATTTTTACCTGAAGTTTGCCAATTGGACTAAACTGGCAAGCCAGGAAGCCCCAGAAATGAATCCCTCTGTCCTCACTTTCCTGGCCTGGGAATAGAGGTGTACACCACCCCTGATCGTTTCTCGTTCGTCTTCTGAACCCAGATCCTGATTACTGCACAGGAGGTGCTGAGCGACGCCGCCTAACAGCTAACAGAGTGTAGGAGTGTCTAACACCTGCCCCAGACCCCAGAGGTAGGGGCCTCGTCATCTGTTTGTTTGTTTGTTTGTTTTTTCTTATTGCTGGGGATTGTACAGACCTGCCTCCTGTGCTCCATCACTTAACCAACTGTTCACGCTGCCCAAAAAAGCCAGGCTGGTTTGCCTCAGGTTGCTCGTGGTCAGGAAGCCCTGATGATGCAGGGAGATGGCCACACCGCCTCACCACTCAGGCTCCGGGCAGCCTCAGCTCACAGTGCACCTGCGCCTCCTCCCAAAAGGGTGGTGTGCTTTCCTTTCTGTTTCCCGAGTCTGGGTTAGCTCGCTTAATATGCTTTGCAGAGCCACCCCGTTTCATATATATATATATTACAGTTGAATTAAATTTCACTGTGTCTGTAGAGCATAGTTTGATTATCTGTTCTTCTGCTACTTCCCGACCACTGTGAATAATCCAACATCAAACATGGCTGTGCAGTTACACCCAGGAGGCGTATAGGTTGCATGATTCTGTTTTTAAGTTTGTGAGAAAGCTCCCTGCTGATCTCCATGATGGCCGTAGGCACCACACTGCTGAGGAGTGCTCTGCCCACACATCCTCGCTAGCATTTGCTTTCTCGACCTCAACCACCCTGACTAGGAGGAAATGAAATGAAGGTGGAGGAACAGGTGCCCCAGTGTGCACTCAGAGGCCAGAGGTCAGTGAGCAGGGACTGGTTCTCCTCCTATCACGTGAGTGTCCTAAGGATCAAACATAAGTCATCAGGCTTTGTGGCAAGTGCCCTAACCACTGAGCCATCCAACTCACAGGCGCAGGGATGGAATCTTAAGGAACTTTCCATTTGTATTTTCATGGTGGGTAAGGATGTTTAGTACTTTTTTAAAGTATCTATTGGCTATTTGTGTTCTCTTAGGAACTGTCTTTAGTACATACATCCCCTTTTTTTCCCCTCAGCAGCTTGAGTTGTTTTGTGTTTGTTTGTTTGTTCACTTTTGGTTTCGTGGGTTTGGTATTTAATTTCTACAGTTCTTCACATACTCCAGATATCAATCCCCTACCTGAGGTTTCGCTATTAGAGACTTTCTCTGATTTTATAGACTATTTACTCTGGGGATAATCCCCTTGATGAACAGAAACTTTAAAAAAAAATAATTTTAATTTCCGTGTGTGTGTGTGTGTGTGTGTGTGTGCATATGTAAGTGTAGGCAGAGGCTGGCCTTATAGGCAGTTTGAACTCCTTTCTATGTGCTAGGAACTGAACTCAGATCCTCTGAAACCACTGGGCCATCCCGCCAGCCCCACAAGCAGAAAAGCTCCCACTTCAATAGTCCCGTTTCTTGCTTCCGTGGTATCTTGAAGTCGTTCCCATATCCCCCTCTAGCGGTTTCAGCACTGCAAGTCTTAAAGTCTGGTCCACTTTTAACTAATCCGTTACAAGACTTGCTCTCTTCAGTGGCTGTGTTTCACGAGCTGAGGTCCCAGACTGAATAGAGAACAGAAGCTTAGCACCAGCATCCCTCCTGCTGGGCTTCCTGACTCTGATGTAAGTGACCAGACACTTCCTGCCCTACCAACCACCATGCCTTCCCCACGTGACAGACTGCAGTCCCTGGAACTGTGAGCTAGAATAAACCTTCTTTAAGTTTTTTTTTTTTTTTTCAACCAGGTAGTTTGTTGCAGAAATGAGACAAGTAACTAATACACACTGCCTGGCTCTGAATCCCCTGATGACAGGCACCTAGCAACACCCAGCTCCTAGGTACACGCCACCATCACGTATGGTGGGACGGGCTTATAATTCCAGGACCAGGAAGCTGAGTCGGATGGATCACAGTCAGCCTGGGCTATATAAATAGCTCTTGGGCGGGGGGGCGGGGGGGGAGATTGGGTGTTAGGCGACAAGAAACCCTAATGTCGTATCATTGAATCTTGGAGTATCGTAAAACCTAATGCAAATACTTTCTAATTTTATTAGTTTCTAGTGAAAACGACTGGAAATCTTCCACACTGAGGACACTGGCTATATTCCCCCATACAGCTGGCATCCTGGACTCAGGTCTGGGCTCCAAAACCAAGACCCCAAGGGAAAAGACACGGGGAAAGGAAGGAGGAGAGCTAGGAGTTTCCTGTGCAGGTGACTAGAAATGAATGTGTTCTACGGGAGTGCCCAATCGCCTGATGTCAGGGCAAGAGACATGTCTTGCCCTGAGAACCATGGACCGAATTACCGGAGAAGTTCACAAAAGAAATCTCACACTATCATTTCATCTTGGGCCACATTCACAGCTCTCCTGGGGTGTTAGGAGCTCACAGGCTGCAGGCTGGACACCCCTGCCAACAGTGTTATTCTGACGTACCTGGCTCTACCTATCACCTAAAGAAGGCTCAAGCTGGAACTAACGGCAAAGCAGTCCAGTCACCTGTGGCAAGGCACAGGGACTTCATTCTAAACCCAAGTTCTGGAGATGCCCAGTTGGCCTTCACTGGAGGCTAGGCTGCTCTGGGCACTGCGCTTCTCCAGCTGCTCATGTCCAGAGGGGCCACGGGGAGAGGGCGGAGAGGAGCAACCCCAGAGCTGGCCCACCTTCTACCCTGGCTCCTCCCCAGCTGGACTCAGGCTCCCCGTGGGGTCTGAGGCCAACATCACAGGCCACCACCCCTTGCAGCTTCCCTCGATTCCTGAAGCCTTGGTGCTCACATCCACTGAATGCTGTCCAGGCATCCATTCCCCCCCCCCCCCCCAAGCGCTGACGTGTGCTACATAAGGTCACCTAGGACAGTGCGCAGAGAGCGTCCATCACTAGCCCTCTAACCCACCACCAGTGGAAGGCCCGGGGAGCGGGGAGGTGGCATCCATGCAGAGTCCTCCACCCCCAGCACCAGCAATAGAAAAGGTCTCAGGAGGCCCGGGGCCCCCTCACACAACAGAGGCGAAGAAAGACACGTGCACTGTCCCGGGTGGTTTTGTCAGGTTTTTCTTTCTTTTTGTTTGTTTGTTTCGCTGCATTTTGAACACTAGGGCTTTTTTTCAAACAGCACACGGATGGTCTGCAGAGCGGGACCAGGCTGGGCCGGTGTGAAGGTCCCGCCCACGGCAGCTGCCAGAAGAGGACCCAAGCCCTGCCCGGTGGCGCGGCCAAGCGTCAGGCAAGAGCGGCGGTGGCTCTGCGCCCCCGGCCCGCCCTGAACATGCGGGCACCGGGAACTCAGCTAGGGGGGACACAGCAGCTTCGGGAACACTGGAGAAGTCCACTTGAAAACGGGTTGGACGGCTCTTTGGAAAACCACCTCATCTTGGAGGGTACACCCCTTGGCTTAGGTCTCCGCTCCCCAACTTCCCGACACTCTTCAAGAGTTTCAAAACACAAACGGAAAAGAGAGGAAGAAAAACAAAGAAAAGAAAAGCACACATCTTCGGGGGGGGGGGGGGCGGGGGAGGTGTTCTTCACACACCGGAGGCTGCAAGGGCTCGGCCGTCACTGCACCCGCTCTGTGAAATTCTCCGGGAAGACGCCCCGGCATTTCTCCAACTCCTTGTGCTCGTTCCAATCGCTCTCCTTCACACCCATGAGCCAGCCTTCATCCTGAGACCAACAGAGCATGAGTGACACCCCACAACACCCCCCAGTGCGCTAAGACCCCAGCAGACCTGGGAGGAGCCAGCCTGCCTGCTGCGATGAACCCTCTGTGCCTGGGCGCTGCACTGATCTAGGCCTGAACCACGCCCTCAGTCCCGGTCCACCTCTATCCACAGATGCGTCCCTCCTAGAACCCAGACCCTTGAGACAGCAAAGGGCCAGGACCGGCCACACCCAGCTGCCCCTCTCTCACAGCTCTTACAAGAGCCTAGAGTCTCTCCCTGTTCTGGGATGGGGTCCTAAGTGAAGCCAGGCTATAGACAGTGACAGATGACAGCTGTCACGTGCTAACTACACCATTGTTCCTCCCAGCAGTCCTTCGAACTTAGAACACCTGCCTCAGCCATAAATATAAGCTGACATGGTGTCTGATAGTCCAGCCTGATGTCAGGTGATCGTGGACACATTCCCTTGTCCCAACAGACCATCTCCTCTCCTCTCCTCTTATCCCTACTTCTCCCCTCTCTGCACCTCCCTCCCTCCCCACAGGCTGAAACTTCCTTCAGCCAAGTGCTCTGTCAACTCTAAGAAACCTGGAGGGTCTTCTGAGTCCTGTGTGTCTCCCTGGAACTGGGATTCTGAAACCCTAACAACTTCCAAGAGGACCCCAACTGTCCTCCCAAGTCCTCAGACTTCTATGAACAGCCAGACGGTTCTGGAAGTGCTAGCAGTCAAGAGCTTCTAGTCAGACCTGTTATCACACGCCCTCACGCCTACCTATTCTGGAGGTGGGGGATGGGACAGGATGATCTCAAGTTCAAGGCCAGACCAAACTACAGTGAGTTCGAGGTTACCTGGGGACAATTAAGCGAGATCCTGACCCAAAATAAAAAATACAATGTGGCGGTAGAGCATGTAGGTGGCCCTGGATTTGATACAACACCCAGCGTGGGAAAAAGGAAAACCAAGAGGGAAGTGGTTCCATGTGAGGTGGCTCCACTGCTGTCTAGCCTAATAGCCTGTGTTAGAGCCCTGGGTCTTCATGGTGGAGGGAGAGAAAGGACTTGTGTTAGGTGCTCCTTGACCTCCACCCACGGGCTTCGTCACAGGCATGCAAGCGTGATCACACAGGCACGAACACACACACGCGAGCGCGAGCACAAGCACACATACAAATAAGTGATAAAAAAAAAAAAAAAGTAAAACCTCCAGCAGCTGTGTTGAACATTTAGACACTGGGGCAGCTGCTCATCGCCTACAAAACTCATGCCGAAGAACCGTTCAAGTTGAAAAAGTAAAAATAAATAAAAAAATTAAAAAGAAAAATAAACCCGTACCCTGGAGGTAGAGGCAGGAAGGTCAGAATTCCAAGACCATTCTCAGCTGCATGCTAAGTTCCAGGCCAGCCCCAGATACACGAGACCCTGTCTCAGCGCAAGTCAGAGTCTCACGGTGTTTTAAATAACTTTACCATCTTCTGTTGGGTTGCAGCCATAGCTTCGAGCCACAGGCCACAGGTCATGCTGCTAGCAGGTCCCGAATCCATTCTTTCATGCCCTCCAATTCCAACTTGCTGTTTTCCTTCAGCACTAGCCCCCACAAGGGTTTTCTCTGCAGACCTCACCTCACAGCTGGAGTTATGGTGGCTGTCCCAAAGCTGGACCCCGCCTGGCAACTGCCTGGGTCTTTGCAATTCCCTTCTGTCATTATCTGCACTGTTATAGACTGCTGCGTTTTTACCGGCCTTGTATATATCCTCGCTCAACGCCTCCAGGACCCATATACAACCTCCTTGTTGGATGGAGCCCGGGGTTTACACTTCTCAAAATCCCATCCCGCTAGGAAAGACCTACTGAGGTGGTCAGGGCTTTAGAAGCAGCAGGAGATGGGGCTAGAGAACTGGCTCTGTTAGCAAGTCCTTTAAAATTTATTTGAAACATGAGACTCTGACAAGGTCTCACGTATTTGGGGCTGGCCGGCAACTTACCATGCCGCTGAGAATGGTCTTGGAATTCCGATCTTTCCTCAGTTAGCAAAGATCAGGGGGTCTGAGTTCCAACCCCAGAACCAATATAAAAAGCCAGAAGTAGGGGCATATATTGAACCCCAGCACTGAAGAAGTGGAGACAGGCTGACCCTATCTCAAAAATTTAAGGTAGATGCCTCCTAACGGACAAAAACTACACACACACACACACACACACACACACGCACGCACGCACGCACACACACACACACACACACACACACGAACAAACACAAGCTACAGGGGAACTCTCCCTACAGCTCAGCCCACACCTACTCAGGGTGAGAGGTCAGCCATACAGAGTGAAGCCAGCCCAGAAGGCCAATGTGAGCCTGGTGCTCTGTCACTGTAGGCAGGCAGCCTCGAGGCCAAGAGCATGGCAAAGACAAGAAAGAAACTTAGATGCAGAAAGTTGGCAGGGCACGTGGAAGAAAGGAAATGTAGTACAACAGACAAGAGAGGCAGGGACAGAGGGGATCAATGAGGAGGAAAGACGGGAGTGGGACAGGGAGAGGAATAGAAATAGGATGAAGGAAAGGGAGCCAGCCACAAGTGACTGGCAAGCTAGACATGCCCTGCTACTGTGGGGCTCTGTCGCCCCCTGCTGGCAACGCCCACCACTGCATCAGCCTAAGGATTCTCACACCCTGGCTCACACCCTGGCTCACCTGCTCCTCTGGGTTCTGAAAAGGGATCACCAGTACCACGTCGCCAGCTTTGAGTTGCAGCTCATCAGTGTCAGTGGCTGTGTAGTCGTGCTGGGCTTGCACCTGCAAGAGTTGGGAGAGCGTGTCAGGGGGCTGTGTCCCCATGACTCAGGGCTACACACTGAGTGAGCCACAGTCTCCTGGGCTGAATGTCTTAGTCTGTCAACAAGGGCGACCCTGGCTCCCAAGGCACCTGGGACAAAGGCTGCAGGGTTAGCTAGCCTAAGCTCACCTTGAACATAAAGCCGGGCGGCAGGTCCAAGCGCCCAGTCCCACCGCTGCCTTCCACGGCACCGTTCACCGTTGCTGAGAAGGTTTCCACCACCACAGCCGGAAGAGAGCTCTGGAGACAGGGGATGAGTCAGCTGCAGCAATGGCAGCTCTGGGAAAGCCAGGGCCACGGGGAGGGAAGGAGACGTGTTCACGTCCAGTGCCAAACTACCCTGCCCTGTGCTCTTCCAGGATAGTGCCAGGATGGGTGAGGAACACAGGGAGGCTGCAGGCAGGCAGAGACAGACAGCACTGGACAGACAGACAGCAGGGGGAAGAAAAAACAGGGCATGGTCCCTGCCATCTTACGGAGGCTGCTTCACTGGCCGCTGTCTCCCCCGGCTCCTGGGCTCCACCCACCACCTCGGAGGCCTCTGCTGGCTGCAACATAAAATGCCAGCAAGGGGTCAGACTCAGAGCAGGGTGCCAGCCACGTCCAGGACGCACCACAGGAGGGCAGCGTGCAGGTGGGAGGACCACAGGTATTGGCCTGGCTGGCCTGGAAATGTGCCTCTCACAATCCAGGAGCATCCCGCAGGACAGGCCATCCCTGCACAGGAGGCAGCTAGAGAGAAAACGCTGGCTGACACGCAGCGGCGAGCGTGTCAGAGTGTGTAGAGAGAACGGTCTGCACCTTCGTGAGGGGTACACTACCATGAATGTTGCCCCCACCTCTGCCTTACAGGCCCTTCCCTCTAAATACCCCGCCCTGTCCTGCCACTCTGCCAGCCACGCTGGCCCCTCACTGGAGCCTGATGGATGGCCTGGACCCACCATGTATGCAAAGATACGGCGTCAGTGCCAGCACTCTACAGTAGACCACAGCAAAGGCTCCACCACGGGCTAACCTCTGTCAATGCTCAGACTCAGCCACTGCTGAGCGCTGGACCCTAGTTCCTCAACCCTCCTGCCCTCCACCTCCTCAAAGGCAGCCACGAAGAGAGCTATCTGCTCAATACGGTTACGATGAAGACAGGCCAAGAAGATTCTGGGAAATGCCTAAATAACCTGTTGGGTGCTTGAAAATGCCCCACCCCCACTCTTTGGGTTGCGGGGAGTTCTCTGCGGTAAGAGAGCTAGGGGAGGGTAGATGTAACTTGAGCCATGAGAATCCACCCTCGGCTCCCCCTAGCGACACTACCCCGGGGACTGCCAGGCCCTGTCCATACTGCGCATTTCCTCTGGCTCTCTGTCCTCGCTAGACCCCGAAGATGGAGATGGGAAGAAGCCAGATGGGAACAGGGGAGCACTTACTTGGGCAGGCCCTGGCTCAGCCGTCTGGCTGGGCCAAGCCACAGCAAAGGTGCCCTCAGCAGAAGTGGGCTCCCCGGAAGGCAGGATGCCAGCTTGACTCTCTGTGGGCTAGTGACAAGCCACCAAGATGGGGGAGGGGTGAGAAGGCCAGGTGGGAAAGGCATATTGGACAAGGGCGGGAGACAGAGAGAGGGTGGTCTTGAGTGCCCGCATCAAAAGGGATGTGACCTGGGGTATCGGCCTGATCAGAGCTGTGTAGGGTCAACCGCCTCCCATTCTTCCAGTCCTGCCTGCCACTACATGTGAGATATTGTGTGTGGAGGCCAGAGCTGCTGGCCCATCCATCTAGTCTGTCTTCTTCAGTCACTGCCTACTTCGCTTTTTTTGAGACAGGGTCTCTCCTGAACCTGGTGTACAGACTAGGTTTCAGCTAGGCTGGTTGGCTAGCAAGATCCAGAGACCCTCCTCTCCCTCACACCCCAGCTCTGCCTTCCAGTACTGAGATTACAAGATGGTAGTACCACACCTGGTACCTTTTTATAAGATTTGCTATTTTTCTCTCCGTGTATGTGTGTATGTGCCTGCCTATCTAAGTGTGTGTTGCCGCATGTGTGCAGAGGCGGGCAGAGCCTAGAAGGCCTCAGACCCCTTGGAACTGAAATTACAGGAGTTTGCACACCACCTGATGTCGGTAGCAAGGAACCCAGTCCTCTGAAAGAGCAGGAAGTGCTCTTAACCACTGACCTCTCCAGCCCAGTGCCTGGGATTTTTACCTGAGTATTGAGAATCAAACTCAGCCAGCACTCTACAGAATGAAGCTCCTTTAAAAAAAACTTTGAGTCTCCAGAGTCCTGGCTGCTGTGCGGCGCAGCAGCACCTGTTTGCCACACTGGCGGCCTCCCTTCCTGGAGTGTGTCCCAGAACCCAGGTTTTATTATCACCAATTGCTGGGCGCATTCCAAGTGTGAGTCTCTGTGTCTCTCCAAATCTCCATGTCTAGGGATCCCAGGGGCGGGGTCCCCAGAAAAACAGCCCTCCAATACCTCCCTGTCCCTGTCGTCAGGACTGTTTGACTAGTCTAGATGACTGTCTGGCTACTTGTCAAGGTAAACACCAGCAAGACCTGAAACCTAACCAATGGAGCACCCGGTCTTGAGCTACCAAGGAGCCCATTCTTACAGTCCTGATAAGGGGCCATGTCTCACAGGCCCCCCGTGCAGATGAGCATGGATAAGGGAGTGTGGTATATGCAGACTGGGTAGATTGGGCCTTCGTACACAGAAAAGCAGCCTCTAGCGGTGAGGGCTCTGGTACAGAGGAAGTGTGCGGCTTACCTCCCAGAGGTCCCATGGGATTGGCTGAGTGCAGCAGTAACAGGAAAAGGACAGAGTTAGTTCACAGGTTAGAGACGGGGTAGCAAGCTCACCCAGGTGCCCCATTCACAATCCAACACCCCAACCCAGGAGGCTCCAAGCTAGGCCCTGAGGGCTTCAGACCCCAGCTCAGGGCGGCTAATGCAGGGACAGGATGCTGGAATGACCACAGGCTGCGAGACGTGTCCTGAGTGAGAGTTCCCCAGCTAGCCCACACCTGCTCCACATCCAAAGGAGGTGAAGAGGGCTGAGGGACAGGACACAGGGCAAAAGGCCTCACCCCCAAAGACTTGAGCCTATGTGGCTCATACAAGCACAAGGCCTGGTCCTGAGGCAGACGGGCCACGGGCATTGGTGGGCACAACCAACCTGACCAGAGGGTGTGGGTGCCTTCACAGGGCTGGCCACAGGCGGAAGGGGGTCGAAGTCCAGGTCTAGTAGACTGGCCTGCTCTGAGAGAGGCCCAGGGGCCTCAAACTTGGTGGCGGCAGCAGCAGAGGAAGGAAGCAGTTAGTAACAGGTAGGGCCTATGCCTTGTGCACACAGAGGAAAACAAGTTCACACACACACACACACACACACACACACACACACACGATTAAGTACTGTCCACAGCTACACAAAGTAGTATAAATAGACTCTCCCACCTATGTGAAGAAACCTGATCCCAACTAGGACATCCAACAACTGGCCAGGCTTTTTTTTTTTTTTTTTTTCAGCAGCCAGGATCGGATTACGCCCATCTCCTCTGCCCTTTGCCCTCAACAAGGTCATCTGATCTTGCCCCTGTGCATTAAGAGCAGCACGAGGCTGTGGCCTGGGCTGGACATGCCTACCTCAGTCTCAAGGGCCTCACACTGACACCCAGCCAAGTCACCCTCTGGGACTGCCACCCAGCTCCAGGGATTCGGAAAGATTCGGCAGCGTACGTGCGCCAAGGGCAGCTTCAGCATGGCATCCCATGGATGCCCTGGAATACCTGCCTTACAGCTGCAGACGACAGGCCCGGCTACCTCCAGATTCCCTTTGAGGGAACCCAGCTGCAGCCAAGCAGGATACATGAAGCTAGTCTTCCACCAACAATATAAAGCTCCGATGTACCCCAGGCTGGCACATCATGGAAGGTGTCTCTCCCCAGCCCTGCGAGGGAGACCCCTCAAACAACTCGGTAGCAGCTAACCAGGGTAAGAGGCTGGGAGGGTACGACTAGCGCCCGGGAGAGGACAAGCTGACTCAATGAAGCTGCAGTCTTGTTTGGCTTATGGGCTTTCTCCTCAGAGCCGTGGAAAACTTCACCCCAGCCTAAGCACGGACACGGTCAGGGTGCCCCAACCCCAGCCCTTAGGGGATGGCAGGAGGACTGTTACCCTACAAGGTGGGGTCAGCAGCTTCTTACTTCCACTTGCTTTCCACAGGAGCCCAACTCTGAAAGAGGGTGCCCCGGGCCTGTGTCCATCCCAAGAAAGGCTGGAAACTTTGTGATGTAGCCGGTGACTCTTCAGAGGAGCCTCTACAGTCCTGGGGACACTAAGGGCCGGACGACCCGCAGCATGAGAACATGTGATCCCTTCCAGTTGGGCCAAGCCAAGGGCAGCCACTCCCAGAATGAGCGGACTCAGACTGACCCTTAGGAGCTTCCCTTCTTTTCTCCCAGTCCAGCCTTGTCTGAAAGTGGGGCCGGAGATGTCACGGCCTCAAGACTGTGAGGTGCCTCCCACCCGTCTGATGCCGCAACCCTGTCCTACAGCCACCAGCCTTGCCCCTTCCA
This sequence comes from Psammomys obesus, assembly GCF_907164565.1. Taxonomy (NCBI): domain Eukaryota; kingdom Metazoa; phylum Chordata; class Mammalia; order Rodentia; family Muridae; genus Psammomys; species Psammomys obesus. Next base: position 3,912,148 of record NW_026596069.1, read on the forward strand.
CACTTGTCAGACAACAAGCCCAGACAGCAATATTGCCAAAATGCTATATGGGGAGGCCTGCACTCAGTGGCTTCACTCGTCTTCTCTCAGTCCTGCCTGTGGCAAATGACTCCTTCCCACGCAAGACCAACGGAATGAATGGGGACAGGCTGCTCACCACATCACACCTGTTGGCACCAGGCACTGTGGACGATGTGAGCTCCCCACCCCCACCCTGACTCATGCACTACCACCCAAAATGCTGTTCCACCCCATGACAGTCTGGTAGCCCCGGCTCCCTGAAGATGGACATATCAGCAGCAGGCAAGGCATGCAATGACATGGGAGACGGGAGGACAGATACACATGCAGCATGACGGGCCACTGTCTGGCTCCCTCCGACACATGCCATGCAGTAAGCTGTAGACTGGGTCCCTCACCAGGAAAAGGGGGTATGTGCCCTCACGGGGGGCATTTGAAAAGCAAACGAGATGTCACAGTAAGTATCTATACCATCTCCGCCCGGCGTCTGCTATCTCCTGGGCTAGCCCTTCTCTCTCATCTAAACACGTGCTGGTCAGCTGCCCGGGTAACCTCAAGGTGCGGGCAGGTCCCTCAGGAAGGGAAGGGTCCCAGCAACAAACTAGCCTGAAGATTATCAGCCCCATTCCCACACTGCCCAACCCACCTGCCTCGGCACCACCTTCCTGCAGAGAGGGGCTTCGGTGCCACCGTGCTGTCCTTCCACGGGAGCCGAGGGCACACCCTCTCTAGGTCCCTGTGGAGACCACCGTTCTCCAATCCAAGTTGTCTCTTTCGCGCTCCGCCCTCAGACCCTGTCCCCCTCCTCCAGGTATCAGGGTGGTACGTTGTGGGGAAGGCAGAGGCTAGAGACACCTGGGAAGCTTTCTAGCAACCCCTCCACAAAAGGGAAGGCTAGGAGGCTTAAGGCCAGCTTGAAGCAAGGAACTGACCACCCCAGGCTGGTCTGACTCTGTGTCAGCATCCTCCAGTCTTACGATGTTTTGTTTGTTTGTTTGTTTGTTTGTTTGTTTTGTTTGTTTGTTCATCACAAAAGGCACCTCCATCTGAGGATGGGTATTTCCTGACACAAAACAGCAGCCCTGACAGGTGGCTCTCTGCATCTTGGTATTATAGTATCCAACAGGGCTCTGCCTGGTTCCTGCCTTTGCAAGCCACCTGCACCACTTTAGTTGAGCCTGTCTCTTAATCCTTCTGGCCTACTTCTGCTGTCTCTAGCTAAAGCAGTGACTCTGTGACTCCTTCCCAAGCAAATGTCACCTGCACTAGGAAACACCCCACGGCTGCCCAACCATTCCATGTCCCCATTTTAGCATCAATCACTGTGAGATGACTGCGAAGCTGACCATACCACTGAGAAATGGGAAGACCTGTCATGGTCACATCCCCTTATCCAGCCATGGTGCATGCTCTGATGGATGGGATGGATGATAACAGAAGAATGATGGAAGAAAGGAAATGGATGGGTCAAAGATGAAGGTACCAAGCCCATCTCTCCAGCCAAATTCTTGACTCTTGAGAAGAAGCTCAGAGTTTGGGGGTGAAGGATGGAAGGCCACGCATGCTCCGAGAGAAAGAGTGAGATGAGGGGAGAAGACTGGGCCGCGGTGGACACGGCTGACCTGGGAGGGGGTGGTCACGCTGATCTCGGGGACAAATGCGTCATCAAAAAGGCTGAGAATCTGCTCCCGCTTGATCTCCTTGGATGGGGTGTGTTTGGGAGGCGGAGGGACGGGTGGGCCTTTCCGGAGCTGTGGGCCAGCAAGGGGGGAGCGTGGGAGGCATGGCAGAGCACGGCACAGGGAGACAGAGACAAAGCCATGGTTAAGTTAGTCAGTCACTCCCAGGCCACGGCCCCACCCAGGCCACTGGGGAGAACAAATGAGTCACTGCTCCCCTAAACAGACACCAAGATAGGACACCCCAAGAGAACAGGCCAAGACAGGAGGTCCAAAATCACCGAGCAAAAAGAAAGCAGAAAGAGGGAGGAGACAGAAGTCAAGGGGGTAGCCCTGATGTGCTCCCATAGCCCACTGGGGGAAGATCTACCCTGCCTACCTAGGCGGGAACTTGGAGTTAAATGGTGCCTCTCCTGCCCTCCCACAGACCTTCCCTCCACCTGCCTAGGCTGTGACTACCCAAAAGGAACCCCAGCTCAGGCTGTCCTTAGGCAAGCCAGCCCGAACTAGGTCTCCACAAGGACCTCATGTATGCAGACCAGGTGAAGGAGACCCTCATCTTGCTTTCTAGCCACTTCCCAGGGACAGAGAAAAAGACCTAATGAATGGAAGTGTAGCCAGCACTGGCCTGGAACCCAACCTGACCAATGGGCAGTACATTGTCCAGATGCAGGTTCTTACAGCCCCTCTTGGCATCACTGTCCATTTCCCCACGAAGGGAAGTGAGAGGGCTCATTCCTTTCAACCCCACCCAGCTGCCAGTTTAGGGACCTCTGCAGAAGCCCAGAGGGCTTGCCAGAATAGGACAGGATGAAGATGACTGAGGCCATGGTCCTTCCGACCCCCACCTTTCTTCACTGAGCCCATTCTCTTTCTGTTCCTTTGATGGCCTTGTGAGACCATCTGAGAGAACTCTTTCCTCAGACCCTGCCAGAGAAAGGGCAAGACCTCCCGATCTCGAGAGAAACTGGATACGCAGGGGCTGAAAACCCAGAGCAGCTATCTAGGGAGGAAAAAAAGGTGAAGAGTCAGGGAAACAGGGAGACAGGAAAGGGAGGTTCTGTACTTCCATGGTTGGGAAACAGACCAGGGCCCCTGAGAAAGCTGAGGTTCTGTGTAGGCCATGCAGACTGAGGTCGGAACCTGTCCTCCATGGAGCAGAGCCTTAGGCTCAAAACCTGTTCTGGCTCAGGCAGGGATGATGGGGAAAGGGAAGAAGATAAAAGCAAAGTAGGAGGAAGAGAAGAAGTGAAACGCACATAGAGACAAACAACGTGCCTACCTGAGAGGGGGACTTGGGGATGGCGGCCCCAGGTGAGGCCCCACTGGCCGGCTCTGGCTCATGGTTCACTCTGATCTCGGGGGTAGCAGCGGGGGAACCATCTGGAGGAGGTGAAGGGCTCTTGTTCCCTTTTTCAGGGGCGCTGTCACTGTAGAAGACGGACAAAGGGGGAGTGACATCAGTAGGACAAAGATCTAGAGGACATGGAGTAACCTGTGAGCACCTGGTGGGTGCATACGGAGAATTACATGTGTGTATGCATGAGCTCCATGGGTCCACATGTAGAGCTGCGTATACATGTTTGAGCTCCATGGGTCTACACGGGGAGCTGTGTGTACACGTGTGAGCTCCATGGATCTACATATGGAGCTATGTGTGCATGTGTGAGCTCCACGGGTCCACACGGGGAGCTGTGTGCCCCATGGCCCCATATGTGAAACCTAAGTGTGCATGTGAATCCCTTTATGGAACCCTGCGCATGTGTACAGTGGAAATAAAAGGACAGGCCATGCTCCCGTGTGGCTCGTAAGGGGCTTGTCTTGGAGGCAGGGGTATCCGAGTGAGGACCAGTCTCCTCCCCACCTGTGCCGCAATGCCCAATGTTCACAGCACAAGCAAAGCCAAACATCCTAGAGGCAAAGTGAGTCTCTCTTTCATCAGACAGCAGCCTGTTCGCCCAGCCTGCTCCCCAACCTGATCCACAAACGCCTGTGCCGCCTCCCGCCGCCGCCTCTTCCCCACCGCACAGACTTGCGGGAGCCCTCACTACCTCTACGCTTTCCTTCCCAGGGTTCCTCCGCAACTTAGCCCGCACCCTGCAGAAACATGGCCAGGCAGAGCTGGCTGGGATAAAGACTGGTGGGTTCACCGCAGAGAGGTGACGGCTGAGGGAGTGCGAAGTCCTGAGCAGCAGGACTTGGTGACACGCAGGGTCGGGGATGTGCCCTGTAGCCAGCCAGCGGGCATACAGGGGCAGGGGATCACCGCGCTTGCAAAAGATGGTAGTCACCAGTCACCAAGGGTCTACTTAATTTAAATAAATTAGTATCACCAGCGCAGCGTCCAGCCGCACAGTGGACGCAGCTCACCTGCTCAAGAGCCACATGAAGCAACCAGCTACAGTGGTGGCATGTGAAGACCTACTACATTCTAGGACACTACAACTGGTACCCCAGGTGCCTGGCCTGGGGCGGTCGTGTTTTATGGGGGTGCACTTGCCTCCTTAAAGAGTACAAAGCAATGTGAAATACAGGCGATGCGGCTCCTCGTTCCCGCTCTGTTCCTTTTCCACCTGTGTGCTGCGGTCAGACATTCGGGTGTATACAGAACAGGGCTACACTAACCATCAAACCACCTGCCCTATACCGCCTACTTCCCTGGTATCCCAGGTCCTCCATCCCCTTCTTACACATGTCCCCAAGCAGCAGGACACACCAGCAGGTTAGGGGTTAGTGGGCCCTTCATCAGGGCACAGGACACAAGGCGCATGCGCAGTCAGGGCGGGGCCTGAAGGCCCATGGCACTGCACTCCCGGCGGTACCTGTTCTTCTTTCTGCGCAGCCGTGAGAACAGTTTAGTTTTCTTTCTGTGGGGATGGTGGGGGTGTGGATGCTTCATTTGGAGAAGGAGCCCGGGGAAATAGGCCTTCCTCCGCCACCTTCTCCTTCCTGTCTGCTCAGGGGCCTCTAAGAAATGGCCTGCCCTCTACCTGTCCTTCAGTCTTACCTTTACATCCAGCCTGTTCTGGACCTCCCCACCCTGCCCTCAGCCTGCCCTGCCCTCAACCTGTTTTCAGCCTTCCTCCTTCTGCCCCTCCCCCAGGACTGTCCTCCTCTCCTCAACCTACCCTTGATGCCCACTTTCTTCACCGTTCTCTCTCCTCCCCTGCCCTCCCAGGACTTGTCCTCTGCCCTTAATCTGCACCCCATTCCCTTGTCTGTCCTGTATCCCTGCTCGCCAAGTGCAGTTGCTGACAGATCCAGGAGGCCAGGGTAAGGCAACAATGGGCAATCTTAGTGGAGAGAATGGCCAAGAGCCTGCTCATCCAGTCTGGGCCCCACAATCTTTCCAAGTGGGCCAGGTCTTTCAAAAGTGACCACAGACTCATATCTGTCCTCATTTTCCCCTCCCCTCCCCCATGGTCGCCAGAACACCTGTGGGCTCCCCTCTGTCAATTGCATGCTTTATTTTCAGAGGAGAAAAAGGAGTGAGGTTGTGTTCACTGAAACCCTCCAAAGTTCCAGCAGACCAGTTACCCAAATAGAGATTTTGCAGAACAATGGAATGATGTTAACAGCGCTATGAGCAGAGCGTGCACCCACTCAAACTTATACGAACGTATGTGGTCAACACCCCACACTCCCACTCTTCACACACACACACACACACACACACACACACACACACACACACACCAAGAAAGGGCACAATCCCAGACTGTAGGTTGTTTCTGCTCCTCCCCCTCTTGGTCTCCCTCGGGAGACAGGATCTCCTGGCAGCTGCCCAGGAAAGGCACCCAAGGACAAAGACCGGGGCACTGCCACTATCCTTGGACCTTACCTTGAGCAGGAGGCAGGAAGGCCTGCACGGAAGCCAGGAACCACAGCCCTGTGTCAACAAGGAGCTCCGTCTCCACCCTGCCCTCTACTCCACAAAGGCTCGGAGCTGCAGGCTCCCTAGCCACGCTCCTTTCCCTGCAGGGTGCTTCCCTGATGGCAGGAGACAAAGCCTGGAAGGTTCCCAGAGGCCCAGGGCCAAACCGGCAGGGCCCGCAGAGGACAAGGAAGGATTCCAGGTGCTGACCATCAAGTCCCAGGGCCCCATTCGCCTCTCCCTCCCCACTTTAACCCACCTGGGCTGGGCCTTGACCGTGAAGGTGTTGCTCCCGTGTTGCTTCTCTAGGCTGACCAGGACATCATTGAGGTTCTGATTGAGCTGCAGGAGGAAGTGAACAGAAGCAGGCTTGGACAAGGACCCCTTCTGCAGGCGTGCCTGTGCCTCCTCACTCCTTACCCTACCTCCAACAGGAGCAAGCTCCCCTGACCCCATCAATGGAAGAGGAGACCGGCACAATGAGCCCCACAAAGCCGGTGCCATGGAAACCAGGGGACATGGGCTGTACTGCCAACAGCTACTGTTTCTGGGAGCCATCTTTTCTCTATTGCTGTTTAAGGGAATATCTTAATATTGTTGGGGGGGCCCTCGGAGCACTTGTGCAGCACATGTGAAGCCTCGGGCTGAACCCGAGACCATCCACGTGGGAGGCAAGTGCTCCACTGCTGGACCACACCCCCAGCTTTCTGTCTATTTTAGTTGGAGACGAGGTCTCAGTAAGCTGCCCAGGCCTCAGACTTGCAACTCTCTTTCTTCCCTTAGTCTTCCTACTTGCTGGATTTCAAGCATAATAAAGCACTTCAACATTTTATTTCTGAAACCTCATGTTTGCAGATTGCAGCTTTCATGTTAATCCCCATGATTAAGGTCACTTTGCCAGGAAGCTTCCGAGCCTTCCCACAACTACCAGAAATTCCTCCAAAAACACAGAGTAAGAGAAAACGAGGTCCCATGCACACAGGCTCTGGGTCTCATTGCTGAGAATGTGTGTCTTCTTGTTTTTAGCCACTAGGAAGTGCAGAGATGAATTTTTCTCCCCCTTAGACATAACTCCACTTTTTGTGCCTAGCACTAACTATGCATGAAGGTTTCCTTCCCTAAAATACCTGTTTGATTTTTATTTTTCTTCAATCTGTGTATTGATTGGGGGACAGTTATAGAGAGCTGATTCTCTCCTACCATTACTTAAGTTTCAGGAAGTAAACTCAAGTCACTAATCAGGCTTACGTGACAACAGCCACTGAGCCATCTCACCCGCCCTGTTGTATGGTTTGCCTCAGATCTTTAAGAAGGAGGAAGAACAGGGAGAAAAGAGAGGCCTTTAAACAGCAGGGTTGTGGTTAGGAAAAGGCCCCAAACCAGCTCTTTCTCCTTAGCCCCAAAACCCGTAAGCTGCCATTACTTCATCCCCCTGGGTCTAAGAAACAAAAGCAAAACAGCCACCATATGGATTGGGGGAGCTGTCACCCCAACGGCCAGTTACCCAGCATCCATTTTAATACAACATGAAAGTGTGAGCTGATCACGCCTCCCATGCCAGACTCGGGAAGAGAAGCCTCCTATTCACTGCCTTAGGAAACACAGGAGACTTTTTGTGGTGGTTGTGTTTCTTGAGACAGGGTTTCCCTGTATAGCCTTGGCTGTCCTGGACTCACTTTGTAGACCAGGCTGCCTCAGACTCACAGAGATCCTCCTGCTTCTGCCTCCCTGAGTGCTGGGATCACAGGTGTGTGCCACCGCACCCAGCTGAGACTTTTTTATTATTATTACTATTTTACAAAAATTCTGCTAACATCTACTATTTTCCCACAGATGAGGAAAACTATCCATCACCATTTCTAGCCCTGAGCTCTCAGAGCTGCCGGATCATAGTTTGAGAAGGGGCTGATCACATTCCAGAAACATGGTCCAGGTAAGAGGAACAGGATTGGGCCTGGAAGGCTGGGGCTGGCCTGGACCATCAGCCACTGCCCCAGGTAGAAAAGTTAGCATGGTGACCAGAGCACCCAAGCTCCCCATTTCTGCCCGTGACTGATCCTCTGCACTGAGGGTCAACCTGGCCTACCTTACTCATCTCTTTATGGAAGTTTTCCTCCAGACCAGCGATGCTCTGGAACGTATTGACGTAGAAACCGACACGGCTGCGGGAGGAGGAGGAGGTGAGATGGTGAAAATCACGTGTGACTGCATGCTGCGTCCTCAGAGACACAGAGCCTCGAGGTGTGGAGGTGGACACAGGGCCATGCTGGCTGCCAGGAATGTGGGCCCCTCCTGACTTCACCTGTTCCACAAGGACGGTAGCTCCTCCTGCAGGTCCACGTTCATCTCCTCGAACACCTTCTGGGCTTTGATGAGCTCCTCCTCTGCCTGGGATGGAGAGGCGGTGGGGTAGGTTAGACTCTGTCTGGCACTGACCCAGACCTATCCCCAGAGCCGGCACCCTCTCCAGCCTGGATGTAGGCCCCAGGGCCTGGGCAGGATAGAGGCTAGACTGCATGTGGATGGCCACCCACAACCTCCCACTGGAGCCCTAGGGACTCCTACAGCTAGGCCTCAGAGGACACTCTAGGAATGGGAGAGCTGAGCTACCATTACAAAGGGAGGATTTGAAGAGAAGGCCAATAAGAAGGCTTGGAGGCAAGGGCTGGGAGATGGTTCAGAGGGTAAAGAGGCTGCAGAATAAGAAGGAGGAGCTGAGTTTGATCCCAGGCACCCACATGAAAAGCCAGATGTGGTAGAGCACACTTGAAACCCCAGTTCCGGGGAGGTGGCCACGAGAAGATCCCTAGAGCTCACTGGCGAGCCGGCTGAACTGAACCAGGTCCTATTGTGAGAATGGTCCCAATGTGTCTCAGGCCCCAGTGAGAGAAATCCTGTCTCAAAATATGAATGCACCTGACTTGTCAGGGGAATACTGGAGGTTGGCCCCTAACCCAGACACACACAGAAATACACAGAGGGGGCAGGAGTCGAAAGCAAACAACCTAGGCAATGGAGCACAGAGGCAGAGCACAAACTCAGTGGAACGCTGCCTATGTGATGTGGGGTTGACCTCCACATCAACCCCCTGGAGCCAAGTGGGAGCCCCGAGATTCAACTAGCAGACTACTGCTTTCTCCGACCCCACCTAACGGTTCCTGCTTCTTCCTTGGGGCGAGAGCCTGCTTGGCTTTGGTACCTAGCTTCTCATTCCTTTGCTGGGGAAGTTTTCCCCACAAATCCCTCTACTACGACCCGTCCCAACCAGAGACCAGTGGCGTGACTCAGCACCTCTAAGGAGAGCAAAGGCGGAGAGGACGGAGCTAGGCTGAGGTGCCCAGAGCTCACCCTAACTCACTTACTTACTCTGCAGAGTGCTCACACCTACCAAGAGGTGGCACTAGACCCCAGCACCAGGCAGAGCTCTGGGTCACACAGACAGGGGTGAGGGGAGTGACCCAGATTCAGGTCTGACTCACATCCGGGGCTCGCTGGACAGCAGGCTGCAGCCTCACATTCTAAAGCTGATGTTCGGCCCACAGCTGGCCAGGACATCACTAAGACGAAAGTACACTTCCCCCCACCAGGCCCAGCTGGCCCCTCCGCCTAGCTTAAGGCACACCAGGACCCGCCCACTAAGCACCCAGGCCCAGGGTACCCCAAGCTGGAGCCTTGGCTTCTAACTTCCCTGCCCTCCAGGTAATACATGGGCTGCTGAGCAGCCTTTTTAGAATCTAATTCGAAAAACAGAAAAGCAAAACAAACAAACTAAAACCGAAACTCTTTAAAGGTGAGGCTGTGAAGACGGCTCGAGAAGGTCAGTGCTTATCACCCATGCGGAGGGACTTGAGTTTGACTCCTAGAACCCACTCTAAATTTGGGGTCAGGAAGCAGAGAGACAGCTTAGTAGCTGGATTAAAGGGTGCTTCCTGCCCATCCGGAGGAGGACCCAAACTCAGTTTTAGCTCCCACACCAGGAAGGTCACAATCCCCTTTAAATTCCAGTTTCAGGTGATCTGACTCCCTCTTCTAGCTTCTGAGGGGAACCTCCCACCCCCAAAGATGGCAGACACAGACAAATGGATGTGCACACACAAACACACAGACACACACGGCACACGCCCCCAAAGATGACAGACAGACAAACACACACATACTTAAAGGCAAATTTGGATGGTGTAAACATAAATGATTCCTTTCAGGAAGGTCAGATCAGAGCTGGTAGCCTCTCGGCAGAGGTCCGGTGTCCTAGCAACTGTGCACAGAATAAGGGCAGGTGCACTTTAAATTCCCCATAGTATGGGCCTGAGTCCTTTGATATGTGCCTCATATCCTGGCCTTCTAGGAAGCACTCAGAAGGCAGCTATGCTCGCTATACCACAAATACCACACCTTAGAATTTAGAAAGCACTCCAGAGCAAAAGGCAGGCGAGCACAGTGGGTAATGCAGGAGGCCTTCCAGCCCCCATCCTTCCCCCTCTCCATTCTAAAGTCAATGAGCTGACTAGAATCCAGACCTGTCTGGCAGGCAAGCCCAAGAGGCTGGAGCAAGTCTGGACAGCTCCCAGGGTCAGCCAGGGCAATAGGAAGCCAGTCAGTCCTGCAAGCACAGCGGGCAGAGCATACACTGTCTCTTCAAAGTCAAATCTACCCACAGGGCGGATTAGGGTCTCAAGTTCAAACTCACAGTCACCTAGCTGCCTAGCTGCCCACTGGTCACAAGGGCAATTGCAGTTGCTCCAGTTTTCCAGCTAGGCATTAGGAGCAGGAGAGAGAGAGAGAGAGAGAGAGAGAGAGAGAGAGAGAGAGAGAGAGATCCATGCGAAAGGTAAAACAAGCCAACATCTGAAAAGGTGATCCCATGCTTCAGCCTCCCCTGCTGGCCTCCCAATCAGGATCCCCCAACCCACATTCATCTCAAGAGCCCTAGAGCATCCAGCAGACCCTACCCCAAGCCCTACAACCTCCCCCAGGAGCCTCTCCAACTCAAAGTACTCCATGTTGGTCAGGGAGCAGCTCAACATAAACCTGGCTTGGGTTCTATGCCCTCAGCCCCACTCGTTTCCCCAAAGTCCTCCTGCTCCACCTCCAAGGCCTACTGGGTGCTTTCCAGACCTGTAAGTCTACACCTACTAAGCCCTGAATAACCAATCACCTTGATCCTAACCTCAGAGCCTCCAAGGTTAGCTGCAAGGTTCGGCCTTCAAGAAGCTAGGCAGTGGGTCAGGTCAGAAATTAAGCATCTAGCCATGTCAGGTTGGAGCTCCTCCCTCCCCCATCCTGTACATTTGATACCATGAGGTTGGAGATGACGGGATCGGGAGGTGGCCCCGGAGAAATGGGGCACTGTCCAGGAGAAATCCGACCTCTTCCTGGGTCATGTCTCAGCTACCTGCCTCATCCCCCACTACAAAGGTTTCCTTAGTCTTGGTGAGGCTGGGAGAATAAAGAAAGATGTAGGCCACTTCTCTTGGTCCACCTGCCTCACTTTCAGCAGACCTCAGCCAAACTTAGCCAGCTCCAGGTTCAGGACATCAAGAGGGCTATAGCTCTACTGGCAGGGTGGTATGACCAGGGCTCAGCAGAAAGTCCCTTCAAACCTTTGCCCTCTGTGTAACCTCCAAAGAATGACCCTTCTGGACCCAGGTCTCCCGGATGGGTCTCAGCATCCCAGCCAGAAGATAGAGGCCTCCTAGAGTCTCCTCCAGCGGTCCTCTGTAGCAAGGACTCCCTACTGGGAGACCAAGGGCCAGGTTAACCTCCCCAGGCCTTGAGTTAGGGGCCGCACTTGGCTACAGACAGCGCTGGGATTGCTGGGACTAAGAGTGCCTGTGGGGGAAGATACGGCTCCTCGGAATAACTTTGGATCTTTCAAACAGCTGGAGGAACACGGCAGGGGTCCCAGAGAGGGCTCCTAGAGAAAGCTAAAAGCAGTTCCTGGTTGGAGTGCTACAGGACGCCAGCCATCTGAAAAGAGCACAGACCCGGGTTGGGTGCCCAAGTCAGCCACAACTCCTAGGCCCCAATCTGCTAGGAACCTGGTCAGGTGTCTCCTCTAAAACAGTCTTGAAAGCCCCACCCACCGCACCCACAGGCCACAGGCCTCCAGCTCAGCCTTCAGCCCTACCTGGCTCGAAACCCCAGAAAGAAGATAAGTCCTCCCGTATCCCGGGGAAGCTTTGTGGGGGCTGGGCAGACAGACACCCAAGAGTGGACAACAGACCAGAAGGCGCCAGCACGTGCAAGGTTAGAAGCCAGTATCACCTGATTTCGGAGCAGGTTAGTTTGCGCTACAAGATGAGCCTGTAGTTTGCCTTGGCACCACTGGGGGGCGGCCTTCTCAAGCAGCGAGACAGGCTGGGGGCAGGGGCGGGAGGGAAGGAGAGGTCAAGGCGAAGGAGAACGGACAGACGGGAGGGAGGTGGGAGAAGAAGAAAAAACAACAGAGACATAAATAATTAAACAGCAGGCCCACCATCCCACGCAGGGACCGTCAGGCCAGCCCCCATCTAGAGGCCAGCCTGCAGCGGGTATGGCGTCTCCCCTCCCCACCCCCAGGGCTGAGAAAATCAGAGGAGTCCCACCCAAGTGGTGTGGGGAGGGCGGTTGAACTGCAACTGCAAAACGGCAATGAGAGGGGTAGGCAGCGTCGAGGGGGTTCAGCACACGGGGCTCTGCCGCCCGCCCGCCCGCCGCTCACCACAGGACTACGTGGCCAGCCCTGTGACCGGCCCACAGGCCTGTTCCGGCAAGGCAGGGTCACATCGGATCCCGTGACAGAATTCCACTCGGTGCACTGAGCATGTTAGTGCCACGCCAGGGAAACCCAAGCTGGGTCTATTCTTGTTCTGGAAAACTGCCTCAGAGCAGGGCAAAGGGGCAGAAAGAGGCCAGCAACAGCCCCACCCGCCTACCCAGGGACCCACAGGGTCTGCTACTGGATGGCACTGGTCTTAGCACCATCCCTACCCACAGCTGGGACCCTTGAACTAACCTCACTCTAATTCCCTGCCAGCCCCTGCCCCTGCCCCTGCCCCGGAACTTACCTTGGCAATTTTGGCTTCATCCTTCTTTTTGGCGGTCTGAAGGGACTCATAGTGGTGCCGGGCGCTGTCATAGTCCACCAGCTTCCGCCCCCGCTTGGCAATGCGTGACTAAGAAGCAGGAGACAGAAGGGCTCAATGGGGCCTAATGCCGAGATGCCCAGGCTGGTCCCAGAGAAAGGAGGCAAGGTAAGCACAGCAGCCCTGAAGCTGCATATCTGGGGGCCAGACCCCAGTCTGGCAACAGAGCCTTCTGGAGGCAGGAGGTTGACGCTGCAGGCCGCCCTGTTCTCTCTGTGTCACCCACTTTCCCAGCGACAGGAAGTCATCTGCCGGTACCCTCTAGCCAGTATCATGGGAGTCAAACCTCTACCTCAGCCAGGCTCCGGGATCTTTAGAGCTACTTCTCGGGCCCCAGATCTCCTGAACCACTATATATCTGGACTGGCGCACATCAGGGAGACATCCCTCCTGGGTGCTTCAGACTCCTGAGGCCTGAGGAGACCTTAGGAGGACCCAGCAGCGCTGATAGAGACCTTAGCGCACAAGGCTCCAGGCACATATTCAGTTCCAGCAGAAGCCTCCAGGTTTCCGTACATTCGGTAACATAAACACATCCACACAGTCAACAGGCAACACTTGCCCTACCAAACACACAGCATAGATACAAGGACCTTCAGTCCACAGATGCTTGGGTCTTCCACTCACAGCCTCACACCTGAGGCCCTGCCTGAGGCGATATAAGTGTTAACAATTACTGGAAAGGAGATGCTCTGGGCTGCTACACCACCTGCAAGCTGTGCGGGAGCTCCGGCCATGCAGCTTTGCAAGTCGCCACTCATTCTAGGCTAAGCACAACCCCAAGACACTCAGCCAGGCTTGGGCAAAGTCGTTTCTTTGGTGGATCTTCAGTGCCCTGTATCTCCTGTAGGAGATACAGCCAGCTAGTGACTGGTCCCAGAGAAGCCAGTCCTGAAGAGACAAACTGCCAGGCTAAGCAGACACCTGACACAGGGCCGTCGCCTTCCACCTGAGCCAGCCCTAGGCTTCTCCCAGACTCCTGTAGAAGCGAGACCGTGGGCCAAGGGGTCGCTTACCTTTATGTCAGGGAACTGGCCCAGGTAGGTGTCCATGGTCAGCAGAGCCTGGTCCACCAGCTTCTGGTGGTAGTCCATCCACAGCAGGTCATTGTTCTGAGACATAGGAACAAGAGTGTTTGGAGCATTAAGCCCCACAGTCTCCAGAATTCATCCTGGAGCCCATGGCCTCAGACCTCTGTGCTCTCCTGAGGCTGCAGTGCCCCTGGGCTGTGAGCAAGCTTCAAGCACAGTAAGGACCGGCAGGGTCGTCAGGGGAGACTGTGACGCATGAGCACTAGCACACAGGGGCAGCCATAGTGCACTTTCTCAAATGCCAGTGTGGCGAGCACCAAAAGCACAGCCTGCAGAAGGAAGGCAACTTGACCAAGGCTGCACTGTGTGTGAGCGCCAGAGAATCAGGATAGCATGCGTCAGAAGGTGAGACATTGCGGGGACAGGCGCGGAGGCCAAAAAGGACCCTGGTGGGGGGAGGGGAGAATTGAGTCCACCCTCCCATGCTCACCTCTGCAATCTTGTTAGCTTCATCCCTGCCGGGCCACTCAGGCTCATACACCTCCTGGAGACACTCACTCAGCTTCTTGGAGGCTTCATGCATGGCTGTGCGGTAGGGAGAAGATCCATGGGCTCCACTCGTCATCCCCCATGCAGCCATCACCACCACAGATGTGGTCCAGCTGCCCCATAGCTCTGCCCGCCTCAGCTCTGCAGCCCCGACTTGCAGACAGATGTACCCTACCTTTAACAGATGCCAGGTAGGTGCGGAGATCCTTCTGCAGCCGGGTGCCCTCTGTCTGCCAGAAAAGCCAAGAACTAGTTCAGGGCCTGGGGACACTGGTCACCAACTCTCTCGTTCCCATCGCCCATCTCATGGCAAGCCAGGCTTCCTTCTTGCCCACAGCAACCAACCCATGTTCTCCCTAGGAGATGAACCTCAGAGGAGAGCCGCTGTGGCCCCTGAGCTGTTGTTACTGTCATTGTACTCCCACAGTCCTCTTGACAGCCACCACTTAGTGGTGTAAGGAAGGCGAGAGGAGGAGAGCCCCGCAAGCAGATGCCAGCTGAGGCGTTGCTGAATACCATACACACAGAGTACACGAACAAAGTGGTCCCAGTCTCGGCTGACAGTGAACAAGTGACGAAAGAGCACAGAAACACAGACAGGCAGGTTCAAGGACCATCAGGCACCTTGTTCTGCAACCTTAGATAGCACCTGGGAACAGAGACTCCCACAGTACCAGAGGACAGGAAGCTCCTATGAGCCTTCACAGGGACAATGGTACCCATGGACAGGGGGTGGCAGACTCCAAGGAGAAGAAAAGCCCAAAATGGAATGGTATCAGCAGCATGCAGAAGTATAGAGACACTGCCCAGTACTCTCAGGGCCTCCAGCCCAGGCGAGAGAGACAGTAGAAAAGGCTGTAGAGAAGGAGTTAGCTTCCCAAGCTAGGAGAGTAACAGTGATCCTGAGGCTGCAGAGCCAGCAACACAGAGGGTAGAACCATGGGCCAGAACCAAGTCCCTATGATACAGAAATGGGCCAGGAACACTAAGACCAAGGGACCAAGAGGGTTACCACAGACTAACCAGAGTGCTAAGTGGAAGGTTTCAGAAGCCACGTAAGAAGGGGAAGAACACACAAGTTTGGGGGCCATGAAGTAAGCAAGTCAGTTTACCCCCTGAGCCTCAAAAATACGGAACAAATAACAACCCTGCCTGGCACACCACAAGTGCGGGGGACAATTCAGATGACACACTAGGCCCCAGAGCCGTGAAGTCAGGCCTCAAGGGGTAGGCTTCACACTGGGCAGGGGCCATGCAGCTGAGGCTGGTTGTGTCTCAGAAAGGAACCATCTTGGCCCCTTCCACTCTGGCCACGACATAGCCACAGGAGATCTAGACAGTGCAGCACTCTGGCCTGAAGATGATTTCTGCGCATACTGGTCCACCTCCAGGAAGGGCATTCAGGGACTGGCCACCTTCCTGGCTCACCCCAGCACCCTCCAACCTCTATTCCCCCGCCGCCAGCAGGCCCTTCCTCATCTGCTTGGACCTGCAATTCTCCCCTGGTGCCTACAGCCCTGGGTACCATCTTCTCAGCATCACCATTTGACAAGGATGCTGTGAGGTCAGCAACAGGCTTACCATCATACAAAACCAAGGAGATTTAGGGAGCACCTCCCACCGGAAGGAGGCTCAGGCTAGGTGGGTAACCCATAACATGGCTCCCAAGAAGCTCCTGAAATGGACAGATCTAGAAGGTCCCTTGCCAAGGTTATATGAACAGTAACAACTGCCGGGGAGAGGACACTCTCCAGCCAGCCCCACTGCCTCTGCACGCCAGGAAACTCTAGGAGCTGCAGCTCTGGTGAGTCATCACCCACGCTGGGTGGGCTTCTTAGTGCACAGCTGCCTCTGAGTCACCCACACTTGCTCCAGTGAACTCGCTGGTTCACTACACTCGCCTTGGGTGGAATCCTTTTATTGTTTTGTACTCTGTACCCTGTTTCACAGCTGAGGACACCGGCAGTCGCAGTTAAAAAAAAAAAAAAACATCAAATGCCAGATAATAACCAGAGAGGGTGAAAGGAACAAAATCTCTCTGTAGAACTCTTTCAGTCCCCCTACAGGACAGCTGCACTTTGAGAAACATTGGAGATTTATCCTGGAACCGTCAGGCACCCACAACCACAGATGCACAAGCACAGAATGACACGGATGGCGTATGAAATGACAGAGACTATGCACAGGGCCCACACGTGTCCTCCTGTGTGCCGGATGCCATCTCTGCATTATCCATAATGCAAATGACATATAAGCAGCACTTTTGTTTGTCCAATCTTGTTTGTTATTCTTCCTAGAAACACCTTCACTCCGCAGTTCATCAAATCCACAGATCATCGTTGGACAGACCAGGCGGGCTGACCACCTGGCATGTAGCCCTGGTCAGATGTAAGCTTGAACACCCGAGTTCAAGGCTCTCTGAGAGCAAATGAAATGGGGAAGCAAAAGCCTAACCTACAAGTGTTTCGAGATGGGATGCAGAGCTTGTGGCACTGGACAGAAAGAGTCCCAGCACTCCAGAGCGCCCTGACTTTAACACCTTAAGTGCTTCTATGTTTAGAGATGAGGATTAAAGTGTGCTCAGGAGGCAATGCTATTCTGTTACCTGATGCCATAGAACCTTCCAGGCCCAGCACCCCTCATCCCAGTCACACCTTTAGCCCACTTCCTGTGTCTTCTAATTCATGCCCTGACACTGTACCCAAACAAGAGGTTTCCCCCTGACTGGGCTACACCAAGGCTGTACCAAGGCTCCCAGACACTGAGCTGTGAGCAGATAAGCACCACTCAGCTGAGCAAGGAGCTGCCCAGAACTGGCTCTCTCGGCATCTAAACAGGATAGCTGGGCAGCAATTCTCCAGAAGTTCCTGGGTCCCAATCCCAATGCCTTTAGAGGCCAGCTGGGGAAGAATATTCTGGGCCATTGCTCATCTGGGCCCATGAGTGTTAGAAAGGGCCTGACACAGAGCCAGGGGAGGCTGAGCCAAGCCAGCCTCCACACACCCACGCTGGGCCTTCCTCTGTTCAGTCCCACCCTAAGCCTGCAGACTCAAGCTCCCATCTCCCAGTAGTTTTAGGGGACCTTTGACTTCAGCCCCAAGTCTTGCTACTAGGCATTCAGTGACAGGGACAGGACTTTAAACAGACCCAAGGGCAGGGCTCCTGCACCTTAGTGCGTCTAGACCGGCCCAACAAGTAAGAGCTCAGCCAGCCTAGAAACTCATGATGGCTTCAGGAGGGCCTGAATCGGGTATGCAGTGCTGGGAGCTGAAAGCAACAGGTACTCTCCTGAAAATCCATGAGGACATAAGTGAAACTATTTTGTGTAACTTGGAATAAAGTAATGCTTGCAAGATGTGTTAAGGAGCCAACCACAAGGCAGCTCTGATCCGGGCCTAGCCTAAGGCAGCTCCTACATGTTAATGAACCAGCCCTAAGCTGGGAGCCCAGATGGCCCACTGGAACAACAGGAAAAATCGGAACTTTAGAGGTGGTCCCAGAATTGCACTGCTGTGCTCCCACGACGCCATCTCAAGCCTGTGCAATGATCCCCATTGGCAACGGGACCTTGAGATTGTCCACCGTGTGACTCCAGCTCCAGTGGCCATCGAGTCTCCTGCACCTTTGCTGCACCTGTCAGCGCTGACCATCACTCTCAAAGATCATCTGGAGCTTCCAACTCCTCCCAGCATGCCACAGCTGAAAGACCCGGCAGCATGGGTCAAGCGTGCTCCCAAATCATCCTCACTGGAGAGGACTCCCCAGGAGAAGCCTGCATTTCCTGTCTAATAATTCACCACTTGGTGAGGTGTCTGTTTACATGAGACTACCATAATCTTTGTATATCGAGGTATCATAAGGGATGTTTGTGTGAATAAACCGAGTGTATTTGGAAGGCAAACCTGAATCTTCATTGCCAAGTGCCTCACAGCCTACCGGCTCTGCTCATTGCAGTCATTCAGGACAGGGCAGAAGTCAAGGGCGCTACCTGGGACTGGCAGCAACAGGACCCAAAGAAAGCCATCCGGATAGGTCATCGAGAGTACCAGCAGGCAACCTTCGCCTCCTCCAAAGAACACAAGAAGGAATAGGCGATCCACCGCCCTGAAGACTGAACACCCTGTCAGCCCTGTAGTAACCTGGAGTTGAGTTCGCTATACTGAGCTCCAGCCAGAGCCACAGGAGAAAGTGGGGCTCTGGCTTCCCACACCCCAGCTCTGATCGCAGTTCTCTAGGCTGACAGAGGACCAAGCACTCTACAGCTCCTGGATTCTCTCCCTCAAGAACCTTTCCAATCCACACCTCACCCACACCCCCTTGCCAAGTCATATCACACATGCACGCACGCATACACACGTGCACGAACTTACCAGGATATTCCAGACCTGTATAACCTCCCAGTGAGGGCCACTTAGATGCAAAGGACACCTTAAATTACCCCTGACCCTAAACAGTCAGGCAGCACACCAGCCCTGGGGCAGCCTGAGCCCCAGTCCAGGGGAACCTCTGTGGCTTCCTTTAGCCCTGGTCTCTGGGCCTAGCCTCTGCCCAAGGATGACTGAAGGAGGGCTTTCCCAGGGCCAAACCCAGCAAGGGTGACTCTGAAGAGGCTGTAGGGTAAAGCATTGAAGATTAGCATCTGGCAGAAGCCAACTCGCTTAGGCTGACCTGTAACAGCACATGCGTAGAGAAAACGCACCATGTATGACCGACCCCATTCTGCCGAGCAAAAGTGTCATGGGACTGCTAACCCTTCCCAGCTCTCTTGCCCACATCCTCACTCAGAAGAGTTCCACACTTCTATCATTGTACATGTGCTGATGGTTCCAGAAGGTGTCCCCTGGGCCCAAACCCACGCCTATAAACACTGTGAGACGAATCAGGACTGCCACTCTGTTGGGCCAGGCCACAGGGACCTCGGCTCCTGTCTGTGCTTTCCTTGGCCTCCCCCTGCCAGCCCAGCCTGCTTTAAAGTGACCTGGGCAGCCCCACCCCAAGCTCACAACATCCAGCTCACCTCACGGCTGGGTGAACTTAGACAAAGGTAAGGGCTCAGAGTCCAAATTTCAATCTCCAAGCTCCCTAAACTAGCCATGTGGCCTTAACTACGCTGTACCCCAGTGCTTCATCTGACAACGAAGAAAATACCAGGATCTGGAGGGGAGGGAGGGTTACCTCGGTTGGGGGAATGCTCACCTAGCATGCACAAAGCCCTGGGTTCGATCCTAAGCACTACACAAACTGTGTGGTAAAGTAAACCTGAACAGCTGACAAGGCTATATGTGGCCACAGTAAGTTCAGAGGTAATGGCGGTCTGCAAAGCAGCTCAAAGCTGCCCACAGCCTTAGAGAAACAGCTAAGGAGGGGACATGCCCAGCCTTACAAGACACAGAATCAGAAGCCAGGCTTCCGACCTCTTGTTCCAGACATTTTGCAGATGAAGAAACTAAGGTGGCAGATGACCTCTATGAGGGGACATACACACCTCCCATTACTGGCCTAAGGGAAAAGTAGTCATGGTGGCTCCCACTCCTGCCCTCAGGAACCTCCTGGGTTAGCTATCTCTGGCAGGCCATGGCAACTTATCCTCAAGTACTCTCCTCACATGCTTTCCCATTCTCTCCCTGCTTCTCCCCAACCCTTTCCCACCATGCTCCAGTTCTCGCCCAGCATGCTATCACTCATTCCCAGATCCCAGGCCCTTTCCCTGGCCGGCTGCAGAGGCTCTACTGGGCACCTTCAGTGATATCCAAGGCCTGTTATAGACTAGGAGTACCATGAGGCTAGAGTCTCACCACCTGGGCCTACACCACCCCATTTCCAGCAGAGCCCTAACCTCACCTCCCCCATTCTTGTAGTCTCAGATTCTCATGAGTCTGTCCTGAAGAAGCCACAGGCCATGGCCAGCTCAGCCTTCCTCCTGCTATCTTGCCTTTCCCCGATCCTCCAGCCAGCAGATGGTGAATGCTATCTCCATATGGGATGCTCAGGGTTTTCCCTTGGGTAGGGAAGCCCTCCCCTGTATCTAACTGTTGCCTCCATGCTGTCCATGTAATTAAGCCTGGGGTGTGTCCTGGTACGGCTGCCCTGGGAGTGGTTCCAGGCTTCAGAACCAGACAAGAGCTATCTGAATCTACTTCCAAAGCTGGACGGCCCTAGGTAATTGACCCTATCTCTCTGAGGCTCGCTGCTTGATCTACGAAAGGGGAGCACTGGTACAGCTGCTCTCCAGGGCTGTCTGGAGATACCCATAAGCCACCTGTAAAGGATTAGTTGGAGCCTGCCACACAGCTGGGCACCCATCAGGCCTAGATGATGTCTAAGTCAAATCCAGCCTGCTTGGCCCCACATTAAATGCTACAGACGCCCCTCTCCTAGCAAGAAGTTACTCTGGCTCCCACTGGCCTTGACATGTGAGCTTTTCCAGGGTCTGGCCACAGTTCCTGCTCTCTTTCAGCCTTCCCCCTCCCTGTCTCTCACTGTAAGTCTTTCCAAGAACCTGGCCTCTTCTCTCTAATAGTCTCAGCCAGGACCAGGGCATCTGCCTCCAGGAACTCCTCCATACAACATTCTCCCATCTGGGCTTTCCTACTCTACAAATATGGTACTCACCATCTCCAACCTGATAACCGCCCTTCCACCTCCATAAATACTCACCAGCTGCTTATTGAAATTCTGGACGCACTGTTCAAACTGCTCATCCTTAGTCTCATCCGCCTTCCCCAGTTTCTGCAGGACCTGCCAACACAGTGAAAGGGAGACCATCAGTTTGAGAAGCGCAGCTGCTGGAACAAGGGTACTCATTCATGAAAGGTTGGGGTGCAGACCATGAGGACTGCCACTGTGCAATGGTCAGAATGTATGCCCACACTTCCTTTGTGGGAAAGTTTGTCCTTACCAGGCAGCGTAGCTGGGTAAGACCCAATGGAAGGTCACCCAGCCAAGAGGCTTTTTCTTCATGGGTAGATAATGGACGTCATTGTCAAGGGAGTAGCAGGTCAGTTATCACGAGGGGTTCAGTTGTGTGGGGTTTCTCAATATCCACATGTGATTGGATACTAAATTCCATGGGTGTTCACTCCTTGCATAGTAGTCCATAGTGATGTACACACCCTCCCTTGTACATATTAATTTGGATAAGCATTTCTTCAACTATCTGCCAAAGGCCCCTGTGCTAAAGTCTTGGTCACAAGACTTGGTGTCATTGGGATACGGTAGAACCACAAAGTGGGACTTAGTGGGACAGAGTTTAGTCATTGAGGACATGCCTTTGAGGAGCTTACTGGGACCCCATCCCCTTCTCTTTCTCTCTTTTGCTTGCTATCCGCAACAAAATGAGAAAACTTTAAACCATTTAGACCTAAATATGACATACCGGCTCGCATTCAGCCCAAAAGAAATTAGTCAAACCAACTGAGGATTTTAACTTCTAAATTTCTAATGTATTCACCAAACAGACCTAGCCTCTTCTGTTCTGTTTTTTGTTTGTTTGTTTGCCTTTTTTTCAAACTGGCAAACAATTTCTTCAAACAACATATTCTGATCAGACTTTTTCCCTCCCACAACTCCTCCCAGAATCTCCCATCTTCCTACCCACCCAATTTCACACTTTCCCTCTTTCAAAAACAAAGAAAAGACAATAAGTACACACACATACAAATCAGTAATCTAAATATACAAGCAAAGACCAATAAGACAAAAAAAAATATCCAAACAAAGTAATATGGAACAAAAAGTATACAAAAAGGCCATTGACTTTGCTTTCTGTTGTCCATCTGCTGCTGGGGATGGGGTGTACCCTGAAGTGTGGTTAATATTCCTGGTGAGACTCCATTGAAGAAAACTTAATTCTTCCTTTGGAAGTAAGTACCAATTGCAGACAGCTTCTTGCTGGGAACGGGAGCGCTTTGCACTTCGCCCTCTCAACACTGAGACCCCTTCTTGTTTAAACCTGTGCAAGTCCTTTGCATGGGGCCACAGTATCTAAAGGTTCTTGCTGTGTCTGAAGACTACTGTTTTGGTGGAATCACTCATCACCTCTGGCTCTTGCAAATCTTTCTCTTCCCCATAGATCCCCAAGCCCTGACGGTGGAGTTTGAAGAAGACATCCCATTTAGGACTGAGCACTCCAGATTGTTCAATTCTCTGCACATCGTCCAGTTGTTAGTTCTCAGCTCTGATGATGGCCGAGCAAAGCAACTGATTTATGACTATCGCAGAATGTTATTAGGAGTCATTTTATTGCTACATTCCTTCGGTAGAATAGTAGTGTCGATTTTCCCCTAGGCCCCATGGTTCATCCAGTCCCAGATTTGTGGCCACCCGAGCTGTGTCACGCATGGGCTCCCGGTCACTGAATGAAGCTACAATCTAATCAGAGAGTGGTGGTTTACTCATACACTGTTTTTGCCACTATCGCACTATCATACATCACAGGCGGGTCGCCATTGTAGGTCACATGATTCATACCTTTCTCCATTGGTAGTGTACAGAATTCTTTCCAGTACCGTGAATACTAGTCAGTAAAGGTAAAGGCTCTTGTTAGGCACCACCTCAGCTTCTCTGTGTTCAACTAGATATGTAAGTGCTGTCAGAAATAGGGCCTGACAGTCAGCTTCCAACCATTATGAATAATCCTCTTTATGTATTCTTAGATTCAGTTTACAAGTATTTTGTTGAGAATTTTTCTATCTATGTTCATAAGAGAAATTTGTTAGTAGTTGTTTTTTTTTCTTTGTTGGATCTTTGGTTTAGATAAGAAGATAATTGTGATCTCATAAAAAGAATTAGGCAATGTTCCTTCTGTTTTTATTTTGTAAAATAATTTAAGGAGTCCCTTCTTTGAAGAGCTGATAGAATTCTACGCTGAGCCATTCTTGCCCTGGGCTTTTTTTGGTTCAGAAAATTTTTAATTACATCTTCTCTTTCACTAGGGGTTATGAAGTCTGTTTAAATTGCTTATCTGATGAATCATGGGCCATATAGATCAAGAAATGTATCCGTTTCATTTAGGTTTGGGATACAGATTTTTAAAGTATGTCCTTATGATTCTCCGGGTGTCTTCGGTGTTTCTTGTTATGTTCCCTTTTCATCTCTAATTTTGTTAACTTGGATCTTCTCTCTCTCCATCTTTTGGTTAATTTGGCTAAGGGTTTATCAATCTTATTGATTTTTCTCAAAGAACTAACTCTTCATTTCATCATTCATTTCTTTATATTGATGTTATTTGTTTGTATTTTATTGATTTCAGTCCTGAGTTTAATTATTTCTTGTCATCTACTCCTTTTTGGGTATAAGTTCTTCTTTGCATTCTAGATCTTTCAGGTGTACTGTTATGCTGTTAATATCGGATCTCTCCATTGTTTTTATATAGGCACTTCTTGCTATAAGCTTGCCTCTTAGAACTGCCTTCACTGTGTCTTATAGGTTTGGGTATGTTGCATCTTTGTTTTCATTCGATTCTAAAAAGTTTTTTTAATTTCCTCCTTAAATTCTGCTTGAGTCATTTTTTCACTCTGTAGGGTTGTTCAGCTTCTGTAAGCTTCTTTGTAAGCTTTCTATTGTTTCTATTGTTATTGATACGCAGGTTTAATCACATAGGATGCAGGGTATTATCTCAATCTTTTTATATCTGTTGAGACTTGCTTTGTGCCCAAGTATGTGGTCAATTTTGGACAGAGTTCAAAAAATTAAAAGAAGAAAGAGAAGGGAAAAATGTTTTGTTGTTGTTTGGCTGGTTTTTGTTTTTTGTTTGTTTGTTTGTGTTTTGGTTTTTTGTTTTTGTTTTTGTTTTGTTTTTGTTTGGGTGAAATGTTCTGTAAATATCTGTTAGGTCCACTTGGTTTATAATGTCTGTTAGCTCCAGTATTTCTCTGTTTAGTTTTTGTCTGGATGACCTGTCTATTGGTAAGAGTAGGATGCTGAAGTCACCCACTATCACTGTGTGAGGGCCAATATTGATTTTAGCTGTAGCAATGTTTCTTTTTATGAATTTGCATGCCCTTTATTTGATGTATAAATGTTTAGGATGGCAAAATCTTCTTGGTGGATTTTACCCTGAGATGGTGGTGAGGTGTATTTCTTGGATGCAGCCAAAAGATGGATCTTGCTTTCTAGTCCAATCTATTAGTCTGTGTCTTATTGGGGGAATTTAGATGGTAACTCTCAATATTAATTGAGTACACTAATTAAGCAAACACAATGAACAGTGTTTACTGATTCTGTTATCTTGTTGCTATGGTGTGGGTTTTCCCCCCTTTTTAATTGATTGCTCTGGTACTTCATATTCCTTGTGTCTTCTTGGGTATAGTCAGCCTCTTCAGACTGAGGTTTCCCATTAGTGCCATTAGTAGGGCTGGATTGTAGATAGAAATTGTTTTAATATATTTCATCATGGGATGTTTTTCTTTCTCTGTTAATTATGATGTTTGGCTGGGTATAGTAGTCTGGGCCAGCATCTGTGGTCTCTCAGACTTTGTAGAACATCTAGCCTGGCCCTTCTCCACTGAGAAGCCAGGTGTTATTCTAATGGGCCTTCCTTTATATGTTAGTCTGTCATTTTCACTTGCAGCTTTTCATATCCTCTCTGTGTTCTGTATATTTAGTGTTTTAATTATTATGAGTTGTAAGAATTTTTTTTCTGGTCCTTTCTATTTGGTGTTCTATATGCTTCTTAAATCTTGATAAGCACCTTCATCTTTAGGTTGGGGAAATTTTCTTCTATGATCTGTTGAAAATATTTTCTGTGTCTTTGACCTGAGTTTCTTCTCCTTCCTCTATCCCTAGTATTCTTACATTTGATCTTTCCATAGTGTCCCGGAGTTCCTGGAGGTTTCGTGCCTGGACTTTTTGACATTTAACATTTTTTTTGACTGAGGTGTCCATTTCTTCAATGTCTAAGGTCCTCTCTTCCATTCTCTTGGTAAGGCTTACCTCTGGGGTTTGTGTTTGACATTCTAAATTTTTCATTTCCTGTTTTGTTTCCGTTTTGGTTTTCTTTAGTGACTCTTTGTTTCTACTTTCATTTCTTGAACTGTTTTTAGTACTTCATTCAACTACTTCTCTGTGTTCTCCTGGTCTTCAATAAGGGATTTATTCGTTGCCTCTTTAATATCCTTGAGCATATTGATAACTACTTTTCTGAAGTCCTCATCTTGTGTCTGAACTGTACTGCATTTCTCAAGGCCTACTGTAATAGGGTTATTGGGTTCTGGTGAAGGCATATTGTCTTGGCTATTCATGCTTGTGTTTTTTCACCAGTATCTAGGCATCTGGCTGTTTCTAGGTGTTGACGTCTAGTCTTATCTCTGTTGGGTGGGTGTTTTGCTCTTCGGTTTCTGTTGCCTTCTCTGGATCTGAGGCAAATGTGGGGGCTGTGGAGACCTGGGTAGAGAATGCTTCGCTGGGTCAGTGGGTGGCAGAAAGGAATGGGGGTGGACTAGGAGGGAAGACTAAGAGGGGCTGTGGAAAAGACCTAGAGAGCGTCGGTCCACACCAAGAGGTGGAGTCCCCAGGAAGTAGAGCTGTGGTGAGAGGAGGGGCTCCTGCAAGAAGGTTACAGAAGAACAAAGAATAAGTCTGGAGAGACAGGGATGAGATAGGGATTCTAGGTCTGTAGCAAGAGATGGCATCCCCAGTGCACAGAGTGGGGATGGGAGGAGAGGCTCCAGCAAGCAGGCTGCTAAGGAAAGCAGAGTCAATTCTGACTCTGTCAGAGTAAGTCTGGACGTTCTACAAAGGAAGGACAGAAGGATGGTGGGAAGTGCCTATCCAAGTGCTCAGTACCCGAGGCCACTGTGGGCTCAGGGTAGCATTTCTGGGTATCAGTGGCTGACACAAAGGAATGTAAGTGTGCTAGAAGGGAAGGCTGAGAGGGTCCAGGGGGGAAAAGCTAACCAAGAGGCAGAAGCCCCAGCAAATGGAACTAGGATAGAGTAGGGGCTCCTGTAAGCCGGCTGCCATGGGGCAGAGACTCACTCTTCCTCTTTTTGGGGGTGATTGTCTAATGATTTGTTACAGTAATAGCCCCCAGACTAAAATACTTTTCTTGCTTCTTCCTTTCTTTTATGTGGGTGCTGAGAAACTGAACTCACATCCTCAGGGTTACCCAGCATGCACTTCACCAAGTCAGCCATCGCCCCAACCCCAAAATATTTTTCTTACAACCTGCTCTGCCTGTCTTATATCAGCAAGGAATAGTCGATGTGAGACTGAAGCACTCCAACCCAAAGTTCTAGTAACAGCCAAGACGGGAAGTCCCAGACAGGCTGTCATGACATCACCCAAAAGAAAGCTTCAGAGACAGCGCAAGAGACTGAACGCCCTACTGATCTCACTGTACTACCGGGAGCCCCACCCACTGTCCTCATATACCCAGATGACGCTGCTGCCTCCACCAAGGCCTATGACACTGCAGGGAAGACCCAGAGTGGGACAGAACACACCACAGGCCACAGAGGGTAGCAAGGGCTGCTGAGCCTGGCTGCAGTCACTTTCAATCAGCTTCCTACTTGAGACTATTAGAGGTGACATGGGCATAGCTGCTCTGTTTCTTTCTCCATAGCCAGCAGGCAACACTGGACCCAACCATACTGTCCCTTGCAGTCACACACACACACACATGCTTAAAATAGTTCACTCCCAACTGTAAGCCTTCAAGGTAGCCTGCCTCTAATGACTGCTGGCCTTCCTCATCAGTGTTGGGAAAATGAGGTGTAGGGTAAAGGTATGATATTGGGTAGGCAAGGGCAGAGAAGTAGACCCAAGGCTAAGAGAGAAGCTAGGTCAAAGGGCTAAAAGGAAGCCCTGACCAGAGGGCCTGCCCAACAGGCCTCTCCAGTCTCTCCCTGGGCCCTGCTCTTTCTAACCCTACAGCTGTCCAGGGAGGAAACAAACACAGTCAGACAGACAGTCCAGTAATCATGGGGCCCAGTTACATTCGCCTAACACCAGTATGTTCTGATAAATACCTCCTTTTGATGACCCTGAGCTAGGCCACACAACCTGGAAAGTACGCTTGGCCTACTCAGGGCCTCAGCTTCCCCATCCCACTAGCCCTCATGGACCTATGCTTTCATCTGCTCCTTTTCCAGCACTCTGTACCCTAGGAGTTACAGTAAGCCCAGTCCCTGACAGACATTTCTTGTCAAGATGTACTCAAAACCAACAGACAAACCAAGGACTAAAATCTCTCACCTATGGGAGTCAAGTAAATCTTTCTTTAAAAAAAAAAAAGATTGTCTCCTATTTGTTATAGTAACAGCAAACTAACTAAAACACTTTCTTTCACATTTACCCCATCTATGTTATGTCCTGCATCTCTGCTAAAATTACATAGGTGACTCAGATGTCAGAGCAAGAGTTTGGGACAGTCAGGAAAGGAAAGGCTTGAGGGAGGAGGTTGCTCAAGCAGAGAAGAGGAAAGGGATCAGTCATATTGCAGGGGCCTGGGATATGGCTCCAGGCCACTAAAGTCACTGGATGGGAAGGAAGGTAAGAATGACAGAGGTGGAGAATAACTTTGTAAACTTTCGCCTCTGCAGCGGTAAGTAATAATGACAGAAACTAAGGTGTGGCCAAGAGGCAAGGAAGTGGTCCCCTTCAGGTCCCATGTCACCCAAGTACTCCACTGCAGAAAGACCTGAGCCAATGAGAGCTTTTGGCTCTTGGCTGTAGAGTATAGCTATGAACACAGCCTCACACAAAATGGCGGAACATTACCTTTTTTTTTTTTTTTTTTTTTTTTTTTTGTAATCTGTCTGCATAGTTGGTTCTTGCACATAAGCTCCGAAGAGATTCACAGCAGGAGGAGAGACAAACTCACAGCAGATTCCTATCTATCCCATCCACACTGTGTATCCCCCCACACCCTGCCCACTGAGGCAAGCCTTCCTGACCAGCTAGTGCCAAATCCGCTCCCTAACATGAATGTTGCTCAGCCACGATAGGAGCTGTCCCCGTTCTGGGGTCAGGAGACAAGGTGCTCTCTTTAGGTCTACCACTGCTTTCACTAGTACACACACACACACACACACACACACACACACAGACTCCTCTACCCACCGATAGTCTCCTGAGCTGAGCTCACAGACAGAGCACTGGGGAAGCAGGAGACTAAGGCGGAGAAGGAGGTTCCAGAAGCCTAAGACTGACATATGAGAGGCTGGAGAAGTGGCTCAGAGGGTAAGCTGCTTGCCCTGAAAGCCATAAGGATGCGACTTTACACCATGTAAAGGCAAGCTTCCCCCACAAGCTTCCAGGAACGTTCCTCTCTCCATCTCCCATCTAACCATAGACAGCTGGCATCCCAGACATGGGCTTTCCATGGCTTCCGGCGAACCGAGCTCAGGTCATCACGGTTGAGTGGTGGGCACTTCGCCACCGAAAGGAAAGCTCCCTCCTTCTTTTCTTTCATGAGCTGTCTATCTCTATCACTACGTGTTCCTGGTTCAACTCTTTGTTGTACGGCACGCCTGCAAATCCCAGTGGGTGTCATCTAGATTTGAATTCACACACGTAACAAAAGGAAGCCCCAGACCTTCAGTGTCACTTACAGCGTCACGCTCTCACCCTGCACGTCTCGCTTCATCAGGAACAAAGAGGAGCTTTCATGTGGGACAAAGAGTAAGGCTCAGACTGGCCACACCTCCGTGTGCCTGTGCTTGCCAGCACAGGAGGTCACTAAACAGGCCCACGGCCGGCAGTCCAGGAAGCCTTATCAGCACCACTCAAAGTCACCTCCTATCACAGTTTCCTCTCCTCACATCCTCAACCTTTGGCCAGATGTGAGTGCAGCTGAAGCGTCTGTCAACGGCTGCCTGAACGGCTCAGTGGGAGGCTCCAGACCTCCTTCCGCAAACATCCATCTGCATAGGCCCTCTGCGTGGCAGACTGAGATGGCCTGCTTTCCCTGGGAGGGCTGGAATGAGGGGCTGGGCCTAGGGCAGTGCCTGCAAAGGGAGCCACCTGTGCCTCTGGGAAGGGAGGGAGTCTCTCTAAGCCCTCCAAGGCCCAACATGGCCTTCCCCATAGCCTAGAGAAAGAACAGAGGCTCTGGGCTCAGCATTCTTCTTGAATACATGAGACACCCCACCAAACCCTCCAACAGTTCTACAACAACCCCCACCACACACACACACACACACACACACACACACACACACACACACACCGCAGAGTCTGAATGGTTGGGGATAGGCATGAATAACCACTCTCAGAACCCAGAACTCCTGGCCAAATCCAGGAGCACGGGAGGAAGAAGTCAAGGGAAGCAGGAAAACTGTAGGAACCAGAGGCTGAGCTCCATCCACCACTCACCCCGTTTTACCAGCACCCTAACACACTGGCATGCCTACACACAGCCATGAGAGCGTGCACCCACACACCTCCCTTCCAGGACCCACCACTCCATTGCTGAGACCCTCAAAAAGTCACCAGATCTTCACCTTCCTCATCATCTCCTCCTGTCGAGTCTGAGCTGTCACCTCAGCAAGAAGCTGTCTCCGAGTGAGAGTCACCCAGCCAGTAGGGCGTCTCCACCACCCTCCCCACTGAACTTCTTCCCAGCACAGGCTGTGGTTGGGGACCAAACAGACAGGATGTACACGCTAACGCTCTCACAAAGTCACACTGGGGCTGACAGGAAGGCAGGCAAAATAGGCCCTGTGAGAAACCAGGCAGGTTTTCCCCTGTGGGAGGCAAAATGAGGAAGGCCAAGAGTTTGTCCATCTGCCCAGGTACTCTGAATTTTAGGCTGATTCTCTGACACTCTAGGGTATTCTCCTGTCCCTCCTCACTCCGTTATCCCTCTAACATGCACAAACATGCGAATGTGTGTATGCGCATACACACACACTCACATACACACTCACACACACGCAGCTGGAATCAGCCAAGCTAGGAGCTTTGGTTCAGAGCATAGCCTCTTTCCCCTGACCTTCCCCCTGACCCAAACTTAAAGGGCCTCCCAGGTCGGCAGAGGCAGAGTGGCCAACTGTAAGCCTTATAGGGAAATAACAGGAGATATGAAAATATAAACCAGTGGTGTGGGAGTAGCCAGAGATGGATACCCAGGCAGAAAAGGGGTGCAAGACCCTCCCCTCTTCTGTCCCAGATGGCTCTCTCACGTCAAGCACACAGACTGGAGTAGCGACAGCAAAGGTGAACTCCCAGTTCTCTACTACAGGCACCCACAGCCTCCAAAGCCCTTCCCAGCCTACCTCTTACACCCACGCTGGCCTGGCTCGGCCCTAAAGGCCTGTGGTTCTCCTCTCTCTGTCAGCTAGGACCCTGGAGTGACCCAGGATGGCTCTCATAAGGGCCAGGTGAAGGTCTGAGCAGCCACCACAGGCCCCTTTCAAACTCTCATCTTGAGAGGACAGACCTTGTAGACCTTGTAAAAAGCTGAACAGATACCATGACACTCCCCCACACCCACACTCCTCCATACTCATGAGCTGGCTCCTGCCACTGCCACATTCACCTTTTTCCTCGTAGTTTCTTTTTTTCTTTTCTTTTTTTTTTTTTGGGGGGGGGGAGGTTGCTTTTGTTTCTTTTAAGTGTCTTTTTTGTTTCTTTTTGTGTCTCATGTAGCCCAGGTTAGCCTCAAACTCGCTATACAACCAAGGATAACTTTGAACTTCTGATCCTCCTATGTGCTCTGCCTCCCATGGGTTAGGATTAGAGATGTGGCTTCCACAATCAGTTTTATAAGGTCAGACAGATGCATGAGGACTCAAGTCCAGATCCACAGCACCCACACAGAAAAGTAAGGCGTGGGAGGACACCTCTCTGATTCCAACCCAGGAAGGCAGAGATAGATGGATGCCTAGACTAGCAGGAATAGCCAGAATAGCAGAATCAGTAGCCCCAGGTTCAGCGAGTGACCCTGACTCACAAAATAAGGTGGAAAGGAACTGAGGAAAACATTGATGTTGGCCTACACACATGTGCATTCACCTGAACACATATATAAACATACATGTTCGTGCACACTCACCTACTCACACACGCACACGCATACACACACACACACACACACACACACACACACACGTTTGGTACTCAAAGTGAGGTGTCTCAGAGTTCTTACTGCTGTAAGAAAATACCATAACCAAAAGCAGTGTAGGGTTAGAAGGACTGATTTCGATTACAGCTCCATATCACGGTCCATCACTGAAGAAAATCTAAGCAGGAACTCAAGGCAGGAACAAAAACAAGAGCCCATGGAGAAATGCTGCTTGCTGGCTCATTCCTCATGGCTAGGTCAGCCTGCTTAGAGTATCAGGGCCTGCCTGCTCTGGGGTGACACCACCCACAGTGAGCTGGGATCTCCCACACCCAATCAGCAATCAAAAAATTGCCCGCACACTTGCCGAAAGGCCAATCTGGTAAGAGTATTTCCTCATTTGAGGTTCCCTCTTTCCAAATGACTCTAGATTGTGTCAAACTGAATAAAAGGAGTCAGCACAGGAGGTCTATGAGCCAGCTGCATAGCTCTTAGCCAAGAGCCTGATGAAGAAAAGGAATTCCAGGCCCCATCCCATCCTGCTGGCCCCTCCCCCATGTGTTCATGAGTTCTGCACAGGCCTGGAAGCCTGAGAAGCACTTCCCTGTGGCCTAGCCCCCTCCGTGAGCCCTGGCCTTCTACGAAGAGCTTCCCTGCTTACCTCTGAAAGGACAGTGGGAAGAACAGCTCCAGGAACCCATGCTTTCATTTTGCATTCACTATGTCACAAATCTGTGCCCATCATTATTCTTGTTGACGCTCAAAAGTCCCAAATGTGGCCAGTGGGAGCCTCCTGACATATCCCCATTTATCTTCCTGCCCTTCTTTCCTAGTATTGCAAAATGCTCCAGGCCCCTCCTGTCCTGCCTCTACCCTAGAATCAGCTCTTTTTTCTTGTTAGGTATCACTGCTAGGTGTCAGCTATTTGATCATAGCAATGAAGGAAGGAACTAAAGCACCCTCCCCTTCACAGATAACAAAAGCAAGTCAGGGTGGACCAGATGGCTTGATGGGAAAGAACCTCTTGTAGCATTTGACTGAAGACCGGAATCTGATCCCTAGAACCCATGGTAGAAAGAGAGAGCAGACGCTGACTCACACACACACACACACACACCACCACCACCACCACCAACAACAACAACAACAACAACAAAATAATAATAATAATTTCTTAAGTAAGAAAAGGGAAGCAAAGACACAATTGGTCACATCGCTAAGCAGACCAGGGCCAGGATTCTGTGGTCTTGAACTAGTCATGAGTCAGTGCAACTCAGATCTGTCAACGTGGGAAGAGAGACAGACAGGAAACAGCAGCCACCAAGACCATCACCTATTGGGGCTGGGACCAAGCTGCAGCAGCTGCAGGCTGCTTTAGCCAGTGCTAAGAATGGTGAGCTCCATAGAGATCACCTTCCTCCCACAGGATTCCCTGGATCAGCATCTGGGCCTAACCACAGCCTTCACTCTTCTTGTTTTCTGGAACAAGCAGGCTTATGGTAGCCATTTTTCAAGGGAGGAGACAGAGGCCCACCAAGTATGATGACACAGGACTACAGCCTTGTCACCAGGTGGGCCCTGGAGGTGGCTCTTGCCACATGCACTGGTGCTCCAGGGGCAGCTTCTATCTCATGGAGCCCAGCTGGACTCTGCCAACCTCTCCTCAAAGCCTGGGCTCAGACACTGAGGTCTCAGCACTCTATGCTGGTTCATATTGACTGTCAAGTTGGCAGGATCTAGAATCAGCAGAAACAAGCCTCAGGGTGTGTCTGTGAAGGGCTGTGCGTAGACTGGGAGGATCCAGCATGAGGAGGCACCATTCCGTAAGCGGGGGTCCTGGAGTGACTGAGAAGGAGCCGGTGGGCTGAGCTCCAGCATTCATCTCTCTCTGCTTCCCGACTGCGGACGCTGTTTGGCCAGCTGCCTCGTGTTACCAAGGCCTTTCCCACCACGATAGATTATATAAGCCCCTCCTTCCTCCCTTAGGTTGCTTTTGTGGGAATTTAACTAACGCACGCTCCATCCCTTCAGAGTGGCCCCAGCAAAAGCACCCGACCCTGCTAATGACAGGTTAGGCCTGAGGAGCCAATCCAGAGCTGTTGCTGTGCCTGACCCTCACCCCAAGAAGTAAGACAGAGCAACCAAAGAGAGAAAGGCTAGATCTGGGGCTAGTCTCTTGGGAGGACTGTAGGCTGCTGGGCCTAGAGCCCTGCACCTGCCCCAGCCCTGGTCCTCGTAGAGAAAAGTAGCCCAAGTTCTCTCGCAGGGGCTCAGTCTATGAAAGCAAATCCAAGATGGAGAAGACCCTGGAACAACCCTTGATGCTTGCTGCAGGGCACCACCAGCTGGCCAGCCACCACCAGCTTTGCCTTCCCCCTTCCACAGTAACACAAGTATCTATGGTGCTGGTCTTGGGAAGAAGCCAGAGGCAGAGTTCCATCCATAGAAGACTAGAACATTCCCCAGTCCTCAGACAGCCTGCCCCCAAGGTAGCACAATTTCATGCCAAGCACTCAGGACATACACCCAGATATGAGATGAAGTGGGTGTACATACAGTCCCTCTCAGCAAGGACCCCTGTCCATGCCCTCCAGTCACCTCTGTTAGATAACAAGACTCAGGAAGAAGCTAGGGAGCCAGGCCCCAAGAGACATGGGACCCAAAGTAATGGAAACCCACAGAGTACAGCTCACAGCTTTGTACCTGGGTAGAAGGGTCTCCCCAACCCACTAAGGGACGGACCTGAGCCCTGCTCTCAGTCCAGCTCCTGCATCTCTTTAACCATGAACCTGCACCCTTGATCCTGTGTCTCCACTGTGGTACGGGGATT
The DNA here is from genome assembly GCF_907164565.1 of Psammomys obesus. Taxonomy (NCBI): domain Eukaryota; kingdom Metazoa; phylum Chordata; class Mammalia; order Rodentia; family Muridae; genus Psammomys; species Psammomys obesus. The sequence goes on from NW_026596069.1 coordinate 3,946,261, forward strand.
ACAGGTGTGTGTCACCAGCCCTGGTTCATGTGATGCTGGGGAGAAAACCCAGGGCCTTGTGCCCACATCCCCAACCCTCCAAAGTAACTTTCTGTTCTTACTGCGTCTCACAGAGGAAAGGGAGAATAACTGGGAGGTGACAAAGGGGCCTGCTGGCCAGCAGGCTAGTTAATCAGTGAGCACTGAGTTCTGGAGGATGGAACTCCGGTCCGTGTGTCTGTAAGTAGGCACTGTACTGACCGAGCCATCTTCCCACCCATCCAGCCTGATTTAGACTGACTTCCATTCTATCAGTTCTTGCTGCCTGGGGACATCCTTCAAAAGGGTAGCTCAGGGAATCCATTCAGGTGAGACTGCAGTGGCCAGAACATGGACAGGAAATGGTGAGAATAACCAAATGTGACATGAAAACCTGGGGCTGGAGGGATCCAGGTTTGGGAAATCAGAGAAAGGATGTCATTCCCCACAATGGCAATATACCAGTGAGTGAGATGTTTAGAGATGCCAAGAAGTGGGGGTATAAAGGTGAGGACCACAGACCTCACCCTCAGAGTCATGGCTGGTTCCATTCCTGTCCCTCTCCTCTATACTAACTTAGGTAGGATTGCTTCTACCCAAGCCAGCCCACTCCACCTAGTCTCCACGCTCCCCAGCCCCGCCACATGTACCCCACACACCTCTATAGCTCTCTTGAGCTCACACTTAGCCTTCCTCAGGGATAGACAGCAGCTAAGCCCACAACTCACAGCCCAGCTCTGTCCAGCAGCTTGCTTAGCTACAGTTTCTCGGTCCTACAAGAACTGCAACCCATTGCCCTTGGTTTAAAAGGTGAGAAGGTTGGAGAAGTAGCTCAGTCAGTAAAATGGTTGCCTTGTAAACCTGAGAACCTATGTTCAAAACATAAGAAGACAGGCATGGTGAATCGCTTGAAATCCTAGCACTGGAGGGCCCCAGTCAACCTAACCTATCAGAACAATGAGAGCCTCTCTCTCATTGGTGGAGATGATGGGACAGTGCTTAAAAGGCTAGTATGAAAGCAGGAGCACTGGAAGTCCTCAAGGGACAAGGATCCTGTATGTGAGCATGGCAGCTAACGTGACCCCAGCCTTAGAAGGCAAACCCAGGGGATTCCCCACAGCAAGTTGGCTAGTTAGACGGGTGAACCCTGGGTTTGATTGAGAGCCTGCTCCAGAAGAATAAGGAAGACAGACCAACCCCAACTTTGAGCCTCCACGCACATGCCACAGACACAAGGGTAAGGCAGTACAAGTCCTTCAGAAACCAGCAAAAGGGAAACTCAAAGTTGTGTCCCACAACTTTGGGACAGTCCCACAGAACCAGCACTGGCTGCCATGGGGAGCCCTGAGTGGGCCTCAATAGCCTGACCCCAGAGATAGGCCAAAAGGCTGGCAACCGGGCAGGGCTAGTGGAATGTGAATGGCACAGGGTGACCCCGGGGCCTGTCATGTTGGGAGGGGCACTGTCCCAATGGGCACATGCCCTACGCCTCGCTGTAGTTCTGTACAGATATGTCATCAGAGCCGCCCCTCCTTGCCCCAACACGGGTGTGGCGTTATTCCCAGCCCAGCCTGGGGGTGGGGGGTGGACTACCTCCAAAGCCACCATCTCCCACCCCCTCAACACCTGCTGCCTGGGCTGGGGGAGAATACAGGGGCCCAGTGTACCAGCTGCCTTAGCAGGAATGAAGCCCTGGGTTCCACTCCCAGCACCACAAAACAAAAGCAAAAGCACTGGAAAATGTTATTCCATGAGAATAGACTATTTGTGTTTGCCTTGTTTGGTTATTTCTACCACCTCTCCAAACAACAAGAAGAATGAATCACAGGGCTTGGGGAGATAGTTCAGGCAGTAAAGTGCTTGTCTTACCAACACGAGTTCAACCCTTTCCCCAAAAACTATATGGCACGGTAGTACGTGCCAGTAATCCCAGTCAGAACAGGGAGCTCTGTGGAGCTCACTAATTAGCCAGCCTGGTTGGATCAGGGAGTTCCAGGTCAGTAAGAACCTCTGTCTCAAAGAACCAGGGTACCTGAGAGAGAACTCCTGAGGTTGACTTTTGACCTACACATGAATGCGCACACAGGTGAGCACACACAAACACACAAGAAAGAGCAAATCATGGGCATTGCTGTCTCACCTACAACTTTCCTTCCTATAAGGGATAACCACTGGTGTGGGGATGCGTAGTCTGTAGTCCCAGCACTTGGGAGACCCAAACAGGAGGAATGTAGGTTCAAGGCAAGCCCGGGCTGCATAGTGAGACTCCTTCCTTTCCTGTCCTGCCAAAGAAGGTAGCTTAGACAGTATGGCAGGCAAAAAAGAGCAGACTGGAGAGAAGGAGAAGAGGCCAGAGAAGCCACTGTCCTCCTACCTCTAGATGCAAATCAAGGGAGGTTTGGAAGGAAAGGGCTCTGACAGCGCGTGGTTCTATCAAGGCCAACACAAGGCTCCATGCTCCAAGTCCTAAAGACCATAGCAGAAGAACGTGAAGAGGCTCAGAGAGGTTGATCATTGTCTGGCCTGTTGCCCAGCATAGATAGTACTACAAAATGAATATCTTGCGTGATTTCTGCCTGAGTCTATGAGCACCCCCGAGCTTAAATTTAAGAGGATCACCAGCTCAGAAAGACAACATGAGGTGAAGACGGAAGCCAGAGGTCGGTCACTACACTGCAGCCTTGGGCAAGCCACCCCGGCCTCCTGTCCACTGGGGCAGACACTTCCATACTTCAGGACTCTCACAGAGCATTTGCCAAGAGCAGGGTCCCACCATCTGTTACTCTCTGCCTCCTGTAGTGGCAGGGCTGAGGTGATGAGCCCAGAGAGGATGGCATGGGTTCCCCAGCAGGAGAGAGGGCAGAGGTCCCAGAACCCAAACCCAATCCTCATACACCCTCTGATTAGACCACCCCACTCACCCCTAGCTGCCCCTGCCCACAGGGCTGCCGCTTAAACACCACAGTTGCCAATCCCAAGGATGAGCCCAAGCATGGCCCAGGAGAAAAAGGTGAGGCTGGGAGCAGATGGCGACCCCACAAATTCTACGGGCTGCCCTTGGCCAAAAGCTGGCCAAGAGCATCGTGACCTATGGGCTGGCCCCCTGCAAGAAGTGACTTACTTCCTCCTTCCCCACTGAGCCTCAGGATCCACCATCTGGATTGCAGCTGGGCCTGGATTGAGCATAACAGCCAAGAGCTCCGGTGGAGGCCACAGAGTGGCCTCACACGCCCATAATGATCTACAGTACTATCACACACCCTGTGAAAGGTTAAGACACTAACCTCCAGCGTCCTCCACTGACAAATAGTGACAGCTCAGCTACACCATGGAGGATACGGTCCTCCACAAGCAACTTTCCCAATGTCAAAGGGGTTGGGGGGAGGGCCTGCCCCTCATACAGGGGAAAAGATTCCGCCTGTACTGCTGAAACGGCTCCGTAAGTCTCCTGCCAGCCACTAATGGCCCCTAGAGTTCCCAATCTGTCCTTCACGGGACGTGGTGGGTATTTCTTGACCTGGGCACTACCACGACATCAGACCAACTGTGTTCATACCCATCCCTGAACCCCTGAAGACCTTTATTCATGAGAACACCCAGCTCTTATTCACCTTGACACGTCTCTGGAGTCGATGGAAGATCCTGGGTCGTGGAGAAATCCCTGACACAGTGAAGGGCCCCATTCACTTTCTCTGGAGCACTCCAAGGTAGCAAGTCCCTGCCCACATGCCAAGCACATGCCAGGGCCTCAGGAACGAAGGCAGCCCATGCAGGGCTTCCATCTTAAAAACACAGAGGCTCTGCCATCCACTCTAGGGTAGACACTTGCCCTCACCCATCCTCTCACTCCTTGGATTCAAGAGGATGACCACACAAGGTGGGCAGAGCCAGGACTGAGGGGATGGCTCGGCAGGAGACTGCATGGGGACCTGGGTTCCAGTCCCTAAGTCCAGCCCTGGGTGGGTAGCAGGGATGCTTGGACTCCAGCTAAGCTTCAGGTTCTGAGACCTCAAAGGAGTAAAGCTGAGAAAGAAAATCAGGTCACTCAATGCCCTTCTGATCTCCATGTATGCACTCCACCCCAACTCTCTCTCTCTCTCTCTCTCTCTCTCTCTCTCTCTCGGCAAAATCAACCTGGGCCCTCAAAATGAACTCAAGAAGGAGGACACCCCAGGGCTTCCCTAAGCAGATAAGGGAAGAAGGAAGGAATATACTCAGAGGCCCTGTCTGACTCCTGCTAGCTCATATCACACTGAAGTTCAATCTCAGAAGGCCACAGTGGTGGCTACCAGCAGACCACCAGGACTCTTCCCAGGATCTCTCTGAGGCAGAGAAGATTAGTCCTGTCAGGAGAAGGAGGACATGGTTGGGAGGCTGGGGAAATAGGTTCTCTCCCTTCTCACTTTTAGAGAGCAAGCAAATCCTAGGGCCACAGCACAAATTCCCTCCCCTTTCTGAAAGTTAAATCTTCTTAACCATCCCTAAGATGTCGCTAAATTTTCCTCTTCCCTTTGATTCCATCCAGCTTCAATCCTACCCTTGTCTACCTGCCAGTGGTCCCATCAAAGTCAGATAGGTAGGAACCTATCCCATCATGCATGTCTGATCACTGAGCCAGTCTTGTGGTTTGTGCAACACTGAATACAATAGTCCATGCCATCTTGGACCTAAAAAATAGAGATGATATAATGGAGGTCCACTGGAGACCTCTGGGTATCACGCTACTGCCTAGGACTCAGTGGTGGGGCGCAGGCCTGCCAGAGCTCAGGCATCTTGGCTAAAGGCCCAGGGAGAGGGTGAACTTAGAAAAAAGTTCCAAAGAAAGAAGCTGCAGCTGTTGGAAGGGGGCTGAACTGGTTGAGGCTGTCCTGTCACCCTATCCCCCTTCCGGCCCTGAAGCCCCAGCAAAGGTCCTCCAACCACAGGCAGCCATGGAAATCTCCATCTCCTCACCAGCCAACAACCACCCCATCTTCTTCCATTCAACACAATTCATTATCATCATCTCCCACCCTGCAACCTGCACCTACAGCCAGGCATGCCCACGGCTGGCAGGACCAAGTGAGAAACTGTCCCATGCCCTTCTAGGTCAATGGCTAAGGAGGGTGAGTGGGCAGCCTCTGAAGAAGACATAAGCAGAACCAAACACCACTGAGCCAATGCGAGAGGCTTTCTACTGAGCCCACCTGGCTCAGGCCCTTAGGCTTCTTGGAAATAGTTGGTTTCTACTCTGGCCAAAGTTATTCCCCCTGGGAATGCAGAGCTCCAACTTCCTCTCCCCAGCTGTCTTGAGATCTCCATGCCTGGAGTCAGGAAGACGTTTGGCTGAGCACAAGCTGGGGAGACAGAATGGTTCTGGCTACACCTACGGAAGAAAGCTAAAGGGCTTGCTTGACCCAGGAAGACAGGTCAACAGGTGAGGTGTTTCCCATAGGGGCAAAAGAACCCAAGTGTGACCCCCAAAAGCCCACATAAAAAGGCCAGGATGTGGTGACACACACTTGCAATCCCAGTTCTGGGAGGTGCAGCCTGGCAGGTCCCTGGGGCTCACCAGCTAGCAGCATGGCTTTCTTGGCAAGTTCCAAACCACGAGAAACCCTATCTCAAAAAAAAAAACAAGGTGAGAGCAAGCCAGGAAGAAGGGTCAATGGTTAAAGGCAATAGCCATGTGAACTTGATGACCTGAAACCCTGGGACAAATAAAAAGAGCCTGAGTTAATAATGTGTATTTGTAATCCCAGCACACCTACAGTGAGAGAGGGAAAAAAACAAAGAACAGAGAATTGCCTGGAAGCTCATGGGTCAGCTACCTGGAGTACACAGAGCAGCATCACAAACAGGACCCATCCTCAACAAAGCAGAAGGCGAAAACCAACTCCCAAAAGTTGTCTTCAAACCTACACACACACACACACACACACACACACACACACACACACGCCGGGACACAAACCTGCGCTCGCAACATACACGTTTTAGATCCGTTAAACTTAAAAATTAATTGAAAAAAATAAGATGGACAGAGTCCTGAAGTTGACCCCTGACCTCCACACATGTGCGAACATACACACACGCACGCATGCACGCACGCACGCACGCACGCCTGCAAGCACAAGCCAGCCCTCATCTGAGGCAAAGCCACAGTCACCTCCCCCAACCTGGCATCCATGTATCTTTTCTCAGCCTCAGGCCTTATCCTCCCAAGTGCATTGTTTCCATCTCAAACCGGCTTTTAAAATTCTACTTCCACAACTGCCGAGAACCTGCCACCTTGCCCCGGCACTCAGCTCAGGTCTACCTCCTCTCAGCAGCCTTCCCTGATCATCCAGCCTGTGGGTGCACTGGGTGAGAAGTGGGTCTCTCTCAGCCTCTGGACCCATAATGGCCAGGTGCTCAGTGGGAGACACAACCTCAGTCCAAGTGAGTTGCAGGTGCCCCGGAGTCTAATTCAGTTCAGCTGTGAGGCCTACAAAAACTCGAGTCCACAGGGGTTGCCCTGACAGGTGCCGGGGTGGCTCTGTAAGCCTCTGTGGTGGTTTGGAAGGTCTACAATCTGCAGGAGCTCTGACAGAGGGAATACCTCCCTAGCTAGTCTCGTAGTAGCTGCTGTCTGTGGCCACCCACTCACTCCCGTGATGACCTGGGGCTCAGCTTAGTGCAGGGCCCTCACGCTGCAGATGATGACGCAGCCAGGCACCCTTCCAAAGGACACTAGAGATACAAATGCCCTTTCCCGGGGATACCCGGAGATAGCCTGAGGCTCTCTTCAAACTCCATGTTATGACCCCATTCCATCTGTTCTGACACTTAGGGGATCTAGAGCAGAGAGTGGGACAAAAGTGCAGGGTCTGGAAGAAGAAGAAGCAAAAACAGAAAGCCTAAGAACCATGTCTAAGGCTGGAAACTCACTTGATGTAGCTGTGAGGTCACAGCCCTAGCACAGCACACTGCCCCAGCCCTCCGTCGCTTGCAAGTTTGCTCGTATAGGGTATTCCTCTGCTGAGGGCCAAGGTCCTGTTTGTCATCTGACCTAAAAGCAGACAGCCCCACCACACACACACACACACACACACACACCAGGACCCTGACCAGCCACAAGAACCATTTCACCAGGCAGCAAATCTACAGCCACCTGCTGAGATTTGACTCCCCCACATGCCGGAGCTATTTACTCCTCCATCTGACCATGGAGAAAGGGAGCCCTAGATTACCCTAAGGTGGCAAAGTAGGTGGGATAGCATCCTCCAATCTAAATAACCCGGGGCCTGCAGCTTACTCTGCCCTCTCTCCACCGTGAAACACAGCCTCCAGGCCTGTCAGGTACCAGCACTGGCTCCTCCTTCAGCAATAAGTACACTGGTCCTCCGATTCTACAGCCACAGATTTAACAAACCGAATATCAAAACCATTTCAGAAGACAAAATGGTGTCTGAACAGGCACAGATGGTTTCCCTTTGCTGTTGTATCCTTAACAATATACGGTGTGGCATGTGCTCACACCGAATTGAGCATTATAAACCATCTAGAGAAAGCTGGCAGCATATAGGAAGATGTGCATAGTTTCCGTGCAAATACTACATTAATTTATGTAACAGACTTGACCGCTGGAAGACATGAGCATCTGCAAGTGGGTATCCTAAATAAGTTTTTCTAAGGACTGTTAGGGATGACTTCATGTTTAGAATACCTGCTGTGTCCTGAGCTGAGGTCTGGACACCGCCGAGGCAGGAGTACCTGGCTCTTGAGAGCAGAGAGAACAGATTTATTCTCCAGCTTGGATCCAGGCCACAGGGGGTGCAGGGCCCAGCCCAGAAAAAAGATCTCCTAGCTTGTGTTAACAGGTCAACAGCACAGCTATCTCCTCCCCGGAACACTTTTTAACACCTAGCATCTCAGCCATTTTATAAAAGGAATTTTATAGCAATGGTGGAAACTAAAGTATGCAATATATAATTCAGAATAAGAAGTTTTTCTGAGCCAGGGAAACAACTCAGTGGATAAATGCAAGCATAAGGACCAGAGTCCAGATCCCTAGATCCCATATAAATCCCAGGCACAGCAGTGTGCACCCACAACTCCGGCACTGGAGGAGGCAGAGGCCGGATCTCACTGACAGCATGCTCCAGGTTCAATGAGACTCCTTGTCTGTCCCTCCACCACACACACACACACACACACACACACACACACACACACACACACGCAAAATAAGGTCCTCTGGCCTCCATCCTCAATTGTGAGATTGGGCTGTCATCTTCAGCCTTGCTCTGGAAACCCAGGCCTTCCATCACTAGTCTACCAGACACAGTAGAAACCTCCCCCCCCCACACACAAGTGGGATTACCCCAAGTGGGGTACATCTTATTTAAGGGTCACGTGTTTCAGGGGCCAAAGTCTACCTCACCTGTGTATGTCTTCCTACCTTCTGACTGCAGGGGAGGTGCTAACCCATAAGTCTGGTTGGACCAAAGAATCTGAAGCATCAAGCACTAAACTTGCATTTCTTTCTTTTTAAAATAAATTTTATAACATCTATCTATCTTTCTCTCTCTCTATCTCTCTCTCTCTCTATGTGTGTACCTGCATGTGTATGTGCACCTATGTAGCACAGCATGCAGGTGGAAGACAGCTCTCTTCTTTCATCACATGGAACCCCCAGGGATCTGGGAGAGAACTCAGGTGGTCAGGCTGGATGACAAGAGCCTTTTTATTTCCCAAGCCACCTCGCCGGCCCCTCCGTTTCTTCACTGAGTAAGACTCACAAGACTGCAGCAATGATGGCAGGACCTCGATTATTAATGGCTATTTTTATTAACCTGGTATTTGATGAAGCTTCTCTTGGGCAGCCTTGCTCCTCTCCATTCCCCAGCCCTGAGCCCTTAATGGCTTAATGGCATATGCAGAATCCAGCAGCCTTGTGAGGAGGTGGCAGCTTCTTACAGAGGACTCTAGAAGCCTGGGTGCCAAGTTTTCCCTCAAGGAATCCCCTTCTGTGGCATTAGAACAATGAGAGAGTAAATCGATCCTATGGCTCTCCGGCCTGGCCAGGCCTAGCAGTATCTGTACAAATTTGCATTGCAATTTTCCAAGCACCTGGGGAAGCAGGTGTCATTACCCCTGTTTCAGAAGGGAAGACTGAGGTCAGAGAGACTGGCAGGCTTGCCCATGGAAAGGAACATGGCGTGGATATGGAGAGATGACTCAGCCCCGGTTCTCCAGGCCTAGGATCTCCCACTGCAACACGGGGATCTTGCAAGCGGTGCCCTGCAGTCCAGGCCATCTTTGACACCTTTGGGAACATACTTGAGGCGCCTCTCCCCAAAGTGCACTCCGAACAGGCACCCCCGCCCACACAAGATTCACATTTGGCCCCGCACCAACACCCACCTCAAGATACACATTTGCCCCAACCTGCCCCTCTCCGGTATAAAATTTTAGGATTAGCATCCTTTTCCTTGCATTTTTAAGACCTGGTGGAATCTTGCCAAAGAGGCAGCTTTTAGGAAAAGCTCAACATACCAGGCATTCAACAGGAAGTCCCCACCAAGAGAGGTGGCCTCTCACCTGGAGACTAGCAGCTTCCCCTCGCCTTCCCATCCAGCAAGCCACCCACATCTGTAGTCGCACCTAAATCCTAAACTCAGGCTTAGGCCTCCACACGTGGAGCACGCCCCTACTTGTGGCCGATTGTGTGATGACAGCGTCTCCAGCTAAGGCACCAGCCCTAGGTCCTCAGTGGATAGCACACAGCGGGTGCTACAGGAAGAATGAATGAAAGAATTCACTCATGAAGAATGAAATCCATCGCCACCCTAACAGTGTCAAGAAACAAAAGACCAGAGAAGGCGGTCCAGGTTAGAATTTATCTGTAGGAGCTGAGTTACCTCTAAAATATTCTGCTGAAGTCCAAGCGTTCTGCCTGTAAGACGGCCCCTGCACACACCACTTACTCGTGGTATACATTATGCATGCGCACATATGCACGCGCGCGCACACACACACACGCGCACACACACACACACACAGAGAGAGAGAGAGAGGCTGTTATCCTAAGCCCTGACCCGCTAACAGCTCAGCAGGGATTAGCTGTCTACAGAGGCCTGTAAAGGACACACCCAGGGAGCGATCTGAGTAGTGGGCCTTGCAAGGAAACAGGGCTCCCAAGGAGGTTCTGTAGTATCAGTTTACCTACCTAGCTGATATGTCGTGAGTGTGACCTATGGAACACGTGTCTCTCAAAGGCTTTCTGTCCTTCACAAACACGCCTGTGAAAAGGAGCCATCATTACCTCTAATCGATCCATTGGATCCATTGGAAGAGGGGAGGTGGTCTGGAAGGACCTGACTAAGGTCCTGCAGCCAGTCAGGACCTGACTAAGCTCTCTGACGCCACCCACGGAGATGTGCAGGCTAGATCTACCTCAGGGAAAAATGCTGTATGAGGCAGCAGCAGGAAACTGAAGCATTCTCAGCATGGTCCCAGCCTCACCACTTGGGAAAAAAACTTACCTAACCCCCCCCCAGGGCAGAAGCCAGAGAAGGAAGGTGACAAGGGAACCTCAAAAGATGATCTGTGAGGAAGTGGTCAAAAGTGGCTCTGCCCACAGCTGCTGTGGGGATCTCTGTGACCCCAGGGACAGACAGATTTTTACCTCAGTATGCAACACTTAATCAAATCTGGCCTGAGTCTCTCACCCATGGAACTGAAATTCTCACCATCCTCACTGGCCCTGTACACCTTGGCCCATACCTGTACCCTAGGCATCACAGCAGCCCCCCCGCTTTTTGTCTCCCACCCCCCAATACAATAGCAACTGCCTGGCTTCCACCGGTTGCAGCCAGTATACCACTGTAGCCACCAGGCCTGAAGGGGCATGTTTTCAGCTTTCCCACATCTTCCTGAGCCCAATGTCTCTAAAGCATGGCCCCTGGCCCCACTCCCAGGCACCCAACATCCCATCCAGAATGGAGGCTCTTGCAGGGAAAATAAATCATTTACATAAAGAATTTTCAGGAAATCTGATCTAGGCCAGAAGGTTCAACAGAGCCTGTCCAAGCTCAGGCAGAGATAAACCTAGTGCATAGAGTTACAGAAAAAAGAAAAAGGAAGGAAGGAAGGAAGGAAGGAAGGAAGGAAGGAAGGAAGGAAG
>NW_026596069.1:3957437-4040601 GCF_907164565.1 Psammomys obesus
AAGAAAAGAAAAGAAAAGAAAAGAAAAGAAAAGAAAAGAAAAGAAAAAAGAAAAGAAAAAAGAGATAGCCCAGCATGGGAGAGGAGACTAAAAGAGGGCCTTAGACTCTCCAGGGCAGAGGGAAGCAGATAGGAAAAGGGATGTAGAATATGCCTTGCATGGAGGACAGCAGCTGGGTCTCAGGATGGAAAAAAGCCACTGTAAGGAAAATCAGTGGTCCGGATTGGTCTCCGTTGCGAGGGCAGGATCCCAGCAGGCTGTCTGGGCTATGAAGCAAAAGCCTACTCTGTTAAAGAAGACATACAGGCCTGCCCCTCCAGCTAGCCTTCCCTCTCTTTGTTTGGGTCACCGTCAGAAGCCTGCTGTTCAAACCCAGCTCATACTAAGGAAGCTGACATGCCTCCCACGTGGGGAAGAACTTGACTGTGCATTGGAACACAGTGCAGTTCACTGCCGTGTGTCAAGGTGGTGTTACAGAACAACATGGCGCAGTTCACCACCATGTGTCAAGGTCCTATAAATAGCCACGACTGCCCCTTCCTTTGCTGAGCATCTGCTCCACATGCCAGAGAAGTGCCGTGCACTGACAAGCCCAGACTCTCCACTCCCACTGGTGTTCCCCACACTCTGGCTTGTACCTCTCCAAGCACGCTCATGGACAGCCACAGCCATCAAGGAAACATCCCCGCCATACCCGGGACCTTCTATCTGTGCTCAACCACTGGCCCAATACTGTCAGAACAAGGCCCAGCCTCCCTCACACACTCTTCTCTGAAGACTCCTAGGCCATGGATTTGGGCAGGCAAGATTCCACACATCAAACCACCCCCCCCAGGCCCCAGCTGTCCTCTTCCCCAACCATTCCCATCCCCCAAAGGGCCCAGCTCGCCAGCCTCTAATCCTCTTGTCATCTGACCCAGCCTCCACCCTAAATTGGCTTTGCCCAGCCACCCTTCTGAGGCCCAAAAATGGACACAGTCATTTATAGAGGGTCAGCTAAGCCAAATGCAATGGGAAGATGACCTCATGAAGCCCACGGGCTTGGGCTCCAGGCACACACGCTCACCACAGCTACACGGCAGCAGTACAGGAATAACCACCACGTCGGCCTGAACCATATGCTTCCTGCCTGAAGCAGCATGCAGGGACTCAGCCTAGGACGAGGTGCCTGGTATGTGTGCAGGCAGGAAAGTCGAAGAGAACACTACCAGCTCACTCCCAGGGCTGGGCCAAGATCAAGTACCCAAGTACCCACATTCACTCTTAAGCATTCACTAAACGCCCACCAAAGCCAGATAGACACAGGAGGGGCACAAACACAGATCTGCCCAGAGCAGTGAAAGAGGCAGATGAAGCCAAGATGAACCCAAGACCCACAGAGGAGAGCTGGTTCCGTGACCCACACAGGACCCCATGACACCAGAGGTTACACTGGCCTTTATTGTGTATCTCCATGGATATTAGGGCTGAAAAGTTGAGAAGAATAAACCAGAGGTATAGGGCCTCCTTCTATGCAAATACACTGAAGGCTTGCTTTTTTTTTTTTTTTTTTTTTCTTCTGTCCATACATATCTGTGTAAAAGGCCAGGGCTCAACATCAGGTCTCTTCCTCCATTGCCCCACCTTATTTTTTGAGATAGGGTCTCTCACTGAGCCTAGGACTTGCTGATACAGCTATGTTGCTGGCCACCCAGTCTCAGAGAAGCTCCTGTCTCCACCTTTCCAGCATTGGAATGCTATGCTCACAACACTCCTGCTTCTGGTTTTACACGTGAGTTCTGGGGGATGGAACTCAGATCCTCATGCTAGTGTGGCAAACGCTTTTCCAACTGAGCCATCTCCCCGGCTTTCTCTACGCTTCCCACCACAGCAGCTGCTATCCTTGCTCAGAAAGTGCCCTTCTATGACAATTATAAGATAAAATTGCCCTGTGGCTGGTTTATTTGACCAAGGAAGGTAGGCCCAGGATCAAGACTGCTGGTAAGACAATGGGACTGAGACCCCCTTTAGCAGTGAGCACTGAATAGGCTATGGACCACCTCGTGAAGATGTTGGGGTGTCAGCCTAATCACTATACCCAGGCTGTGGCAAATGCAGATTCCAAGTGGCGGGATGACAAGCAGAAGAGGACAGTATCTAGGTGAGGCATGGGGCTTCCTGAAAGCAGGTCCTGAAGCTGGCCAAGGAGGGAGAGGATGGGGAGCAAGCTACTGTCTCAGGATGCCTGTCAAACTGTCTTGGCTTCCCCTGGGCAAATGGTCCCTAACTAATGCCCATGGGACAGTGAGCAGCCGTGGCAAGAGACAAGTGCAGGCCCATGAAGCCCAGGCTCAGCAAGGCCAGCTGCTGGCTATTAGCCATGGTCCATAGCCAACCAGCTGTCAGCCAACTGCCCAAAACCTCCAAGCAGACACTGAAAAGAGAAATGGCAGATCAGTGGCCCAGTGACACAGGGCTATCTACAAGAAAAGAACATGGACTTAATAGCCCCCAGGACTGCATCAAGGAGGCTACTGCCCCCCCCAACCCCCAATGCATCTAGACAGAGGTGCACACCAGCGACAGGGAGGAGTCCTAAAGAAGTCAGTCTTCACATGGCGAGGGCAGGGAACTTGTCTTAGCTTACTCCCAGTATTTCCGTTCATTTCCTCCAGGAGTGGGAAACAGGCTCCAGGCACCTTAGATGGATTACTAGGTCACTGGAAGCCAGGGCGGCTCTGTCTGCCTCCCGCTCCTTAGTCACCAACAGACTACTGGAGGAGCTCTGATCCATCCCTCTTCCTTGAGGTAAGGAGCTCTGGCCAGATCTGGAGATTAGCAAGAGCCTCCCCATAAACACACACACAGTCACCCCCTCCTTAGCTAGTAACCACAAGGACGAGGAGTAGGGCTCTAAGGAAGCTCTACCCGCCCCCCCCCCATCACGTGGCTGCATCCTTGGGGAGCTTGCAGCTCTCAGCTGCAAAAGTCATTGTTTATAATCAGCCCCAAGTCTGGCAGAGGAAGGCAAGCCTGTCCCTGTCCCCACCAGGCCCGGGCCCAGATAGAGCCATGGGGGGCTATGCCTGGCAGAAGCACAGATTGTACAATCTCAGATTTCAGAGTCAGAACTGGCAGGGGAAGTGGCGTCAGCAGCTGGCGTGATCCAATTCAATAAGCCAGGGACGGCTTTGGGTAAGAGGCAGGCCATGGAAGGACCCCCGCCCCCAATCCCTGCATTTCCTGCACAGTCAGGGTGTCCCAGGAAGCCCTGATCCCATCCCCTGCAAAAAAAAAAAAAAAAAAAACCAGAGTTTCCCCGTGGCGCCCTCCACACCCCTCTCTGGGCCACCCGGAGAGCCGTGAGCTCCCACCACCCCTCTCTCTCCAGCTGCTGGAACCGCTAAAGCCCTGAAGGGGCGAGGGGTGCAGAACCCTCCACTACCCGGCGGGTCTGGGCGGGACCTTCTAGGCCGCAGGCACCTCTTGGAAGGAAGAGAGTGATCCCTCCTTCAGGGCCTAAGGTAGAGACGGGGTAGGAAGGAGAGGGCAGTTAGCGGGCAGTTAGCGTCCGCACTAGGCAGCTGGGAAAGTATAGCCTTAGAAGTCTGGGGCTCGCGCGGTCCCTGGGGCGGCGAGACAGCCTCCCCCACCCCACCCCCACGCAAGCCCCGCCTGGATTGCCCGCGTGAGTCCGGTGGGGCTGGGGGGTCACCTCACCCACCAAGCCTCCCGACCCTTGGACTCCACAGTAGAGAGCGGACCCCGCGTTGGAGGATCACACTGGAGCGCGGGGCCTCCACTTCTCTGCAGAGGAGCGGTGGAGGTAGAAAACGGTGGGGGAAGCGGGGTTACAAGGTGGACAGCTGCGCCCTCCCCGGCTGGCGCCCAGGTAAGGAGAAGGGGGTGGGGGCGGGGGGACACCTTCATGGCAAGGAGACCGAGCCGGGGGTACTCCTCGGCCGCGATCATCCGGAAGTGACCGGCTCGATCCTGGGGGTAGGGGTGAGAGGTGTGGCGGGTTTACGGTTCGCTCACCTTCTCCTGCGCCCGGGTCAGCTTCTTCTGTACGTTGCTGGCGATCTTCCCCGCCGTTACCCCCTTGCTCCCCATCTCGGCCATCGCGGCGCCGGCCTCGCCCGTGGCGAGGGCGGATAATGGCGCGGGGAGGCCGTGCGCGCCGCGCTCCCAGCCTCCAGCCCCGGCCGCTCCACCAGCCCGAGCTCTGGCTCCACGCCGCGCACTCGAACAGCTCGGGGGACTGACGGAGACGGAGCCTGCGCGGGGAGAGCGAGTGAGCGGCGCGGGGATCCAGGGAGGGAGGGACCCACGGCAGGAGGGAGGGGGCGGGGAGAAGGGACCAGCCGCGGGCGGATCAGCGCCCCCAGCCCGCCCCCTCCGGACACGACGCTGCCTTTTAAAGGGCCATTCCTGGATCCCGAGCCTCACCGCCCGGGAGGAGGGAGCCTGGGGGCGGGCGCCGTGGGGCTGAGGGACGGGGACACCCCCACGGCGTGCTAGCGACTTCGCCTAGGGCCGGGAACTACCTACGCTGTCCCCAGTTCAGCGCCACTGCGATCCTGAGGCTTAAAGTCCTCCTCCCAAGCAGATACCGCCTGCAACCCTGGAAAGGTAACCAGGTGAACGACTTGGGTGCTTTATAAAAATCAAAGACAACACGAGGGGATAGATGCCTACGTGGCCCTGGAATCCCGGTGTCCGCGCGGGCTGCGAGGTGCCCTTCCAGGGATTTCCCTCCCGCTGGCAGCCTAGCGTCTGCCTCCTCCTGCACCCTAGGGCGCTGTCTCTCTGTCCCTTTCTCTTTTCCTCTTTTCCTCAGCCAACTAAGTCCTCTGTTTTTCCAGTTTGCCTTTAACTATCATTCTAACGATCACCTAAGCCTTAACTGCGCGCTTAAGGTGTGCCAGGCATTGTGCTGAGTAATTTGGTGAGCATTATTTCACCTCGTGTCCAGGGTTCCAATGAAGAAGAGGCTGCAGTGTCTTACCATTCTACAAGTGAAACAGCCAAGAAGCTAACTGCATGCTAGGCTTTCCACCAGTGTGTGGGGGAGGGGGGAGTGCTTGATCCTGTAGAAGAGAACCGATTAAGGGTCACTCAGTTTTTCTGAAGATGGGTTTATCCCATGGCACATATTCAGTCACCTCAGGGGGAGGGGCTTGCCACGACCCCTACGAATACCAAAATGTAGGATACTCAAGCCTTTTTTGCAAATGACCCCTGGGAAACCAGAACCAGGCAGTTACCAAAAGCTTGGTGTCTAGCCAGCCTACTGTACTTGGGGAGTTCCAGGCCGGAGGCCCTGAGTCAAAATGATGGCCTAGGTAGTACTCTGGCCTCACGTGAACAGACACACACACAAACACGATTATGCACACATCCACGTGTCAGAGTATTTGCATTTAACTGACCACACTTACTCCCCCACGTTCTTTACATCATTTCTGATGATTCACGATGTCTGGTGCATGCAAATAGTGTGAGATTCGCTGTTATACTGTATGGTTTGGGGAATAAGGACAAGGCAAAAGAGTTCAGCGCGCGCTATCGGTCCTAGAATGCAGGAATGTGAATAAGAAGGACCAACTGTATGTATTTGTGTGGTATGCTGGTATCCACAGCCTCTCCCCAAAGCCCTACCAGGGCCTGTGGCCAGTTCCAGGCCACATTGCTACCCTGTTCCTTGGAAGCTGTAGTTAGAGCTGAACAGAAAAGAGTGCTCCTGGGAGCCTAGATGTGTCCAACATATGGACAGGAACCAGGGTGTGAGACCTATGGAAAGCTCATCTAGGCAGGAGCAGAGGTAGCTGGGGACAGATTCTCAGAGAGAGAGAGATTCCCAACAGAAACAGGAAGTGCTCTTGCAGGCTGTGCACCAAGTCCTCGTACAAATGGAGAAACTGGGGCCTAAAATCAAAAGACTCCTGACGGCCCGTCTTGCTTCCCGGAACTCTCCTAGATGTCACCTGGCTATATCTAGTTCTTCCATCCTGAACTCTTTCCTGACCCATTCATCTTCCTGTTGTGGCAAAAAGAAGGGCTCAGAAGCTGATCACTGACAAAAGTCTCACAGATAGCAACTGACAAGCAAAGAACCAGCCCTCACAAGCCCCAGACACTATGGATGGAAATTATTATATTGGCATTATCAATATAGGACCTATGTTAGATCCCCAGGATGCATATAAAAGCCAGGCACTGCAGCACACTAATGGTTCCAGGGCTTGAGAAGCACCAACAGGAGGCTCTATCCCTGGAGCTGGCTGGCCAGCCAGCCTGACTAAGGCAGTCTATGAGCCCCAGACCAGGAAGAGACACTGTTTAAATAAATAAGTAAACAAAATGGTGAGCAATTGTGGAAGGTGTCCAAGGTTGACCTTTGATGTCCGTGGGCAAACAAGAGCATGCACACACAAACACATATACACGCACGTACACCGCACACTTAAATATATACACGAACATGCAATTTATCTTTAATAAACTTATGCCCCATTTATGAGCCCCCCCCCAAAAAAAAAATTTAAACAGCCAGGGCTTCTAAAACAGCATTCTCCTGAAATATGTTTTTGCCTCATGGTCTTTTTCCTAATTTTACAATTGTCTACCATCCTCTCAAAGTATTTACTTTCTTCTCCCTCCCACCTTTCCCTTCCTCCTCCCCCTTGATCCCTTCCCTTTCTCTCTCCCAAATCTCACATATCCCCTGACTTGCTATGTAGCTGAGGATGACTGAACTTCTGATCCTCCTGCATCTACCCCCTAGACTCTGAGGTTACAAGTATGTGCTGTGGGGCCCAATTGATAAAGTGCTATGTGTAGGTCCCAGAGCCTCGTGCATGCTAGGCAAGTGCTCTACCAACTGAGCCACATCCCCAGGCCTGTCAAAGCAATTTCTTCCAACACTCCTTGCAGAAAGAAATGAGCAGAAGTCAAATTCTATTACGGTCAGCCCCCGGGAAGAGAAGATTCTGCTTCGTCGGGCTTTTGTCTTTCAAAATATGACAGAAAAATACAAAGCAGCAGAGATGTTCCTCGGTGGAAAAGGGTCAGCCTCGCCAGCCTAGCAGTAAGAGAAGCCATGAGGGGAACCTTTCGCAATCGGGACACAATAGGAAAGTGATGCCCTTGGCATAATTATAAATGAAAAGACAGCCAGAAGATACTCATGTGTTTGACTTAAATCTATGTAGGAATTAATCAGATGCCTAGGATCAAAGACTCGGAACAACTAAACATCAAGAAAGAAGACTGAGGTCCTAGCTCCATCTCCAGAACTCAAATAAAAAAAAGCCACGCTGGCCGGCCAGTGAGAGACCCTGTCCCAAAAACCAAGCCCCTGAGGAACCATAGCCAAGCTTAGTCTCTCCCCCACCACCACACACACACACATACAAACACACCCGGGGTGGGGGCCGCCAGACTAGTTAGCACATCCCAGGTAAAGGCAGGTAACCCTGTCTCTAAAAACGAGTATATTGAAGAATGATGTCCGAGATTGTTGTTTGGTCTCTGTGTGCACCCATACACACAGACACACACATACGGAAATTTCAAACATGAATGTTATGAGGAAACTGTTTTTGAGAACAGTATTTGGGAAGGAAAAATGTGATAAGAGAGAAATCAAATGCTTGGGAACAGGGAACAGGGTACCTGGACCGTGCACCTGAGTTTAGAGAGGCCGAGAAACAATGTTTACATGTTTCTAATAGACTTTATGTTTCAGAACAACTTTTTTTTTCTTTTTTAAGATTAATTTGTTCTAACTTGTGTGTATGTGCATGTGACTGCTGTTGCTCAGAGAGGCCAGAAGAGGGTTTCATGGAGCCAGAGTCACTGGCAGTTTTGATCCGCCCAACACAGGACCATGGAAACAAACTCGGGTCCTCTGCAGGAGCAGAACACACTTAACTGATGAGCCATCTTTCCAGCTCCCTTTAGAACGGTTGTAGGTTTACAACAAAACTGAGCCTAAGACACAGCGATTCCCCGTGTATCTGCCACTCACACCCCTGCACTAGCTTCGTTTCTGTTGTTGTGATAAAATGCTTGACAAAAAGCAACGTAGGGGAGAGGGATTTGTTTTACCCCGAAATTCCAGGTTTTAGTCCCTCGTTATGCTGTTCATAATGAGAACAGCACAGTCGCAAATGCTTAAGGGACTTAGTTTCATCAAAAGCTGAGAGAATAATATCCACTTAATGCTCAGCTAGCTTTGGACACTCTTTTACAACCCAGGGCCCAACAATAGGGAATGGTGCCACCCATTTTCACGTTGACTCTTTTTCCGATCAACTAAGGCCATCAAGATAATCCCCTATAGACGTCCGCACAACCCTCTTAATCTAGGCAATCCCCCACAGACATGCGGACATGTGCACAGCCCATTTGATCTAGACACACACACACAGACATGCACACAGGCCTGCTTGAGCTAGACAGTCTCGCACAGAGGTTCTCTTCCCAGCTGATTCTAAATTGTATCAAGTTGACAGTTAAAACCAACCCTAACATGTAGCCTTCCCCACCACCAACATCTGCATCAGAGTGGCCCATTTATTGCAGCTGATGAACCTGATAATCTTAGGATCCCCCAAATTGCATAGTTTCCATTGGGGTTCATTTTTGGTGGTATGCATTTCATGGATTTAGACAAGCCTACAATAACTATAGCATCATAAATAGCATATATGGGGCACTTAACTGTCTCCTGTGTTCCCAGTATTCACCCCTCCATCCCCAACTCCTATCAACCCATGATCTGTTCACACCCCTACTGGTGCACCTCTTCCAAAATGTCCTATAGTTGGAACTACACAGCACATTACTGTTTCAAGGATATTTGATCCCATTGTGAACCCCGAGATTGTGAACTGTAAAACCCTGTTTCATGTTTGGTGTGGTTGAGCCCTATCACACACCTTTCATCCAAGAACTTTCTGTTTATTGTAAACGGGTGGTTATGGTGTGGTTCATCCATCCCTAGCACACACCTTTAGTCCAAGAGCTCTCTGTACATGGGATTTGATAAAGTTAACCCTAGGTCAAGAGATGGAGCAAGAAACCAACTGACTGGGATTAAAGAGTAGGAGGAACTTTGAGTATGTTGAGGGGTATTTAAGACAGCATGTTGAAGTAGAAGGAGCTTTAGCTCTATAGCTCTTGAGCGTTAGCTCTCTGGCCTTCGGCGCTTTTTGAGCTTTGAGCTAGCAAGCTTTGGCTTTGAGTTTTTCAGTCTTTACCTTCTGGGCTGTCAGCTGAGCTACTGAGCTTTTTGGGTTGTGGGTTTTTGTTTGTTTGTTTGTTTGTTTGTTTTGTTTGTTTGTTTGTTTGTTTGTTTTCCATCTGGGACATGAGCTGAGTAGGAAGACCAGCTGGGTGCTTCCTCTGCCTCTCTGAGCTAGCAGGTTTTCACCCCAGCATCTGGCTCCTGAGTCTTCATTGGTAAAATCCAACAGTTGGGATTTTCATTCTTTATAACAATGCATTACCCTTATGGATTTGAGAATCCTAGTTCACTTCCGTCACAGGTGTAGGGAGACAGCTCAGTGGTTAAAGTGCTCGTCACACAAGACTGAGGACAAAAGTCTGGCTTGTGGAATCCACATAAATGCTGGCTGGGTGTGATAGTCTTCCTGTAATTCCAGCCTTAAAAAGCAGAGATGGGGTCGCCAGAGCCGGTCAGCTAGTGGGACTAGCCCTGTCAGCCAGATCTGAGTTTGACCGAGAGATATCAGTGACTAAGGTAGAACAATCAAGAATGATGTATGACATCAACCTTAGCCCTCCACATGCAAACCCATGCATATGTATATAGATAGAACATAAAGGGGGTGGGGGAGGCTGAGATCCCTGTATCTTCCCGTGGCCTGATAGCTCCTTTCCTTCAGCCCCATATAACATCCCATTGTCTAAAACACTACAGCTGTCGCACTCACCTATTAAGGGACATATTTTTTGTTTCTAATTTTGGATAATTTTAAGTGAAGCAGCTGAAAACAGCCATACTCGATATTCATAAACAGAAATAGACTCCTTTGGATTAGTATTAAGAAGTACTTACTATTGCTGGACCAAATGACAAGAATAAACTCAGTGTTGAAAGGATTTCCCAAGCCATCTTCTAGAGTAGCTGAATCATTTTGCATTCCTACCAGCAAAAGTCGGTTCTTAGCACTCTGTCCACACCCCACCAGCATTTTGGTGCTGTCAGTGTTCTGGATTTAGTGGTTCTTACAGATGTAGTGATGTCCATTTTATAGCCGTGCTAATGATGGTAATTTTTTCCTTGCAGAGAAACAGGATTTCCCTATGTTTCTTTTATGGTTTAGGTTGTCAATCTAGCCTTTAATGGCTGAATTATGAATTTCTTTCATAATTCAAGAGCAGAAGAATATTATTTAACTATCTCATTGTTATCACTTATATTTTTATTAAAAAGTATTATTTTGTTTTACGTGTGCAAGCGTTTTGCAATACATGCGCGCCTAATGCTGGAGGCCAAAAAGGACAACAAATTCCCTGAGTTACGGGTGGTTATGAGACACCATGTGCATGATTGGAATCAAACCTGGGTCACCTATACTCTTGATTATCAGATGCTAACCATAACCAGTGCAGAGCCTTTTCAGACTAGCCTCTTTCACTTAGTAATAATATGCATTTAAGAATCTTTTTGTCGTGGTACCAGAAGGTGCCGTGAAAGTTTTCAAGGAAAGGATGTCCAGCTATGATGCCTATGAACTAAAACAATGAGACCACCACGGCACAAAATCCCTAAGGGTTTAGTAGAGGTACGAGTACCATCAACATCTCTCTAAATGGACTTAAAACCCAGTCACCAAGAGGGAAGTCATGTGTGGTACTAGAAACCTAGCCAGCTACCTGGGGCTGGTGAATTCATGGATCTTGAAGGAGAGCCTGCAACTGTCATTTATTAAAACCAGCATAATGTCTACTTACTTTCTAATTATTTGTCCCCGTGCCCACATGTAAGGATAGTTTTCATCCCCATCAAAGAAATGTCTCTTTGCAACAAACAGGCAGAGACCATTACAGAAAATCAGAATTGATTAAAATGCAAAGAACAAGTTATCATATGGTGCCCAGCCCCAACTGATACATATATTAACACAACTCCAGCATCAAAGGTCAAGGGTCAGGGAGGAAGAGGGAGAGGAAAGACTAACAATCAGAAACACAGAGAGTGTACTGTGAGAGCTCAGCTCCTAGAAATGTCAGAGAAGCTACAAGTCTCATCAACATGGCTGCCTAAACAGAACCGAACAAGGGATACACCAATAGACACGCTAATATGGAAGGTGGACATCTATCCCGCCTCACCCAGAGGCAAAGAACTACAGGCAACTGAGGAGTGCTGAGAGCTAGAGAAATAAGTCTTCTCCAGGTAAGAGCCCTTCCCCCCAACTGATTATCTAATAACAAGTGACTAGCCTTAAAATTATATACATACTACTAACACGTGGATTAAAAGAAGGTATATTTATATATTATATAACATATAATAAATATTACATAATAAATATGTAATAAACATATATAATATATTATATATAAATATATAATAAACATATAACAACTATTATTATAATTATATATTGTTAATTATCACATATAATATATTATTTATATCAAATCAGAAAAATGAAGATCATGACTTTGAGAGAGAACAAGGGCAGGAGGAGTACATGGAAAGGACTGGAGGGGAGAAAGGAAAATGATGTAATTATATTTTAATTTCAAAAAGTAATCCTTTGTATCTTTTTATGGCTTTACTACTATCCTTTTATAGATGGAAACTCAGAAATTACCTTAATATCGACACTTGGCTAGTAGATCCTGTGTGAGTTTAGTCAGCATCTGCCATCTCTGAAATAGACCAGCTTCACCCATTCACACTGGAAGGGCAGGCTTCACCTCTTAAAACAGGGAAAGAACTATCTTGACCAGGATCTAGAATAATCTACAGGTAGAACCACAGGGAATCAAAAGTGTGAGAAGATATCCAAGAACTCACGGCCTCAAATGACTCTCATTTCCTCTTGTTTGTAAAATACCAACAGTCTAAAGGTATTATGGAAGGGATAGGTAGACGTGGGGTCAGAAATCAGCTCCCTGGGAATCAATCACTTTTCCATTCATAGGCATCTCACTTAAACTGTTCAAATCCTGTTTGCAACGTAGGAGTAAAGTCCTTTTTAGCTTATTGTAGGAAACAGGGTAATGGTGACTACACATAGTACATACCAGAAATTTTCAAGTCACTCTTCCCTTTTAATAGTGCTGCTTCTTTTGAACTCCTTTGTGCTGGAAGCATGCTTAATGCAACTATATTAAGAAATAGGTGTGGCTTGTTAAGGGACAGGACCTAGTGGCTAACTCATGGAGCACTGTTCTCAGAAAGCATTTGTGTAGCACTCTCATGATTAGTGTAGTTTTCTCTCTCTTTCTCTCTCTCATACACACACACACACACACACACACAGCAGCAGCAGCAGCAGCAGACATTCTATTACAGCAACATAACATGGATTAAGATAGTATGCTTCAAGGCATGTGTATGTGATCCAGAGAATTTAAGAATCTTTCCTGGGAGACTGGGGAGATGGCTCAGTCAATAAAGTGCTCCACTCATGAGCTTACGGACCTGACTTTGATCCCAGCATCCACATAAAAATACGTACCCATAACTCTAGTGCTGCTACAACTATGGAAACAGGTCAATCTTCAGGACTTGCTGGCCAGCCAGCCTAGCTCAATAAAATGAGTTCCGGGTTCACTGAGAGGCACTGCCTCAAAAACTTAAATGCAGGATGATTGAGGAAGACATCCAAAGTTAACCCCTGCCCTACACACACACACACACACAGAGAGAGAGAGAGAGAGAGAAAGAGAGAGAGAGAGCGCATTCTGGAGATGAGGACAGGAAGATCAGAAGTTTAAAGTCATCCTTAGCTACATACTAAATTCTAGTCCAGCCTTCGATGCATGAGACCAAGTCTCAATAAAAGAAATGGATAGATGAATAAATTCAGAGATCACTTGTCATGATAAGAGACCTGATCATATGCCATTAGTGTGTGACCTGTCCCTTTGTGAGACAACTCCAGGACATCTCTAGTCTTACAATTACCTCCAAGCTACTCTCTCTTGTATGCCTCTACCTCAGCCTATTTGGTCGGAGTGTCACACATGGGACAGTTTTTAGTAGTAGGAAAAAAATTAACTATACTGGGGAAATAAGCATAAACCATGGTTATGCTAAGCAAATAGGGTGTATTGTCAATCTGCCAGGCTCCGGGGGTCACCTCAGAAGGCAGACCTCTGGATACGTCTATGAGAGAGTTCCTAGACAGGGATGACTGATCTGGAACCACACACACTGCATGTGAGTGGTACCCTTCCACCAGGCTGGGTCCTGGACTGAATAAAATGGAGACAGCAAGCTGAGCCCCACCATTCATTGCTCTCAACTTTCTTCTGTGGGCTGTGACCAGCCGCTTCAAGTTTCTGCCTTCGCCTTCGTGCCTTCCCCGCAAGATGGACTACCCCTTCAAACTGTGAGCAGAGTTAACCCTTTCCCCCTTAAGTTGCTTTTCTCTGGTGTCTTGTTGCACAAAGGAGAAAAGTAATGAACATACTGGGTCGTATTCCTCCCTGCACACCCAGGGTAGGGACGGATTTAAGAAGAGTGGGAAGAAGGGCTCAGGACAAGCCCTTCATTGTCTGTGCTGAGCCCTCATGTCCACATACCATTCCCTGGGCCTGGCCAGCTTCTTTGTCGTCATCTGTGCAGAAGACAAATATCCAAAGAGGTCTCCAGAAGAATCTCTGTCCTGGCACCCCAGCTTCCAAACCTGCTGACATAGATGTTTATAGGGGTTCAACAGTGGGTCAGTTAGCTTGGCCACCAGCTAGCTCCAGGATAGCGACAAAGCTCCTGACAATATATAACCCAGTTCTTTCCTTTAGCACCCCCCGCCAAAATGAAGTCCTTCAAAGGGTGGGGGAGGGTCAGGCGAGCTGCCTGGGCTGAATATGTTGCTTGGTGGCTAAAGTACTCCCTATGAAAGCCCTAGGAATTCAGCTCCCCAGAATCCATGAAACTGGCAGAGTAGAGAAATCCCAGAGCAAGCTCATTTAGTCAGACTAGCTGGATGGGTGAGCCCTGGGTTGGATTGAGAGAGACTGTCTCAATGAATAAGATGGAAGAAGACTGATGAACTCAACCTCAGGCACACAATCCCAAGTGCATGCACACACGCACACACACACAAACCAAAAAAAAAAAAAAACTTTTCAAGACAGTTTCCTTGCTTCTCCTCTGTGTCTCTGTTGACCTCTCCGTCTGTGCTGACTCTAAGAGGTGGTGGATTGAGAAGACAACACAACAATGGTGCTTGGTGCTCCAGTGAATGGCTCTTCTATCCACCATTGGTCACGTGGTCCCGGGCTGATTACTGCTTGCTCTTTTCAAAGAAAGCAATCACGCCTGTCGGGCCAGGCTGCTGTTAGGAGATGGAAGTCACCCAGAGTCCCCTTCCCTGAGGGGACTAGTTAATGGTGACCACTACGGTGATACCCAATCAGTGTGTGGCCCATGTCGCAGGTGAGGCTGAGGCTGACCTTTGCCAGCTTTACCAGTGTGTAAACAGAAGTGCAGAAAAGCAAACAGCCCTTTGCCCAGCACTCCTGCAACAAATCACTGCGGAGATCCTGTAGAGCGAAGACCCAGCCTGGGAGGTGCTCTTTGGAAGCTCACTATAATTATCTTTGTTATTAAATATCAAACAATCAGAATGGGGTTTCCTAAGCTTTTTTAAAGCATTGCTGAAATTTCACTCATCTATAAACAAATCAGTAAGCTATAGGGTATCTAAGACGGCTGCTCACTTCCTGGAATCACACTTACAGGGCACCAGGCGCCTCTTAGAAAGGCAGTGTCAGGGTATACAACAAATGTATGCACCCTGAGGTGCTATGTCAGAGCACAGTGCGAGTATGGTGCTGAAAACTGATGCCCACATAAATGTCTAAGTTGCAGTGGGCTGTGTCCAAGTTTGGTTGACTTACAAATTGAATATGAATCTACCATTAAAAATAGCTAAACATGCCTGGAAAAATGGCTCATTGGGTAAAAGCACTTTCCAGGCAAGCCTGATGACATGAGTTTAATCTCTGGAACCTATGTAAAACACCCAATGTGGTGGTGTTCCTCTATTTCAGCACCCCTACAGTGGATGACAGACTGGCCCAGGAGAACTGAATCCCAAGAGCCAGCTGACACAGAGAAAAAAGAGAGAGACCCTGCCTCGAAACAAGCTGGAAGAAGAAAACTGAGTCTGGAAAGTTTTTCCCTGACTTTCACATGCCATATCCACATCTAAACTCACACACACATTATAAATAAATAAAATTTTTGAAAGAAGTTCAAGGTCACAAAATATTGCTAAATGGAAGTTGAAAGTCCTGAAAGCTTTCTCTCCCCAAGGCACCATTGCGAAAATGAGGAAGTGATCCCCACAGATATGCCTGCCTGTGATGTGCAGATCTGACAAAGGACTTGTACACAGAATACACAAGGACTTACTCTAATTCCCTAATAAGAAGAAACAGATTGCTAAAAACAAGCAGGCAAATAATTCAAAGAAACCCTTCCCCAAAGAAAATCCACAGCTGCCAATCAGCACAGCACAATGGTTAACACTGACCGTCAACTTGACGGGACCTAGGACCACTTAAGGCACAAACTCCTGCGTGGGTCCTTCCACATTTTCATCTTTTTCTCCTGTCTGTTCTACTACCCAAATCCACAATACATATGCAAAATCCAGCTATGAAGCCATTTCAGTGTTTACGTCCTGGATGACTGTGTGTCAGGACACACCTGGGTGGATAGAGGTGGTCCCCAACTCCAGTGCTCAGGCATCACAGCTTTGCCCGGACAGGCTATATCCAGACGGGACTCTAAATATATCTTTTCTAAAAACAGGTGTACATATGTACATACTTACACACGCTCGCACGTGCACACACACACACACACACACACACACACACACACACACACACGTCTCCACCCAGACCCAGCTTCTCCCCACCAGTATCCACACCTTGGAGACTAAGGATCCAGACTCAGGTCCTTGTGTCTGAGCAGTAGGCACCTTAGTGACTGATCCATTTTCCCAGCTTCTAGCCCCAATTCGTAACCTGATGGTAAACAAGGATGTGTGTTCTTCTTCTCCAAATGGTGATTAAAGTTGTGGAGGAAATCACTCATGTAGGAAAAGAATCACTTCCTGCTCAGGCACTACACTGAAGACTTCTAACACACTTTGCAAAACATTGCTTTCCCCTGAGTACAGGAGACTCCATTAGAGAGCCAGAGCCTTCAACTCTGACTTAGGGAGATGGACATACAGTTAACAGTGGTACCCAGTATCATCCTTGGGTCTGGGCACAGACCAAGCATTCAGAAAATGTGCCATGGAAGGGCAGTAGGAACCATTCGTCCAAGCTCAGATACGGCGCTCAGCACTGAGAAGAGAATGGAAAGGTCCTGTCCCCCCTAGAGCCCGGTCCCATCCATAGCAAGTGTATCTGTCTAACCTTGTCTGCCTGTCCGTCTTCTCGCTTATACCTACTCTTGTCACTTCCTCTCCTGTGCTTGTGGGTATGGACGAGTACACGGTGTGCGTGTAGCTGGGTACCTGTTCCCGTGGGTGTGGGTTCATGTGCGTTTGAGAGGGAAGCCACAAGTGTCGTTCTTCCAGTACTGTCTATTTTGATTTTAGAGGTAGGGTCTCTCATTGGTCTTAACTAATAGGCTACACCCCAAGGATTGGCCCATCTCTGCCTCCCTAACTCTACGATCACAAACATGAGCACTGGTCCCAGCCCTTCTTTCATATTGGTTCTAGGGGGTAAATGCAGGTTCTCAGCTTGCAAGGTGTGCAGCTAAGCTATCTGCCCAACCATTCTCTACGCACGCTGGCTAGGGCCTGGACAGGACTTAGCATTTTAACTCATATTTAATTTATGTTTTTTCCTGATGCTCTCTGTCTTGCTTCTGAAGTGAACATCTACTAACTCTGCCCGGCTACCCAATTCCAGGAGCTGGTGGAAGCCCCGGGGACACAGCTGGCTGGACCCTGAGGACAGGCTCTCTGGGACAGACAGACGCACATTCACCGAAGTGCAGGTGGCCAGCATTACTCCAGCAATGAAATCATGGGCTTTGCATTCTGCATTTTACAGAAGAGGACACAACATAATCATGGTTTTTGTTCACTCTGAGTAAACATCTGACAATGTCCAATTCAGCGGGCTCAGCCCTCGGTCACGGCAATGTTATCAGATGTGTGGCTCACCCCACAATCCTGCCTGCGCAAGAAATGCTTGGCTTTTTGTTTCGTCTTTTTTCTTTTCTTTTTCTTAAGTTGTGTGTGTGTGTGTGTGTGTGTGTGTGTGTGTGTGTGTGTGTGTGTACATATGGAGGCCAGAGGACTATCTTAGTTGTCATTCTTGAGAGCCATATACCTTGTTTCTAAGACAGGGTCTTTCACTGGCCTGGAACACCCCAATTTACCTAGGCTGCCTGGTCTGCAAGCCCCAGGGATAAGGCTGTCCCCACCTCTCAGACACACCTCTGTGCTTGGCTGTGTTTGGTCCATCTGGGTAAAGGAACTTGTCCCCAAGCCTGACAACGTGAGCTCAATCCCCGGGACGAACGTAGTAGAGAGGACAGATACCTGCCAGTTTGTCCTCTGACCTCCACACACAAGCACAGCACAGACCTGCCTCCGCAACACACCAAATATGGGAAACTAATGTTCGACTTTCTAATTAAAAGAAAATGGATCTCCACACTTTGAGCAGGCATGCTTGACCCCGTGTCACCATGGAAAGTGCCTGATGCTGGCTGGACATGTCGCTAAGGTGACGATGCTTCCTGTCTCCATTGTGACAGGCTGTTTTCACTTCTCAGTGGGCAGCGGGGTTGCGGGGTGGTCACTTGTCACTACACAGAATCTTGCCCCCAGCAGCTCTCTGACAGGAACTTTCAGTGTCCAGGCTAATCCTGTTCCCTGACCTGATTTCTCACTGGCGGCCACAAGCAGAGATTTTTTTTCTCACTCTAACAATTTTCTACCTTTCCTGTGTTCAGAAAAGTACTAATGCATGATCCTACATCCTTGTTTCTAGAATGAGGAAGTATAGTAAAACAGTCATCAGTAGTGACAGATGAAGTCAATTTTCCCCCTTTCACTTTCTTCTTAAACATTGCTGTGAGCACACTAATGTTTTTATTATTATTATTATTATTACCTTAATTAGCTTACAAAGTAGCTGGTTTCTTTAGGACATTTTCACACATATTTAGTTTCAATTGACCCTTGCTGCAATCTCTCTGCTCCCTCATTTCTGCTAGAGCCTTCCGACCCAACATTCCCTCCCCCATGTCCATACCGTGTGGGTGATAGCCTCCTCCCATATCTCTCTCCCTTAAAGCCTCTTGTCCCACTCTATTGGGCCCCCCTTTAGTTTTCCAGCCTCTACACACTTATGCTTCACAAATATACATACATAGAAGATTTAGAAGCCAGGAGGGACCTGCAATTAGAGAAAATATGCCACACCTATCTTCCCAGCTTGGGTTACCTCACTTAATATACTTTCCAGTTTCATTTATTTTCCTGCAGACATATTATTTGGGTTTTTGTTTGTTCATTTATTTTGTTTGTTTGTTTGTTTGGCTGGTTAGATTTGCTTTGGGCTTTTTGCTCAATTTTTGTTGCTGTTGTTGTTTTCAATAGGTCTCCCAACATAGCCCAGGCTATCTTAGCACTAGTTATAGCCCAGACTGATTTGGAACAGGTAACCCTCCTACTTAGCCTCAGGAGTGCTGGGATTACAGGCCTGCACCAGCACACCTAGCCTAACTAATGAGTCTTTATGTAGTTAAAGTTTTTGATCAATTTAGTTTTTTATCTTTTTTATTATCCTAGGTTTGGCCAGGTCTGAAACCCACACAGCAGGCCAGCCGACTAGAAACTCCTTTGATTTCTGGTCACACTCCAGCTAATGCTTTCTATTCCAGAAGACTACAGTTTTGGCTAGCCCTGCCTTTATCTGACAGCACAAGATTCACCCACATTACAGAGGGCTGGTTGTGATTGACATTACCTGACTACGTATGCCAATCATAGCTACAAAAGTTCCTCCTCCTGCAGCAGCTCTACCAGTGTTTAACAAAGCAGGGTCCAACATACTGATATAGAAAACCAACCAACACAAATAACTTCTTTTTCCCCCCAGGAATAACCTCCAACTCATTGCCACAGACTGCATGTTTGTGCTTCCTACCCCCAAATTAATGTGTCGGATGAGAATCTTTTACTAAACATAAGTAACAAATGAGGTCATACTTGTTTGTCTGTTCTGTGTGCCTTCTGTCTTTTTTTTTTTTCTTGTTGCTGTGATAAAATATCCTGATAGAAGCACTATAAGAAGAAAAGTACTGTTACATCTATTATGCCGAATTCAAAGGGACGGTCCATCATGGCAATGAGGTCAACTCAGCAGGAGCTAGAAGCAGCTGGTAATGGAACATCAGATCCACAATCAGAAAAAGAGAATGATGGATGTTTGCACTTAGTTCACTTTCTTGTTTTTGTTTTTGTTTTTGTTTTTGTTTTAATACAGTCCAGGATCTCAGCCCAGGGAACAGCGCCACCCACAAAAAAACCTAATCAAGATTACTGCCCTCCCGACAAAGGCCATATTCTCAGGTGATCCTACCCCTCATCAAGGTGACAAGTGAAATCGGGCCTCACCAGCTTTCCTGCTTCACAGCAGTGCCGGTGCTGTTCCTGTGGTTACTCTTGTGTGATATGGCTGAGAGTCAGAGTTGTGGAGAATGAAGGAATGGATGTGCAGACACAAGGGGAAGCTGAGGCACGGCACATCCTGCTGCCAGCCCAGGATTACAGTCATCCTAGGCCAGCCCCAAAGCGTTCACAGCAGACAGGATGGGAAGGGAGGTGTGTAAGGGCCATGGGCTCTGATCCCTACTTAAACAGTCTTTCCCTGTGCCAACTTCTCTGAAAGCTCTAACTTTAAATAGGATATGTTTCTAAGCATACATTCCTGTTCTGCTTTTTAAGTTTCTTTTCCCCCTTTTCCTTTCAGCAGAAACAGTGAGGGACAATTAGAAAGGCTGCAAAGCTCAGATGAAGGGAACAGGTGAAGTCTCCGTGCACCGTCTGGCCCCTTGACCACAGGCTGGCTGGGGACTGCTTCTGCCCTGGTAGGCCAAACTTAGATACACTGAAGCCTGGGCCAGGGCCATGAAATAGCATCAACCTCTGAGCACATGTCCTATGTGCCTATGTCCTGAGTCACCCTGGCTGCCCATCCACTGCCCCTGAAGCTCAGGCTGAGTCCCCGAGTGCTGTGGTGTGACTTGACCTTGTTCAGCAGTCTGTCAGAGCAGCCACGCAATGTCAGAGCCCAGCGTGGGGAAGGACTGCTGCTTGGCCTTTGTAAGTGGGGGAGCTCACACATCTCGCTGCTGCACATTGTTTGGCTGAATGAGGAAGTGGGGGATGGGGCAAGCAGCTGGTTGGCTCTGCCATTCCTGAGTCGGCACACTACTCTGTCGGTTCCCCCCACTGACCATCAATCATCTTCACCTGCAAAGCCACATTCTCCAGGTTCAGCTTGCCTTCTCTGCTCAGATTGCAAGTTCTTCCCTCCAACAGCACCACCTCTCTTTAAAACAAAAGATTCCCCATAGCTTCCGGACTGGGGCACTATCTCGATTGCTAAAATGCCCACTGTGCAAACATGAGAACCAGAATTTAATCCCCAGCACCCACATAAAAAGCTGCTCATGGCATCTGGAAAGATGGCTCCAGGGTTAAGAGCACTTGTTGCTCTTTTAGAGGGCTCAGCTTGAGTTTCTAGCACCCATGTGGCAGCTAACTATAACTCCAGTTCCAGAAGACCCACCATTTTCTTCTGGCCTCTATGGCACCAGGCAGACAAATATAGGTGCAGGCGAAACACCTAGACAAAGAAAAAAAAAAAAAAAAAAAGCTGGGCATGGTGGTACAATTTCAGTCCCAACACTGGGAGGCAGAAACAGATTGTTGGTTAGCCAGCTCAGCCTACTTGGCAAGTTCCAGGCCAATGAGAAAAAACAAAAAACAAAAACAAGACATGCCAAGCAGCACTAGGGAAGCAGAGACAAGCAGGTATTTCCGAGTTAGAGGCCAGCCTAATCTGCATAGCAAATTCCAGGCTAGCCAAGGCTACATAGTAAGACTCTGTCTCAAACAAAAACAAAAACAAAACAAGAAGTGCAACAGCTGGGGAATAACACTCAGCGTTGACCTGTGCCCTCCACACACAGCACACAGTGTCCGAACAAGTTCAGATCCTTTGAGGTCACACCTTGTTCTCTATGACTTAAACTTACGGTGTGCAGGTGTTTTATTCTAACATCGTTAGAAGGGAAAACACTTCCCAAGCTCACACGGTGTGAGGGGCTGGAAGGCCAGTGTAGCTGATCCCCAGAACTCACGTGTTAAAGGGACAGAGAGCTGTCTGTGTCCATGTACACTTGAAACCTGAGTGCTAAGGAGATAGGGAAAGTGAGGTCTCCCTGGACTCTCTGGGCAACCCTGGACCCTATGTCAAAAAACTAAAGTAGCTGCTGCCTGGGGAGTGACACCTGAGTTGTCCTGTGGCACTGACCCTCACTCCTGCAAGAGCACGGAGTCACACCCAGCCTTGGCTGGCTCTCCTCCTTTTACAACTGGTACCTAATATTCCTTGCCTTTTGAAAATAAATAATATGTAGATATCGCTGAAACACTAGATTACACACTACATCTATTTCTCCTTTGTAGGCCTTAGAACATTTGTTTTAAATATCAAAAGCTGAAATGGTATTTTACATGTTATTTCTCCTTAGGATATGTTGGAAGCTGAACATGGTGACACACTTCAGTTATTACAGCCTTGAAGCTCCAGCAGGATAGTCCTGCTTGAATTAAACTGCACTACATCTATAATTTTCCTTTCATACATATAGAATCTGTCTTCTGTAACTTTTTTTCATTAGATGGTTCAGACAGAAACTTTATGAATTTCTCTAGGTGGTGGTGGCCCACACCTTTGATCCCAGCACAAATCTTGTCTACAGGGTGAGAGACCCTGTCTTGAAAAACCAAAACACAAAAATGAAATAAAAGCAAATTTTGAAAAAAAAAAAAAAAAACATTATGAACTTAAACTACATGCAAGTCAACATTTTAATAAAAAGAAAGTAAATGGCACATACATGTGGCATTTGCTGGGTTTTGCAAGTGGACCAGGAGCTGGATATTTTCTGTAGATTAACAACTACATGAAAGTCTAGAGAGATGACTCAGTGGCTAAAAATGCATACAGTTTTCATACAGAGGACCTGATGAAAACCCATGTTGACTCGCACCCCTGTAACTCCAGTGCAGAAGGGGTCCGATGCCTCCAGCCTCAAAGGGCACCAGCACTTGTAGATACACATATCTACACTGATATACGTACCTAATTACAAATAAAAGCAAAGCTTTAAAAGCCACAGGGATGTGAGCCAAATGAGCACCTGCTTTGGCTTCAGTCCCTAGCACTCAGAAGCAAACAAAACCCAACCTACATGGTGTACGAAATCAATAATGAACGTACCCCTACTTTCCATTAGGCACCTTCGCATATACATATTTTTTTAAAGTCTCATTGTATGCCCCAAGCTGGTTTGAACATACTAGGTAGCCCAGAGTGGCCTCAAGTTCACACTCCTCCTGCCTCAGCCTCCAGAGTGCTGGAATTCAGGTATGCACTACCTCTCCTGGCTACTCATATTGTTGACAAATGTGTATCTGTCTTTTTGGAAAAGTATGCTCTATAAGTACTTCCATGTCAGTAAGTACATTCTTCTCCTCCTTCTTCTTTTCCTTCTTCTAACATTTGTGTTTATTTATTTTCACAACTGCAAATCAGTCTCTGAATTACTATGCTCATATTGCACAACACTCTTCAGCTAAGACGAACTGTGGCCAACGTGAGCTCTGCCACAGATCTGCCTTGCATGATTGGATGGACTGTGAAGACAGTGTCCTTGCCTGCAAAATGAAATAAACCGTGTGCTGGATGTTACATACTGATCTGTCATTACATAATTCAGTGGTGTGCTGGGTGGTCCAGCTTGACACAAACACAGACATATCTGAGAAGATAAGATTGAGGTGGGAAGGCCCAGCTCACTGTGGGCAGCACCGCTTCTGGACAGGTGTTTCTAGATTGTATGGAAATAAGGCTGTGTAAGCCATGGGGAGCAAGCCAGTAAGCAGTGTTCCTCCGTGACCTCCACTTCAGTTCCTGCTTCAAGATCCTGTTCTGTTTTCCTTCATGGACTACAACCCAAGATATGTAAGTCAAATGCCTCCCCCGCCACAGCAATAGAAAGGAAACTAAGACAGGTGTTTATTTATTTTCCACTGCAGTATCAAAACACCTGAGTACATTAAACTAAAAAGAAGAAAGATTCATTTGAGTCAACAGTTTCAGTCTTCAGTCAGTTGGTGGTCCCATTGATTCAGGACTGTGGTGAGGCTGAGTATGAGGTGTGTATCAAGCTCACTTCGTGGCAGCTGTAGACAAGAAATGGAGAGAAAGAGAGAGGGGGCCACAATATCACACATCCCCAATTGCCTGAATAACTCCCGACTAGGTCCCACTTCTCACAGGTTCCACCACCTTCCCAGAGTGCTGGTCTGGGGGCTAGCCTCTATTACCTGGGACACTGGCAGGCACTCTATCTCCAACTGCAGGTGTGATATGACCAGCTGCCTGCCACTCCCGTCACCATGCCTTCCCTGGCACCACAGACTGCACCTTCAAACTGTGAGCCAAGATAAACTCTTTAGAGTCAGGTATTTTGTCAAGTCCATAAGGAAGGTAATGAATACCGAAGGTACTGGTGGAATTTACAAGCATGAGCATTTGTTCCTCATTTGCAAAGCATTTGCAAACATGGCAACCTTTGGTGGCTTCTGACTTTAGGGTAGCCAGCACCAATGTCTTGTAAGGGTCAGTTCTCCCCTCCCATGCTTTACTATCCAGGTAATTCTACACAGGACTCTCAGGAAAGCCTGTTGAAACCCTCAAAGAACCCTAATCTAAGACCATGTGATATCCTTTAGGGAACAGAACAGGAGACACCCTTCAGTGCTGTGGGTGTTTATCCCTTCCTAAATCATGCTGTGAAAAACTGTTCTCTAAACCAGTATGGGGAGGAATGAGTTTATTTTTTCTTAGAGATTACTGTCAGTCACAAAGGGAAGTCAAGATAGGAATTTAGGAAGCACCCGGAGGCAGGAACTGAAGCAGAGGCCATGGAAGAACACCCATCACCCAATTGCTGACAGGCGCACATCCAGCTACCTTTCTGATACCTCCTAGGACCATCTGTTAGAGATGGGACTGCCCACAGTGGGCTGGGCCCTGTCACCTCAATTAGAAATCAAGAAAACATTCCTCAGACGTACTCACAAGTCAATCTGATGAAAGCAAGTCCTCAACTGAGAGTCACATGGCATCTACAGTCATATCTAGGAAGACATCATATGTCTAGGTTTGTGTCAAGTTGACAAAAATTGACCAATGCACTCATGTTGGAACATAATCCCTAAAGTCACATGTCAGTGAAACTTGGGAGTGATGTATTTGGCAGGTGTTGAGTCATGGGTCTGTCATCAAGAATGAAATGAACCATTAATGGATCGGTGAATGAATGAGTTAGCAAGGAAGCAGGTCTGCTATAAAAGTCTGTTCAACACAGGGCATGGTGGCGCATGCCTGCAATTCCAGTGCTCCTGAGGTGGAGGCAGGAGGCTCAGAAGTTCAAGGTCAACTTCAGCTACACAGTAAATTTGAGGACTACCTGGGCTACATGAAAACTGGTCTCAACAACAACAACAAAAACTGTTCTCAAAAGAAAAATGAAAGGGAGTTGAAGAGATGGTTCAGCTGTAAAGAACAATGGCTACTCTTCTTGAAGACCTGGATTCAATTCCCAGCACCCATGCTGGTGGCTCACACCCACCTATAATTCCAGTCCCAGGGAATCCAACAACATCTTCTTTCTGAGCTTTGCAGGCACCAGGCACACACAAGGTGCACAGACAAACGTACAGGGAAAATACTCACACACATATACTTAAAAAATACTTAGATTGGCCACTCCTATGAGGCCACTCCATACGCTACCCTGGGTTCTGTGTTACCCTATCAGCAGGAAGCCCCTTGCCTCAGCCCTCATCTTTCCAGCCTTCAGAATTTTAAGAAACAAATTCTCTGCAGTTAAAGCTTTGACTTTCTGTTCCTCTTTGCTGTGAAAGCAGGATAGCAGGAGAGAAAGTGATGGGGAGACAGACACTAAAAGATAAATCAGAGAGGGACCTGTGTCGAGTCGCCCAGTTATGAACTGAGGCTAGAGCAGACAGCAGGGGCTCTGGGCAGTGAGCATTTCTATGTCTAACTAGTGTAACTCCAGCTGAGAGTTCAGTGTCATTAGGAATCTTTGACCTGGTGATAAGAAGATAGTTCAGTTAGTTAAGTGCTTGCCTTTGCAAGGACCAGAGTTCAATCCCCAGAACCGACACTGAAAAAGAAAAAAAAAAAAATCTAGGCATGATCACACATGCTTTTAATCACAGTACCAGGGAGGAACAGGCAGGTAGCTTCCTAGAGTTTGCCGGATACCAGCCTAGCTGAACCAGCGAGTTCCAGGCCAGTAAAGAGATTCTATTTCCAAAAAAGAAGAAGAAGAAAAATAAAAAGTGCCGTGCAAGCTTCCAAGGGAAGGAAGTGTATTGGCTGGTTTTTATGTCGACTGGAAACAAGCTAGAGTCATCAGAGAGGAGGGAGCCTCAACGGAGAAAGTGCCACTTTTAGATCTAGCTGTAGGCCAACCTGTAGGGCATTTTCTTAATTAGTGACTTATGGGAAAAGGGCTCAGCTCATTGTGGGTGCTGTCATCTCTGGGCTGGAGGTCCTGGGTTCTATAAGAAAGCAGGCTGAGCAAGCCATGAGGAGCAAGTATGTAAGCAGCACCCCTCCATGACCTCTGCATCAGCTGCTGCCACCAGGTTCCTGCCATACTTGAGTTCCTGCCCTGACTTCCTTTGATGATGAACAGGGCTGTGGAAATCCTTTCCTCCCCAAGTTGGCTTTGGTCATGGTGTTTCATCACAGCAACAGTAACCCCAACCAAGAAAGGAAGTAGCAAATAGCCCTACCCCGCTACGATGCCTATCAGCTAAAACACTGACCAGCACTGCACAAAACCCAAAATCGTGCAACAATGTCACACATAACTTGGAGGGAATAAACATCCTCCTAATTGGTCTTAAGGTCTGCTCAAAAAGGTGGAAATTATGCCTGGTGCTGAAAACCTAGCTAACAACCTGAGACTGCTGAAGTCATTGACCTTGAAGGAACACCTACAACCATCACTTTATTGAATCAGCTTCATTCCTAACTACCATCTAAACATTTGTCCATAATTATACCCACAAGTGTATCCCACACCCCTCATTAAAAAAAAAAAAAAAAAACCTCTTTCTTTGCAACAGACAGAGACCATTATAGAAAACCACAACCTTTCAAAATACAAGAAACAAATGGCCATGCAGTGCCTGCTCTCAGTGGGCACACCCACAACCCAATTCCTGCACCCGAGGCTCAGAGATCACAGCAGAAAAGGGAGAGGGAAGATTGTAAGAGACAGAGGAACAGGAAGTCTGTTGTGAAATAACACCTAGAAATGTCAGAGAGGCTACACCGATGGAGTCTCATTAGCATGGCTGTCTAAACAAGACCTAAACAACAATAACCTCAGTGGACCTGCTTACATGGAAGGAAGAAAGCTCACAGGACTTGAGTCCTAGACAAAGAACTATGGGCAACTGGAGAACGCTGAGAGCAGGAGAAATGGTCTCCCCAAGCGCTCCCCACCAGTTGGCAATCCAATACCAAACAGTCTTCATAAACATATAAGTAACATCATAAGGAATGAGCAGGTGGCATTTATGTATTTAGGAAAACTAGATAAAGCAATAATTAAAGAAAAAGAACCCATGAATTTGAGAATAAGATTAGAGACACATGGGTGGGAGGGGTTGAAGGGAGGAGAGGGGGAAAATAATGCAATCATATTATAATTTCAAAAAAAGAGAAGGTAGATGGTGCCTGAATAGGGCAACTTAGATCATCTTCTGGCCTCCACACATGCATGAACATAGACATAAACCCACAGACACACTACACACACACACACACACACACACACACACACGAACTTGCCAACACAAATGCACTTGCACATATGAAGATGCACACCTATGCACACACAGAGATAAAGCTTAGAGCCCACAGGTAGTCTTGAAAGACTAAACATTAATGTTAATAGCTAGGAATTAATAGGGAGTATTAATGGCGCAGCAGTTTGCTGTCAGACTCATTTTCTCTACAAGTTGTAGACACTGTTTCAGCTCCTCTTGCTCATAACTTACTGAGACAGACAAGGAGAATCCTAGTGCGGGGGAAGCAGATACAGGCGGATCTACGACATCCCCTCTCTTTGACCGTTAAGCCACAGGGATTTGATTTGTTTTGTTTTGAGGTGGTGTCTCACTATGTATCCCTAGACGGCTTGGAACTCACCATATAGACCAGGCTAGCCTCAAACTCATATAGACCAGACTGGCCTCCCTAGTGCAAGAATTCAAGGCATCTACCACCACACCTGGCCTGAATCAAGCTTTTTACCAAACTAGGCTTTGAAGACAAAGATCTGTTTATTGCCTCAGCCTGCCCTCTCTCTGCACCTCACAGATGAGCACCCCGGGCTGTTGTCTCCAGATCTTCCTGACCTCTGATGCCCACAGATCATCCTAAGATTCCAATATAGACTAATCACCATGCTCTCTGAGAACTTGAAGGAAAAACCACTTGCAAAGCATAGCAGGTTTTCCAGTGCCTTCATTTA
The DNA here is from genome assembly GCF_907164565.1 of Psammomys obesus. Lineage (NCBI taxonomy): Eukaryota > Metazoa > Chordata > Mammalia > Rodentia > Muridae > Psammomys > Psammomys obesus. The sequence goes on from NW_026596069.1 coordinate 3,985,558, forward strand.
TCTGTCCAGCACAGCCTCACTGACTAGAGACACTGATTCAGACTCAGGATTGGTGCTGAAAACATGGACCTGAGTCACAATTACACACATCCTTTTTTTTTGAGACAAGATCTTTCTACATAACCCTGGCTGTCCTGGAACTCACTGTGTAGACCAGGCTGGCTTCAAACTCACAGAGATCTGCCTACCTCTGAGGTCAAGTGCTGGGATTGAAGGCATGTGCCACCATGGCCAGCCCAACACACACAGACTTTCAGTGAATAGTCTTCCAGGCTGCAAGATGCCATCCCCCAGAACAGTGAAGACATCATTCCAACACCTGCTGGCTGCCAATGCTGCTGTCCAGTGTCACTCAAGTGCAAACTTTAAAAAGAACGCAGGGAGACGCTGTCAGTGATAATGTGTGCTTGGTTACGGGTGAGCTCTTGGGTTGGATGACAGAACCACGGAGAGCAATTCATTCCTGTATGACATGTGTGTGTGTGTGTGTTGTGGAGTGGGTGGATGCATGTGTGTGAACAGGTGCATGTTCACAATGGTACCTGTGTTTGTGTAGAGGCCAGAAGTCAACCTCACTGTCATTCTGCTGGAGCCATCCTTCTTGGTTTTTGAGACAGGGTCTCTCATTGCCCTGGGGCAGTGAGTAAGCTGGCTGGCCAGTGAACTAGGGGTCCCCCCATGTCCACCTCCCCATCACTGATTACAAGCTCAGATCACCATGCTGTGATTTTGTAGTGGGTTCTAAAGAGTAAACTCAAATTTGCATAGTTACAAAGAAAGCACAGTTACAAAGAAAGCACTTAGTAGCCTAAACCATTGCCCCTCCCCCAAAACAGAAGAAAGACATTTTCAAATCATGCGATTTGAAAATAATTTTTTGTATCAATTCCTCATTTGAGGGACATCTGGGCTATTTACAGATTCTGTCTATTACGAATAAAGCTGCTATGAACATGGTTGAGCAAATGTCCTTGTTGTGTACTTGAGCATATTTTGGATATATGTCTAGAAGTGGTATAGCTGGATCCTAAGGTAGGGATACAAAAATTATGGTACATTTACACAATGGAATACTACTTGGGAATTAAAAACAAGGAAATCATGAAATTTGCAGGCAAATAGTGGGAACTAGAAAAGATCATTCTGAATGAGGTGTCCCAGAAGCAGAAAGCAGCATATACTCACTTATAAGTGGATATTAGACATATAATATAGGATAAACATACTAAAATCTGTACACCTAAAGAAGCTAAGTAAGAAGGAGGACCCTGGGTAAGATGATCAATCCTCATTCAGAAAGGCAAATGGGACAGATATGGGAAGAGAGTGAAAACAAGGAATAAGCCTACCACAGAGGGCCTCTGAAAGAGTCTGCCCAGCAGGGTATTAAAGTACATGCTGAGACTCAGAGCCAAACTTTGGGCAGAGTGTAGAGAATCTTATGAAAGAAGGGGGAGATAGAAAGACCTGGAGGGGATGGGAGCTCCACAAGGAGAGCAACAGAACCAAAAAATCTGGGTCCAGGGGTCTTTTCTGAGACTGATATTCCAATCAAGTATCATTCATGGAGATAACCTAGAACCCCTGCACAGATGTAGCCCATGGCAGTTCAGTGTCCAAGTGGGTTCCCTAGTAACGGGAACAGAGGCTGTCTCTGACATGAACTCAGTGGTTGGCATTTTGATCACCTACCCCTGATGGGGGAGCAGCCTTACCAGGCCACAGAGAAAGACAGTGCAGACAGTCCTGATGAGACCTGATAGGCTAGGGTCAGATGGAAGGGGAGGAGGACCTCCCCTATCAGTGGACTTGGGTAGGGTTTTGGGAGAAGAGGGAGAGAGGGCGGGATTGGGAGGGGATGAGGGAGAGAGCTACAGTTGGGATACAAAGTGAATAAACTGTAATAAATTTAAAAATTTTTAAAAAGAAAATAAAGTTCTCATTGATCTGCCAAAAAAAGAAAAGAAAAATAATTTTTTTCTAATGATTAATTTACTCAGAAGAAAAGATGTTATTTTTCATACGTAGCTACTTTGAAAATGGAACTATTCGTTGTTTCTTTCAGCTTACAAAGTACCCTGAAAAAAAAAAATCTTTCAGTGTGTTGCTAAAATTCCTTTCCTGGGGAGACATAACTAATATCTATGTCTCCTTCATGGTTCACAGGTAACTGAGGCACGGTTCCACAAAAGCTCAGTCTGGAGAACCAGTGAGTTTATTTGGCAATGGGGGAAGGGTTATGGGTAAGAAGGGGCAGCCTTACAGCGCCCACCTAGAGCGGATGACGGCTCCCCCATTGCTGTGTAGCTGGAGCCCCAGGCCTTCCTCACCTAGATACCCTAGCCTTCCATGAGAACCCCAAGACATTTGCAATCAGGAAAGGATGTGGAGTGGGGTGGCTGGGTACCAGATGAGGGTTCCGGATACTCTGCATCCCATCCTTCTGTTAGGGAACATCAACAACATCAACGGTCAAAGCAAGTCTAGCTCTGACCTGCAAGCAGGCCTGGCCAAACTCCAAAGAGGAGAGGAATCTGACTCGTGGGTCGCCCTGTACGGCATGCCGACCCTTCCTTCAGCTCTTACATTATTTCTGGCTTCCTCTTCAGCAAGGCTCCCTGAGCCCTGTCAGGAGTGACATCCATGTCTAATTGTTCTCCAGCTTCAGCAAAGTACCAAACCTTGGTCATGGCCAGTTCATGGCAGCTATGAGTGATATTTCTCCTACCACAAGAGAGGAAAAGACAAACAGTGGAAATGAAAAAATAACCAAACGGACACAGACTATGGAAATAAGCTACAATTATAAACACGGATGAGGGGAAGCGCCTTAGCCAGCGTATCATTTAACAGAGCGACAGCCCAGCCTGAGTTCCCGAATCCCAGGGCTTTTGCTGACATTCCCAATACCGAAAGTGAATTTCCCGCTTCGAGGTAGGCCTTAAATCCAATCAAGACGTTGATTCTGTCCGTAACCATTTGTACCACGATTGTACTAGCTGGTGCGGCGTGCCTGGCACTTCCGAGGTGAAGCAATCGGGATCCACAGCTGAGCTAAGACTTTTGGTGTTAATCCTCCTCAGCAACTTTAGTAGCCACTTCACTTCCCGCACTGCAGGAGCTAGACGGAAGGGAGGCGACACCTCTGGCTTAGTCCTAGCCTTGTTTCTCCAGGTCCTGCAAGCAAAGCTTGTGATACCTTCAGCCAAAGGCTGAATGCAACAACCAGCAAAGCCGGCAACCTGTGTCCTTGGGGACATCTAGGGCCTCGGTAGCCAACGGTCTCTAGAGAAGTCACCCACCCCTAGCACTGCTGACTCTCGTTCAATAACCTTGCGTCTCCTGCGAATATCTGTTCCTTCTCCTCACACGCTATCCTCGTTTACTCTTAACATTTACACACCCAGGCTCCGGCAGACTTCTCCCAGCCACCTTGGTGGGTCACATCTGTGCCTTATCCAACCAAAAAGTTCCCAAGAAGTACACAGCTGCGTGCGTCCCCTTGGACGGGCTGTGAAGTACTTTCGCATGCCTGCTCCTTCGTTTTCTCTCTTAAGTTGTTCTTGCAGTTTCTGAGCACTCTTTCCACGCTGGCCTAAGTCACTTAGCTCCTTCAAACCCTTTCCTACCTCGCCAAAGGCTCAGCGAAGCTGCTAAATCTACAGTCTTGAGGTCCTTGCTGAAAACAGTTCTACCTTGAGTCTATGGTGAACACTGTCCTATCGGGCCCTGTGAACTGGGCATCACATGCTTCCCTCAGTGTGCCAGCCCTCCACTGGCAATGGCCAAGTGTCTCAATTGGCTCATACTAGCCAGCTGGTCAGGGACAGAGTCCCTGAGCACTGCCTCAGGCTATGCAGCTCAGGTCTCAGGGATGGCTATACGGTTATATTCCTCAGACCCTCTGCAGCACTCAGACTGATTGTACCTGTCCCTGCATCCCATAGCCTCACAAGCCCGGCTGTGAGAGCGTCTTTACATCGTCTCCAGCAATTCCTCACCCCAGGCTGTAAGAGCCATGTCACTGAATCATGAATTTTTTCTTTCTCGATATCAGAGGCAGACCCAGGCATACTTTCTGATGCCTCTATTTCACCATCTTCCTCTTTGACATTCCTCTCATGGATCCCAGGTTTTAGGGTCTCAGGAAGGGCTCTTTGTTACCATATAATTTAGACCCTCTTTCCTTTTAGCCCCTGGCCATAAAAAGAAATGGCAGGCCAACACTTTCATTTCTGCTTCTCTTTTATCCGATCTATCTGCTAGGTTGGAAGTCGATACGGAAGTTGACAGCTTCATACCTTTATCCCGCTGCAATTCCGCCCTTGCACCCTGCAGTCTCCCTCTGGGCTGCCACCTCAGCCTCGGAGAGATTTCTTATTACTTACTCATGGTGGAGGCCAGGCCGCCTCTGCAGCTGCTTGCTGATACCTCCGTCCCGATGCGCCACCCCTGGGGCTCAGAGTGTCTGCTTTAGACCTCCAGTTAGTCTCCGAGCCTCTCCATATTCCCAGGTAGGCCCCACCCATAAGGCAGGCATGTTCACTCTGTATCACCTAGAGGACGGCCATCTTGGAATTTCCTCTACAGACAACTCCCACCCAGGCTGCCTCACCTTTCTTATACTTCTGCACTGTCCGTGCCCCTGTCTCGACTCTCACAAGTGCTACAGGGACAAACTGCCATGTCTAAAGTTACTCTGCAAACACCCCCTGCCACACACACACCAAATTTTTCTTCAGTTGTTTGTCTTGCTCTCCAAAAACCAGACACCACCATGATCGCTCTTCCCAAACTCGCCATTTTGTCTCTCCTGCCAACTATGCCAAGTGTTGCTAAGACGCTTTTCCTGGCTGACATATAGACAATGTCTACCTTGTCCTTGTATGGTTCCAATGATAAACCCAAGTATGACGCCATCAAAGTTCACTCTGGGGGATCTGGGAGTTAATTATGCTTACTGACAGCGCAGTGGGTTAGAGACCCAGCTGAACTCCTGGAGATGTGGCCAGAGGGTAGTCCTGCACAACAAATAGTTACAGTGCCAGTGTGGAAAACTGATTTCGGGTAGATACCTCATTTTCTCTGTAAAAGGGAAGATGGGCTTGATTTTTTTTTCCTATATGTAAGTCCAAATCTCTACCCAGAGATTAACATCTATAATATAACCACCAGATTATGAGAATGAAAGACAATAGAAATGTAATACATTGACAAAGAGGCTACCAGCAGCTGATTTTTTTTTCACTTTTTGACTTGCTTATTGTGTGTGTGTGTGTGTGTGTGTGTGTGTGTGTGTGTGTGTGTTGGAGGAATGGTTTTGTGTACTGTGTATACAGGTGACTCATTTATGTGCCCAGAAATCTGGTTGTGTCATAGGGGTGTCTTTTACATGTATGAGGATGGATGGAGGCTAGGGGCAGACGTCAGGTATCTTGTTCGATGGCTTTCCACGTTGTATATCGAGGCAGGGTCCCTCGATGAACACAGAGCTCATCCAACCTGCTCAGGGAACCTCTGTTTCTACTTTCAGGATGCTGAGGGGACTTCAGGCAGGCCCCCACACCCACTGGCATTTATGTGGGGTTCTGTAGTCCATACTCTAGTCCTCACCCTTGCACAAACAGTTTACCACTGAGCCACCTCTCCAGACTTTCCCTTCATGACTTCCTTGTTGCAAAGAAACCAAGAACTTTCCTGGGATTCAAATTTATCTCCATATATGCAAATCATGCTGAGTTCTTTTCAATCTGTAGGATGGTGGGTGTTTGTCGTTTTGACATTGAGAAGAAATACATCAACATGATAGTAATTGTTCGCTCTGCATGAGGGTGTCCCAGAAACTGCTCTCTTCTCTATAGCTCCCTGTATTATCTGAACGTGTGTGTGATTGTGTGTCTGTACACAGGTGTGTGCGCACGATTGTGTGCACAGGTCAGTGGGTGTGTCTGCAGGGGGATCTGCCTGAATGCACTTACGTGTGCGTGCATGTGAAGGCCAGAGGTCAACCTCAGCTGCCATCCCTCAGGAACCATCTACTTTAATTTTTGAAATAGGATCTCTCACTGTCCTTGGCCCCGCTGACTTAGCTACCAGCTGGTCAGCAAAACTTGGTCCACCTGTTTCCACATTCCTACTGCTGGAATTACAAGAACACCATCGTGGGTGCTGAGGGTCAAACTGGAGGCCTCATGTTTGTGTAAGCAATCACTCTTCCAACTGACCCACCTTTCCTGCCCTATATTTTTTAATATAGTGTTTTTATTAATTACTTGAGAATTTCATATCCTGTATTTTTGGTCACAGTCACGTCTCCTTAACTCCTCACGGATCTATCCCATCTCCCCTCAACCCCAACGACTGATCATTTTTATCGAACATAAATTTCTTTTTTTATACACTATATTCTGATAACCATTTCCCTTCCTTCATCTCCTCCCAGATCTTCCCCACAACTCCACCCATCCAACTCTGTGAAATTTCTTCTCTCCCTTTAGAAAACAGATAGGCAAATAAAAATACAAACCAAAACAAGACAAACAGATTAAGGAAAAAAATCAAAGAAAAGGCAGGATAAACACATACAGAGACATGCACAGATACACACACACACACACACACACACACACATATACAGGCATACCCAAAACCTGTAAAAACACAAAATCTGAAACAATAATATATACACAAGAGACCTTTAAGGTAAGAATGCCTAAACAAAGCATCACAAAACAAGAATATTTCCAAAATTGCCATTTTAATTTTAATTGCCAGTTAATTTCGTGTTTGCCATCTATTGGGTATGAGACCTCCCCTTATGTGTATGTAGTTTGTATTCTCTATGACACTCCATTGGAATAAACTGTTTTTCCTTTTGACCTGTGGACAACTGGAGATGGCTTCTGAGTGAGGGATGGGGATGGGGGCTCCTGTTCACTTCCCACCTGACTCGGACCTGTCCACGCCCTATGCATACTGCTATAGTGTTTGTGAGTTCATATGTGCATTTATGTCTGGAGGGCATGGCTTCCTTGCTGTCTTCCTTCCTTCCACTGCCTCTTACAATCTTTCTGCCTTCTTTTCTGCAGTGTATCCTGAGGCCTGCTGAGGGAAGGAATTTGATGAAGACATTCCATTTAGGAGTGAGTGTTCCAAGGTCTCTCAGTCTCTGTCCAGTTGTGGGTCTCTGTATAAGCTTCCCATCTCCCTCAGGAGGACATTCTCTGATGATGGCTGAGAAAGACGTTGATCTATGAATATAGCAAAATATTGTTAGAAGTCATTTTATTGCTACATTCCTCTAGCAGAACAAGAGTATTTGGCTTTCCCTCATGTCAATTAGAAGTAACCCATCCCTGGCACTAAAAATTTCACTTGGTGGCAAGAGACATCTTGTTGGGTCTTTGTCTCCACAATTACTTGGCTGTTCCATTTAGATTCTGTTCAACTGTGCATATATTTTAAGAAGCTTCTACCATAGTAGGTTTCCATATGACCCTCAAATTGCTGATATTGTTAGCTGTCCCTCCCCACATCTCCTCCCTTTTCCCTCCCCCTCTCCATTCAATCCTCTTGTTCCAATCTCCTCCCTGTCTCTCTACAAATACACATTCAGTTCTCTCTTCCTTGAAAGATTCTCTCCTCCTCATTTCCTCACTCTATACCCAACGTTTATGGTTATAGAGGCTGTAGCATGCCTATCAAAGGCTTAAACACTCATTTAGTTGGGGGAGAAAACCTTAAATAGTTAGGATAAAGTTTGGCCTCAAGTTTTATTAATAAGCTCAAGACACTGTACTAAAATACCTACCTCCTGCATCCTTCTTTTCAGAGATGAAACCCTGGTCTCATAAAAATAGCCTTTGCTTGCAGTTAGACAGAGAGAATGTGACAGAGGGGAAAAAAAAGAAGAAGAAGAAGGGAAACTGCTTGCTAATGGATCTAAAGGCTGACAGATGTCTAAGGGCTGAAAGACAGAGACAGTCCACCCCACTCCTCCCCCCCACAAGGGCCCAAAGCCTGTGTGAGCTGGGCGCTGCCTTTAATTTTAGAAGACCCTGACATTCTCTCTGAGTCATTCTGATATGGCCTGATTGGAACTAACCGCACAGGTCCGTTTCAACACTGTCTTCTCTAGTGCCCTGCCCTCTGGGGTTCTGCCAGCTCCTGAAATTGCCAGGCCTTGTTCCTATCAGTCTGTACCATCTGGCTACCAGGAGGGGCCCTGGTTACCATCCAAAGTGACAAAGCCACCTTAAAGCAGCTCTATGCATGTCTTCACTTAACACCACTGGTGCAGAAAGCCCACCCCAATTCTAATTTGGTAGCAATGTGAACCACCGAGGTAGGTAAAGAGTGCTTCAACGAGTCTCAAACCTGATCACCCACCTTCAACAAATAGCCACTAAAAATACAAATGCCAAACCAGGGAGATGGCCCGGTGAGTGAAAGTGCTTGCCACCCAGCCTAATGGCCTGAGTTGGATCTCCAGGGCTCACGTGGTGCAAGGAGAAAACTGATATCCACAAGTTGTCCTCTAACCTCTGTATGCACACCATGTCCCATGTGTAATCCTGTCTATCCCACCCCCACCCCGCCTCCTCACACAGGATTTTTTTTTAAATTAAATCCAAATATGGCATTAGGATGGTAGTTAAATTAAAATACTTGTTTTGTAAGGACAAGGTCTTGAGTTCTGTTCTCCTGGAACCCACTTTTTTGTTTGTTTGTTTGTTTGTTTGTGTTTGTGTTTGTTTTTGTTTTTTGAGGTAGAGTTTTTCTGTGTAGCCCTGGCTGTTCTGGACTCACTTTGTAAACCAGGCTGGCCTCACACTTACAGAGATCTACCTGCCTCTGCCTCCCTGAGTGCTGGGAATAAAGGCATGTGCCACTGCGCCCAGCTTTGGAGCTCACATCTTTAAAAGTATGCACCAGGTGGTGGTGGTGCAAGCCTTTAATCCCAGCACTCAGGAGACAGGGGCAGGTGGATCATTGTGTGTTCCAGGCCAGCCTGGTCTCCAGAGTTGGTTCCAGGACAGTCAGGGCTACACAGAGAAGCCCTGTCTCAGAAAATAAAACAAAACAACAGTACAGGTGTGATGGCAAGAGCTTATAATGCTGGTACCGTCACAGCAGGGAGACCCAGATCCTGGAACCCAGCCTCCTAGTCCAATCACTGAGTTCAGGCCAGTGATAAACCCTGTCTCAACAAACAAACAAGCAAAACAAGGTGAACAGTGCCTAAAGAATAACACCCAGTCCCACCTTCAAGCCTCCACTCACACATAAGCATGTTCTCATGCACCTGCCCACATATGAACATCTACCTTTGAACAACACACACACACACACACACACACACACATACACACACACACACACCCCAAACGCCCAGGACTAGCCCAGACAAATTTACTCAGTGCATCTAACCAAGTGCCTCTAGTCTTTTGTCGGTCTTTGAGTTCTGGGCACCACAGCTATGGAGGATATAGAGTCAAGGGACACTCAGCCCTTGCCCTGAGAGCCTCTGAGTCAGCCAGGAGCCACTGCTGGGATGGCAAGGTGTCGGCTTTTCTGAATCGTTTCTCCAGATCTTGTTCCATGCCTAGGAATGTGGGGCAACCAAAGACGTGGGCTGAAAGACCAGTATGTCTCCCAAATGAAGCAAGGGTTATTCTGACCAAAGGAATGTCGGGCAAATGACAAATAATGAGCCCTATCCCGGGGCCGCTTGGCCAGGAGTTTATAATCCTGAGCAGGTGCTGCAGCAGAACATCTAGCAAGCAGCAGGGAGTATATGGCATCAGGCATTCTCATTTCTGTCTTACTCATTTACAGAGGTAGCCCCATCTACAGAGGACTTGAGGATTTTCTCCTCTCTTGCTCTCTTGCTCTTTCTCACCAGGTGGTTGGCCTAGCCTCTCTGGTCTTGATAATAGGCTCCAAAGTAAGTGCCTGATCCAGGATGAGCCAATCAGAGAGGAGGCCAGGAGGAAGGTGGTCAGGTGTCAAATACAGATGAGGTAAATTGCAAGTGTCCTGTGGCCTTGTGCTGCCCCTCGTGCAGCAGGCAGAGTGACGTGGAAGCGCCCACAGCAGAAAGACGCCCTGGTGATGCCAAGTGTCGGCTCCCATCACCCTGACTACTGCCCAAGCTCGGTCTGTGTTGTTTGTCATCAGCAACCAAAATGGTATACCTTCCAGGTGTGGTAGGTGTGCACCTGTGACCCCAGCCAGCGCTCAGGAAGATGAGGCAGGAGGATTGTGAGCACAAGGCCGGCCTGGACCATAGAGCACTCTCAGAGCAGCACCACACATCTATAGATCTCTGTATTCGGGGTAGCTATAAATACTCGTGACTTCTCTGGAGCACACATACAGTACTCTGCCTATACTTAGCAGCATGCTGAGCTCGGGAAGGGCTGAGGATCCCTGTGGCTACACGTCTTGAGGGAAAGATGAGCTGGGCCCTCAGCTGTGCTGCCCTGCTTAACATCTGAGCCTAGCTCACATTGCATCTGAGGATTAAATCTCGAATGGGCTCCAAGAATCCTGTCCCAACAATGCCCAAGTTGGAAGTATGTCCAGCCAACACGCACTTAAAAGCCCTGTGGTCCCAGTGAATGCATCCAGATGGCTTTAAAAGGCTTCCCAACCCCCCCCCCTGCTGTGCAGATCCCCTCTCATCATGGCAACTGCCCTGCAACAAAAGTTCTGTCAGATGCCAGGGCTCCGGGACACACCCTTCCCCTCACAGACTACGCAAAGACACTAGATGTCTCCGCTGAATTGTCTGAGAGCATCCATATTCTTGTTCAGCACCTCCACCACCACCAAGATTTACTTTGTAATGTGTTTTGCCTGCCTATAATGTATGTGCCCATACACAGGCTGGATGGTAAGCTTTGTGGGTACTGAGGTCTGAACCCCAGTGCTTGGAGAGAGCGTTAAGTGCTCTTAACCACTGAGCCATCTCTCCAGCCCATCATCCAGGTTTCTTGAAGTCCAAATTTTCTCCTGAGAATATTCATATGTCATAGGTGCTTTGCAGCACCTTTATTTTGTATGTGTAAATATGTGTATGTGGAAGGAATACCTGTGCACATGTGTGCATTTGTATGTGGCTGCTGAAGGACAGCCTCGGGTGTTCTTCTTTGGGTGCTGTTCACCTTATTTCCAGACGGGACCTTTCATCACCAAATAGGCTAGGCTGGCTGACCTAGCGAGCCCCAGTGACACACCTGTCCTCATCTCCTCAGTGGCGGTTGACAAGTGTATGTCACCACAACCGCTATTGTTTTCAGCATGTTCTCTCGGGTTTGAACTTGGGTCCTCACGCTTGCAAGACAAGGTCTTTGCTAACTGAGCCATCTCTCAGTGCCTGGCGCTTTATTAAGGCAGGATTCCTACGTCACACAGTTCTGTCACTTAGAGTGCACAAGTCCACGGTTTGAGGGCATTCTCATGGTCGTACAGCCATCACCACAGTCCCTGACAGGACATGCTCATCACCCTAAGAAGAAACCCAGAACCTTCAGCCACTGCCCAGTGACCCCATCCCTTCAAACCCTGCCTCTCTTCTCCATCTCTGCAGATGGGGTCATACTCCATGTGACCTCCCTTGGTTCGATACTTTTATGTAACACCTGCGCAGAGTCCTCAAGAGTCACCGTCATTGGTCGGTGTGTTCTTACGGCTGAGCAGTTGTCTGCCGTGTGAACCTTTTATGGATAATACCATGCCTCCTACCAGCAGGGAGAGTGTGACTTCTTTTCCTGTTTGTAGTTCTTTCATTTCTTCCCCTTGGCTTGTTGTTTAGGCTACTGTTTCCAGCACTATGCTGAAAAAGAGTCGTCACACTGGACAGCCTTGTCTCTTCTTTATTCTAATCTCCATTCAGGATGATGTTGGCTTGGTGTTGACTTGATGATGTTCCTTCTTTTTTTTTTTTTAATTTACTTCAAAGTATTGTGCAAGTATTTCTCTTGTGACTCCTTTTGCTATTTATACATTTATGCATTTTCAAATTTATTTTTGTTACTGACTTACAGTTTCACTTTTCTTGCCAGTCCTAGAGGGCTTCATACGTGCAAATCGGGGAAGTTGTTTTAGTTTTAGCTTTTAAACCAGTCTGACAATTTCTGACTTTTGCTTCACTTGTTTAGCCTAGATATATTAAATATTATCACAGATATGATTAGGATTGTGTCTATCGTTTTGCTTTTCATTTTCTGTATTTCTTATTTTTGCTTTTTTGTTCATTGGTCACTGTCTTCTTTTGCACTAAGCAGATGTTTTTAGTGGAGAACAGCCCTTACTGCTGTTTTCAAGATTTTTTTTCTTGGTGTCTGCTCTGATTTTTATACTTATTCCTTAAATTTTACATCAATCTATCTTTTATTAATTCTTTCTTGGTTTCATTAGTTCACAGCTCTCTGTTGTTATGAAGCTCTGCCCCTTCTCTTTGTGGCGTTATTTTCATAGACCCTAAGTTTTATTCGTGTAGCCATCACTTCAGGCTGCAAACAGATGCCCGTGAAGCTCTCTTTCAGAGCAGAGGAGGGAAGGACTGCAACTTTATTCACTCATCCTGTCTCCCATGCTTGCTTTTGTGGTTCTCATCTTGCCATTGTTCTTTATTCCTTACCCACATTCCAGTCACTCCTGTAAAGCAAATAAATAAATAAATAGATAGATAGATAGATAGATAGATAGATAGATAGATAGATGAACAAATGAATAAATAAATAAATAAAACCTGGCTTTTGCCTCAAAGGGAAGTAAGAGAGTTTATTATGGAGTGCAAGTTGAGGGACCACAGTTCAAAAAACATGGATCTATGTTTCCCCAGTTCCGTGTTGCCACAAAGAAGCAGTTTCAGGAGGCCTTATATGGCAGAGAACAGAAAGCCATGAATCAAGTCAGTTTTAGAATATATTGGTGGGTACACTGGAGAAACAGGTCACGGCCCTGCACACATTCCTGGCCTTTCCACTTGGTATAAACTAGTTTTCTTAATACATCACAAAAGTTTTTATCTGCTTATTGGAATGTTAGATCTGATAAGCAGGTGACGAATGGCTCTTTCATCAACCAAAGACCCCAAGATAAACTGTAAATCAGGCTCTGAGACTGCACCATTCCAAGCTCCACACTCAGAGGTTGCGATCAGCCTGTGAGCCCTGCACACAGCTTTTTTCCAGAACTTTCCTTCTCACTGCCTCTGGCTGCTTCTCCTCCTCCTCCTCCTCCTCCTCCTCCTCCTCCTCCTCCTCCTCCTCCTCCTCCTCCTCCTCCTCCTCCTCCTCTTCCTCCTCCTCCTCCTCCTCCTTTTTCCTGAAGGATCCCTGTCAGTATCTCTCTCTGGGTGATCTTCTAGTAATAAAGTTTATTTACCTGAGTGCTTTGATTTACATTTTTGAGAGCTGTTAAAATTACTCTGTATGTGCCTGTGTGTGTATGTGAATGTGTGTATATGTGTGAGTGTGTGAATGTGTGTGTGTATATGTGTGTCTTGTATGATATGGAGGTCAGAGGACAACTTGTGAAGCTTGGTTCTCTCCTTCCACCCCGTGGGTCCCACAGATCAAGCTCAGGCCACACAGGCCATGGGCTAAGCCCCTGCTGAGTCATCTCATTATTTCTCTCTCTCTTTTCCCCTTTCAATATTTTGAATATATCACCCCTTGCTTCCTGGCTGCTACTGTTTCTGCTGAGATGTCTACCGTTAAACTCACTGGAGACACCTCATACATGACTCATTTTTCTTCACAAGCTTCAAGACTCTCTCTTTGTTTTGCCTTCTTTTTTTTTCCAATTAAAAAAGTATGTTGACTCATCAACAGTAACATAATTTAGAATTGAAACAGAGCGATGGGAAAAGAATTCCTCGGTAATCTCAAATTTCTGACATGATAAATCAATACTCCCAAGTATTCTCAGTGTTTTTCAAATTTTTATGTTAAATATTCTTCTAGCAATCTTTACATGTTATAATTTGAATATCTAAAATTTTTATTTTAAAGAATAAAGTACCCTAGGTGTAGTAGTACTTTCAAAGACTAAATCCTATAGAAATAGTCAATAAGAACATAATGTAAAATTTAGGTCTCATGGTAAGGTAACAGCCCTTCATGGAATCATATGTAGACTCTGCCATTTAAGAACTATTTTGTTTTGGAAATACATAGGACATTGAGAGAGCCTGCAAAGGACTTACATAAGGTGTACTATTTATGTGAATTTATTAGTGAGCATTTTGTCTTTTTTTTAAATTACTCTTTCTTGTTCTCCTTTCTAAATGTTACAAACATACACTTGTTTGCATATATATATATATATATATATATATATATATATATATATATATCTTATATACACTGTAGGCTTGGATCAACGTGGGGAAAGAACATAGTGGTTTTTCTTTCTGAGATTGAATGACCTTAATTAATATTATACATTCTAGGTCCATTAATTTTTCCCAAAATGTTGTGATTTCATTTTTCTTCAGAGCTGAGTCATATTACGTCTTACCAGATTTTTATTATCTACTCCTCTACTGTTGGACAAGGTTGGTCCTATTAGAACAGCAATAAACATGGGGTACAAATAGCTGTGTTGTGGGGTTCTCTGGGTATATGACCAGAGTGAAATAGCTGGGTCATATAGTATTTCTGGTTTTAATTGTTTAAAACCTCCAAACTGATTTCCACAACAGATGTATTAATTTGCACCACGACAGTGAATATGAGCTCCTGTCCCTGCATGTGCCCTCCAACACTTGGAGATTCTCCGGTGACAGCCATTCTGACAGGTGGGGCAGCATCTCAAAGCAGTTTTAATTTTCTTGGTGTCTAGGAATGCTGAAAAACCTTTTAAAGTAGTTATCAGCCATTTATTTTTAACCTTTTATTTGAAAACTGTCTACTCAGTTCCTTCATCCATTTGTTGATTGGCAGTTTTAGCCCCTCGTTATTTAATTTCCGCAGTTCTTTGTAAATTCTAAACTTTGCCCTTTGTTTGAGGCGTAGCTGGGAAAGGGTCCACCATTCTGTGTGTGTGCGTTCTCCTGTGTTTTTGTTGCTGCATAGAAGCTTTTTATTTTCATGTAGTCACTTCTGCTGATAGTTGGGACTAGTTCCTGTGCTGTTGATGTCCTTGCCTACTCCAGCATCCTGAAGAGTAAGCCCTATGTTTTCATCTAGAAATCTCACATTGTATTTTGAGGAACAGGTGAGAACTGGTCTAAAATCTTCCTTATAAATTTAATAGAATTTAGCAGTGAATATGTCTCATCCTGTGCTTTTCTTCATGAAAGACTTTTGATTATGTTTTCAATCTTACTGGTTGCAGCGAGTGTGTTTAAGTTATTCCCATCTCCTGGCTTTAGAGAGATGATACACATTTAAGAACTCTTCTATTTCATCTAGGTTTTCCTTGGGTAAGGTTACAAAGTGTTTGCTAGTAATGTTTTGTATTTCACTGTACTCCATCGTAATGGCACACTGTTTATCTCTAATTCTGACGTCTCCTTAAAACTACAAAGTCTCTCTTAAAGTTCTGTGGGCTCCAGTAGCACAAGCAAGTTAAGCGCTTTTTCACTCCATGATGGAAGAACCAGGGCACAGTCACGATCAAATCAAAGCAAAACCAAAGCTGAACGGTGTAAACAGCTCCGTGTTTGTCGTCTGGGACTCACTCATGGTCACCTAGGCGACAGAGGGTCCGAAGCAGCAATTCCAAGCCTGTCATCCACAGCACAGCTAGTCCCTAGGCTCAGGCTGATGCTAGCCTTGGCGGTTGACCCAGGGTCCCGGCATCTCTAAACTGTTGGGGTCTCCACCGCAATGAGGCTACACCTTCACCAGATTCCCCTCCAGGGCTCTCTTCAGGGACTCTGACCCTACCGCACGGTGCCAGGCCTCAGCTTCTCTCCCTTTCCCCTTCAAACCTGGGGCTGTTCCTTCACCAAAGGCCTCTCCTGACTTTTCTCAGAGCCAAGCCTCAGCTTTTATCTATGACTTCATCATACTCTCAAAACCAGTACCACCTGGGAAACACTTACAACCCAGTTCTTCTGCCACCACTGGGTGACACGTTGGTCATTTCTAAACCACAGCTTCTGTGTTGACAGTGAGGAAGTACTTGCCAGGAAATTTCATCTCAGTGATACTGGTCTCTCCTTAATCACAGTTGATCTTTCAGCCCGTTTTATTTGTCCCCACACAACAAGGGTTTCACTTTTGTGATTTTTAATTCAAAGTGGCCCTAAGTCTTTGAGGGACTGTCAAACTCCCCTTTGAAACGTCACAAACCAGGCTTCCACCATCCGCGCTGCACTCAGCATTGTCTTCCAAGTTTCCACAATGACTCATTAAGCTGTGAACACTCAAAGGCTTTTCTAGCCCAAAGGTTGAAAGTTCCCCCGCAATCCTCCCCCACAACATAGTCAAATCTGTCATAGCAATAGTCCAGTGTCTGCCACCAATTTCTATCTTAGTCAGGCTTCTATTGCTGTGATAAGACACCATGACCAAAGCAAGGCGGGAGGAAAGGGTTTACTTCAGCTTACACTTCCAGATAACAGTCTATCACTGAGGGAAGTGAGGGCAGGAACCTAGAGGGAGGAGCTGATGCAGAGGCCATGGAGGGGTGCTGTTTACTGGCTTGTTCCTCACGGCTGGCTCAGCCTCCTTTCTAACAGATGAACCTGAGACCACAAGCACTGAAGTGGTTCCATCCAGTGAACCTGGCCCTCCCATATCCAACATCAAACCGGGCAATGCCCCACAGAACTTCTCCACAGGCTAATCTGAAGGGGGCATTTTCTCAAATGGGGCTCCCTCTTCTCCAAAGACTCTAGCTTTTGTCAAGTTGACATGAAACGAGCCAGTCCATCTCTGATTCTGCAGAGGCTGGAGGCCTAGCTCACGATGCTTCCTGGCACTGGTCCTAAGAAGCCAGAGGCCTCGCTGTATGGTACGCTCTGGCACCAACAGAGCCTGTTATCTTTGCCTTTAGACATTTTGTTATGATGTAACTGTTGTGGGTCACTCTGAATTGACCCTCCTTGAAGTGTATAGAGTAGTTGAAAGTATAGGCCAAGATGTGTAATCCTTCATCTATTATTTCATCAACACCCCTATTTGAAACCCACTTATGCATAGTTTGGCATGCTTGATGGTGCCCATTGGAGTCTGGCCTGTGGCTCAGCTCATCTTTATTTTCACTCTGCTACCGAAATGTGATGTCTCAATGGACCTCCATTCTAAGTCATTGGTTTTCTTTGTCTTCTGCCTGCTCACATCTGCTGTCAAGTTGCACTGATGAGTTTTTCATCTTGGTTGTTATATTTTTAATTCCAAAATATTTTTTTCATCAAGGAATGAGAGACTGGGCCTCACTCCATAGCCCAGGCTGGCCCAGAACTAGCATTCTTCCAGCTTGAGCTCCCCAGTGCTGGGATGGCAAATATGTTACCAAGCCCACTTCAAATTATCTGTATGGACATAGACCATAAAGACCATTTTTATATTTTTATTGATGTTTTCTGTTTGTTCTGATATTGTTCTTTCCGTTAGTACAGCCTAACTTCTTGGTTTGTCTGTTGTTTTTGTTTGTTTGTTTGTTTGTTTGTTTTTGTTTTTTTTCATTTAAATATACTTAAATTTTAAGAGACATGGTCTCACTGTGTTGCCCAGGCTAGCTCAAAGTTCCTGGGTTCAAGAGATCCTCTGCCTCAGCTTTCTGAGAACCAAGCTGGATCTAAACAGCTGCTCTAAAGCCCTTGTCTAGTAATTTTAACATCTATACTTTCTTGCAAACAGTATTCACTGGTCACTTTCATTTTCCTGTCAATGAGACATGACTTTCTGTCTTAGTAGTGTTCATATTGTTTTGTTAAAAATGGGATGATTCACACTATACATTGTTGACTACTCTGAAAACCAAATTCTCTGTATCCCCAGAGTGTTTTGGTTTTGCTCCCTTGTTTTATTGTACTTTACAAAGCTGATTATGAAATCTATTTTTTCTGAATAGCCTGAAATCTCCTCAATTACCAGGGTTATTTCCAAGATGTCCAATGGCCAATGGTATCTCATTTCCCCAGATTTTCCTCTCAAAGATTTTGGTCAGCCTGCTGTGTGTTAGTCTGTCCCAAACATCTATGAAGTTACTCAGTTGCCTGTAACTATTTCCAACAGATGCCTTGTGACAAAAATGGCTTTCACTCTGTGTGAGCAGAGAAACAGTTCATGGGTAGACATCCTTATGAGAGGGTTTTCTGTGGACTGCTTGCCAGGCATAGAATGGTAGACACTTGGTCAAGGGGCTTTGAATATCTTGTGAGCATGTCTATTTCCTTAGGCGGTTGCTAAGATGGTAATGTTACTGTGAGTGTGGGCTGTGGCTTTTAAAGGTTACTTCGGGAGACGGAACTAAGGCTTACAATTCTAATCAAAAGCCAGCCACTTTTCTTGACTATATACTTCCCAGGCTTGTGAAATTCAGTTCATTTCTAATATTTGGAAGGGGAAAAGGGATTTTGATGGCTTTTACCCATTTTAATGGTTTTTAAAGTGTTTTAATTAAAATATAATCACATCACACCCCCTTCACTATCATCTTCCCAACCCTTCCTGTGCCCCTCCTCTATCTTCTCTGTTTTTCTTTGTTCTATCTCAAACTGATGGTCTCCATTCCTTTTATCCCCTTTTACTGAAAGTAGATTTTTTAAATTAATATATTCTGATTATGGTTTCCCTTCCCCCTATGCCTCCCACTTCCTCTCCACTTCTCCTCCCATCCAGATCCACACCCTTTCTGTCTCATGCTAGAAAACAGGCATTTAAGGAATAATAACATAAGACAAAGTACAGTAAGACAAGTCAACAAAAACAAACAAATTGGAGTATGGCAAAACACCCAAACAAGAGAAAGAGAAAAAAAAAAAAAAAGAACAAGAAGTGCATACATAGACACATATGTTTGCATACACATTCTAAGGACCGATAAGATTTTTTTTTAAAGCCGTTAATTAATCTTATAAGACAAAGAACATCCAAAGATGGTGTTGAGTCCATTTTCTGTTGGCCATCTACTGCTGGGCATGCTGCCTTCCCTTCAGAGTGGTCTGTTTCCCCAGGGAGACTTCCTTGGAGAAAATTACTTTTTCATTTAAAAGTGGCTACCAGTTGGAGATGAATTCTGAGTTAGAGATGGGAGCATAGGTGCATTTCTCTCAACTCCAGGACCCCATTCCACTGTGGACCTGTGCAGGCCTGGTCTCTGTGAGCTCACACGTGTGCCAACCATGTTGTCTAAAAGGGCTTGATTCCCTAGCGTGCTCCATCTCCTCTGTCTCATACTCTTTCTGTCTCCTCCTCTGCTGTTTCCTGAGCCCTGGGGGAAGGGATCTGATGGCAACATTCCATTTACAGCTGAGTGTTCCAAGGTCTCTCACTTTCTATTTTGTCTAGCTACAGGTCTCTGCATTTGTTCCCATTTGCTGCAGGAGGAAGCTTTTCTGACGATGGCGGATCAAGGCATAGATCTGTGAGTACAGCAGAAGGTTGTTAGTCATTTTATTGCTACATTTCTTTAGCAAAACAGTATTGGGTATTATCCTGGTCCCTGGACTATCTTTTCTCATGTCCTTGGCCAACCCAGTAGGGTCGGGTATGCGTTCATTCTCATGGAGTGGGCCTTAACTCAAATCAGATATGGGTTGGTTAGTCCCAAAGCTTTGGCCACTATTGCAGGAGTGTATCTTGCAGGCAGGTCACCATTGTAGGTGAAGGCTCTAGGTAGGCACCAGCTTGACCTCTCTGTGTTCCATGAGTTGTGTAGGTGTTTTCTACAGTTATAGGGCCTTTCTATTTGTGGAGAATCAATAGTCTTAACAATAGCCTGGCTTGTTCAGAGGTTCCCATAGGACCCCTTTGGCCAAGAACTTGATCGGATAGCCCATTCTTAATACCGAAAGTTTCATTTAGTGATGAGAGATGTCAAGTTCATGTTCTGCCTTCCCCATTATTTGACAATTTCTTTTAGATAGCCTTCATTTAGGTATATATATTTATTTAGGAAGCTTCTACTTACTCAGTTTTCATACAACCCCTCAAATGGCACTTAATCTTAGCTCTCCATATTCCATCCCTCACCCCCTTCTTCCTGCCCCTCCCTGTTTGATCCTCCCATTCCAGTTTGTGCCATATCCATCCATTGCTATATATTCTATATCCCCTTCATAGGGAGATCCACCCCTTTCCCATTGTCCCTTGCTCTCTATATACCCCCTATGTTTATACAGATTGTAGCTTGCTTGTCAATGACTTAACAGCTATCATGCTGTTAAGGAATACCTATCATATTTGCCTTTCTAGAACTGACTTGCCTCACATGGAATGATTTTTTTTTTCTGATTATTCCATCCATGAAATCCCGTGAATTTTACGATTTTATTTTTTGAGTAGCTGAGTGACAGTCTATTGTGTAAATATACCATATTTTCTTTACAGATTTATCCATTGACAGTCATTTAAGTTGTTTCCCACTTCCAGCTATTAAGAATAGAGCAGCAATGAACATGGTTGAATGAGTGTCTCTGTAGTAGGATGAAGCATCTTTGGGCATATGCTCAAGAGCAGAATAGCTTGATCTTGAATTGGATCTGTTTCAAGCTTTTTGAGGAGGCATCACACTGATTTCCATCAGGTTCTGTACAAGTTTGCGCTCCCACCAGCAATGGATGTGTGGTCCTTTTACTCTACACCAGCATGCACTGTCCTTTGTGCCATTGTTCCTAACCATTGTGACAGGTGTAAGATGGAATCTCAAAGTAGTTTTAATTTGCATTTCTCCGGTGACTAAGGATGTTGAATATTTCTTTAAGTTCTTCTCGGCCATTAGCATTTCCTGTATGAAAATTCTATTTATATCTCTACTCCATTTTTTTTAAAGGTTTTTAAAATTAATTAATTTATTTAATCACTTTACAGCCTAATCCCGGCTCCCCTCCTCACTCTCCTCCCAGTCCCACACACCTTCTCCCTTCATTCCCCACTCCCCTTCTCTGGGGAGGCCCTCTGATGGGTACCAACCATCCTGGTACATCAAGTCACAGCAGGACTAAGGGCATCCTCTCCCACTAGGGCCCGACAAGGCAGCCCATCTCGGGGAAAAGAACAAAAGGCAGGCAAGAGAGTCAGTGACAGCCCCTACTACAATTGTTAGGGGACCCACATGATGACCAAGCTGCACATCTGCTACGTATGTGAAGGGGGCCTACATCCAGCCCATGTATGCTCTTTGGTTAGTGGTTCTGCCTCTGTGAGTCCCGATGCAACCAGGTTAGTTTACACTGACTCCCAGAGTGCTGGGATTACAGGCTTGCACCACCACGCCAGGCTTGGAGCACAGGTTTTTAAGAATGTCCTTATGAGTCTCTGGATTTCCTTGGTGTTTGTTGCTATGTCCTCCATTAATCTCTGATTTTAAGTTGTGTCTACTCTCTCTGCCTTTGAGTTAATTTGGCTAAGGATTTGTGCATTTTCTTGATTTTCTCAAAGAACCAATTTTTTGATTCATTGACTTTTTTGTATTAATAGTTTTGTTGTTTCTATTTGGTTGATTTCAGCCCTGAATGTGATTATTTCTTGCCATGTACTCCTTTTGGGAGTTATTTCTTCTTTTTGTTCAAGATCTTTCAGGTTTTCTGTTATTGATATAGGATTCCTCCATTTATATATATATATATATATATATATATATCACTTAGTGCTATTAACTTGCCTCTTAGAACTGCCTTCTCTGTGTCCCATAGGTTTGGGTATGTTGTGTTTTCATTCAGTTCTAAAAAGTTTTTATATTTTCTTCCTAATTTCTCTCTTGACCCATTTTTTCATTCAGTAGTGAGTTGTTCATTTTCCATGAGTTTGTAAGTGTTGTGTTATCAATATCCAGCTTTAATCCACAGTGGTCGGAGAGGAGGCAGGGCGTTGTCTCAGTCTTCTT
The DNA here is from genome assembly GCF_907164565.1 of Psammomys obesus. Lineage (NCBI taxonomy): Eukaryota > Metazoa > Chordata > Mammalia > Rodentia > Muridae > Psammomys > Psammomys obesus. Next base: position 4,007,572 of record NW_026596069.1, read on the forward strand.
TTATCTGTTGAGTCTCGCCTTGCATCTGAGTATGTGGTCAGTTTTGGAGAAAATTCCGTGAGCTACTGAGAAGAAAGTACATTCTTTTGTATTCGTGTATAGTGTTCTGTAAATATCTATTATGTCCATTTGGTCTATGATGTCAGTTAGCTCCAGAATTTCTCTGTTTAGTTATGGTCTGGATGACCTGTCTATTGGGGAGATTGGGGTACCAAAGTCACCCACCATCATTGTGTGAGGGTCAGTATGTGATTTGAGCTGTAGTGGGGTCTCCTTATGAACTTGCATGCCCTTGTATTTGATGTTCAGGTGTTTAGGACTGCAATATCCTCTTGGTAGATTTTTTTTTCTTTGATGAGTATACAGTGGCTTTCCCTGTGCCTCCTAATTAGTTTTAGTTGTCTATTTTGTCAGATATTAAAATGGGTATGCCAGCTTGCTTCTTAGGTCTGCTTGCTAGGAATATCTTTTCCCACCCTTTTATCCTGAGAAGGTATCTGTCCTTGATGTTGAGATGTGCTTCTTGGATATAGTAGGAGGGTGGATCTTGGTTTTTGTTTTATTTTGTTTTGTTTTAATCTATTCTGTTAATCTGTGTGCTTTTACTGAGGAATTAAGATCATTGATATTGAGAGTCATCAATGAGCATTGTTTTTTGATTCCCATTATTTTCCTTTTATTTGCTGGTCTAAGACATCATTATTTCTTGTATTTTCTTGGGTGTGGTTAGGCTCTTCAGATTTAATTCTTTCATCTAATGCCTTCTATAGGGCTGGATTTGTAGTTTGATACTGATTAAATTTGATTGTATATTGGAATGTCTTTCTTCCTCTATCTATTGTGATTGAAAGTTTTGCTGGGTATAGTAGTCTGGGCAGATTATTGGTTCCTCAGAGATTGTAGAACATCTGTCCAGGCCCTTCTTTGCTTTTAGAGTCTCTATTGAAAATTCAAGTGTTTTTTGAAAATTCAAGTGTTTTAATATGTCACTTGGTCATTTTCCCTACCAACTTTTAATATTCTTTGTTTGTTCTCTACATTTAGAGTTTTTATTTTTATGGGTTGAGGATACTTTCTTTTCTGCTCCAGTCTATCAGTGTTCTTCATGCTTCTTGTACCTTGATAGACATCTTTAAGTTTGGGAAATTTTCTTCTATGAGCTTGTTGAAATATTTTCTGTGCTTTTGTCAGGGTTTCTTCTTCCTCTGTTCCTAATATTTGTAGATTTTGTCTTTTCATAGTGTTCCAAATTTCAAGGATGTTTTGTGCCTTATTTATTTATTTATCTATCTATCTATCTATCTATCTATCTATCTATCTATTTATTTATTTTAAATTTGACATTTTCCTTTACTGAGTTATCCATTTCTTCTATCTTGTCTTCAATGCCTGTGATTCCATTCCTTGTATTCTGTTGGTGAGGCTTGCCTCTGAGGTCCCTGTTCAAGTTCCTAAATTTCTCATTTTTATTTTTCCCTGTTTGGGCTTTTTTTTTTTTTAATTGATTCTTTTTGCACTTGTAAATCTTAAACTGATTTTTCCCTTCATTCCACTGTTTTTGCTTCCATAGATTTCTTTAATGGATTTATTAATTTCCTCTGTAGGAACCTGTAATATATTTGTAGAGGCCATTTTGAAGTCCTTGACTGTGCTTCAGCTCTATTGCATTGCTCAGGGCCCGTTGTAGGAGGGTTCTGGACTCTAGTGGAGACATGGTGTGCTGGCTGTTATTGGTTGTGTCTTTATACTGGTGTCTAGGCACTTGGGTTTGGGGGTATTTTAATTCTAGTCTTTAATATGTGGTTTTGTCTTTGTTGGGTGAGTGTTCTGTTCCTTGCCCTCTCTGGTTCTGAGGTTGTCATTGTCTGGTATGAAATGCTTCTGAGAGCCTAGCTGGTGGAACCACTGGAGGTTCTAGTTAGACGGTTTCATCTTAGGAGCTGACACTTAGAGATGGAGCTAGCCTAAAATGGAAATGGGGGGAAGGAGGGTGTGTCATCGGGACCTGCTTAGCCCCCTGGGAATGGGGGCAGAGAGGAAGTGGGGGCCACAGCAGGTGAGCTGCTACAGAGGAGGTACAGTGAAGATCTGAAGATTACCTACGTAGTTTCCTGGCCCTAAAATGGCTGGTGGGTTCCAGGGTATGCCTGTGGCACTGAGACAAAGGGATGGGCTTGGGGATGAGGGAGCCTTAGAAGATATACATGATCTGCTGAAAATGGGGAAGTGAGAAAGGGGAGGCTGCAGCAGGATTTGGATGAGAGAAGGAGGGTAAGGATTGCCTTCCTTCCATTTCTTTACTAAAGTTATAGTCAGAAATAAAATGCAACCTTCAGGGTCTGTTTGGTGTTGCTTATGTGTGTATATATATGATTTCATGGCTGACCTCTTTGTATCGGATAATCTAGGAAGTGAATTCCTGGGAGGGACTAATTTTCTTTCTGTGTGAGCAGTTATTTGTTGCCTGTAGTTCTTTATTTAGAGGTAAGACCCCATGAGATTAACACATCTTCTGTGTCAACATATCTATTGGTGTTGTTCAGTGTAGTGTAGGCAGCCATATTGTTGGGGTACTGTGGGTGTAGCTTCTCTGTCATTTCTAGGAGACACAATCTCACAACAGATTTCCTGGTCCTCTGGCTCTTACAGTCTTTCTGCTCCCTCTTTATTGGTGTTCCCTGCATCTTAAGTACAGGAGTTGTGTTATAGAGATGTGTATGACAGGCCTGGGCTCCCCACACTCAGCTGTTCTCTGCATTTTGACCAGTTGTGGTTTTCTTTGTGCTGCAAAGAGAAGCTTCTAAGATGAGGGTTGAGAGCTACACTTATCTACAGGTATAAATATAAGCTTTATAATGCAGTTAGGAATTTGGCTGGTCTAGTAAAGTGGTGGGAGTAGATTCTCCCCTAAGATTCATGACCTCACTAGCCCTGGATATTTGGCTAGGTTTCTAGTATAAGGCAGGATTTCCCTCTTGTTGAGCAGATCTTAAGTTATGAGTGTCAAGTTTTGAGTCACTCTAGCAAATTTCAGCATATCTTGCCATGCTGGTCACTGTTGTGGTTCATAGATGTCACAGCGGGCAGGGACTACTGATTGCCTTCCTATCTTGGAAGCTTGCACAACACCCTTTTCTAACAGCTTTTATAGAGATAATTCTCAGAGTCCTCACTCTGCCATTTCCACCCACGTCTCTTTTACATCTGGCATTCTACTTAAAATGTATCCAAGCGTAATCAATAGTCTTGACTGTCAACTTGTTGGCATTTAGACTCACCATGGAAACAAGTCTCTGGATATATCAGTGGGGGAGTTTCTAGATTAGGCTAGTTGAGGTGGGGAAACTCACTAAATGTGGGTGATACCCTCCCATGAATTGGAATCCTGGACTGAACAAAGAGAAGGTGAGATGAGCACCAATCTTCCTTTCTCAGCTCCCCTCAGAGCAGGGGTTACAGGCATATTCAGAGATACCCAACTTGTTATGTGGATATTAGGATCCAAACTCAGGTACTCATGGTTGTAGAGCAAGCGTTCATAACTATTGGACCATCTCTCTAGCCCCAGTTCTTAAATTCTTGAATTTTCAAAAGTATTTTTATGATCTAATATTTTGAGAGCACTGGTTGTCTCAGTTAGGGTTTTATTACTGTGAAGAGATACCATGACCACGGAAACTCTTTTTTGTAATTTATTTTTTTATAATTTGTTCACTTTATATCCCAATTGTAGCCCCTTCCTCAACTCCTTTGGGTCCCTCCTTTCCTCCCTCTTCCCCTCTATCACCCTCCCCTAGCCTGCAGAAAGGAGGAGCCCTTCCCTACCATCTGACCGCAGCCTACCAAGTATCATCAGGATTGCCTGCATCCTCTTCCTCTGTGGCCTGGCATGGTCATCCTGCCGGGGGGAAGTGGTCAAAGAGTAGGCAACAGAGTCCATGTCAGAGACAGCCCCTGCTCCCCATACTAGGAGACTCACTTAGAGACTGAGTTGCTCATTGGATATGTCTGAGCAGGTGGTCTGAGTCATCCCCATCCATGGTCCTTGTGGTGGGAGCATCAGTCGCTGCAGGCCCCCCTGGACCCAGATTTGTTGGCTTTGTTGGTCTCCTTGTGGAGATCCTGTCCCCTCCAGGTCCTTCTATTCTCCCTTCATCCATAAAACTCCCTGTGCTCTGCCCAAAGTTTGGCTGTGAGTCTCAGTATCTGCTTTAATCCCTTCCTGGGTGGAGTCTTTCAGAGGACATCTATGGTAGGCTCCCATCCTGCTCCCTCTCTTCAACCGCTTCCAGACCATGGCAACTTTTATTCGGCTTCCTGAGAAGGAGACTCAAGCTGGTTGATACCCATGGTCATGCCCATGATCCCCACCATGATGGGCTGTCCTTTCAAACTGGGAGCTAGGGTACACTCTTCCTTCCTCAAGGTGCTTTTGTTGGTTTTTGATGTTGCTTTGGGTTTTTTTGTTTTGTTTTGTTTTGTTTGGTTTGGTTTGGTTGGTTTTTTTGTTTTGTTTTGTTTTTTACTTTGTTTTACAGCAACAAGGAAAGTAACTAATACAAATCCTCCAATATAATCCAACTTGGTTTTACATTATTTGGAATAAAATCAACTCTCCAGAGAGATGGGATGAATCTATTCTGGTAGTTCACACCCACCACTCCCAAGAGGCACAGCTCTATTTGATGTTCTAATTATGTGTTGTCTCATCTGCCAGATTATATATGCCCTGGGTGTAGGAACAAGTAGCCTCTGATTTTTATCTAGCTCTTAAAAAATATGAACCTTGTGTTAAGAAAAAAAAAAAAGGCAGAAATATGGGGACATATTGGGGAGTCACAGAGGAGTTAGAAGTGGTAAATATGATTAAAATATGCTGTGCCCATCCATTGAAAATCTCAAGAATAAATGAAAATAGTATAATTAACCAATGTTATTATTGATATTCCTACCGAATAGTCAATTTAAGGAGTAAACAAAATATCAACAGTGGTTTTACACTAGAAATTCGTTAGAATGACCTGGGTCCTCACCCTGTGGGGCAGGGGACAGTTAGCACTAAGCAAACCTAATGATACTTCATGGGTAGAGAGATGGCTGTCAGTGCTGGCCATTCAAGCATGAGGGCCCGTGTAAAAAGGCAGGGAAAGTGAAGTGTGCTTGCAGTCTCAGAGCCGGGGAGTAGAGACAGGAGCATCCCCCGGACTTAGTGGTGAGCCGGTCTAGCTGCATCGGTGAGCTTCACGTTCAGTGAGAGACCCTGTCTCAAAAGAGAAGGTGGAGAGCAGCTGAGGAAGACACCTGACATCACAAGGCCTCCACACACACATATACACACAAACCACAATACCACACAGAGCACACACACAACAACAACCACACCACACATACACACAAATACACGCACATAGAAACACAAGCACATCTGAAATGGTCCGGTTTTCCTCAGAGCCACAGCAGCACACCAGGAGAGAGACTCAGTGACAGATCAAAGCCTGTAGGCTCCGGGCTGTCTACACAGGACCCAGACAGACAGCCCACCTGGCATTGGAGGGCAGAGTCTCAGGGCAAGGCTGGTCTGTTGAGGAGTAGGACACAGGCATAGATTAGAGTCATCTTTAAGGAAGCAGTGGCCACTTGCTAAGAGAAGCGAGACCAAGGAAAGGGTGCTGGTGCCGAGGCGTGGCTGAGTCTAAGTTGTTCCTGAAAGGGCTCCCACGCAGCAAGCTTGGACAGCAGTGTGGTGCTATGAAGATGGCTGAGACTCAAGCGGTGGAATCTCAAGGGGGCGGTGACATCTCCACGGCTCTTCGAGAAGAGTTCTGTGCTGTCTCGTAGGAATGGGCTATGTCGAATGTGCCTGGATCACTGAGAGTGGAATGCAGCTCGGTTGGCAGCATGCTGGCTGTGAATGCAGACCAACACGTTTGTGGATGACAATAGCATGCCTCAGAGTCAAAAGGTTGAACACTCCGGCAGCAGGATGACATCATGCTGCTCCATTCCGTCCGCAGGAAGCCATTTCCTCTTCTGCCTCCCTGGGATGAAGCAGATGACCTCACCAGATGTGGTGGTCATGAGCAGCCACTACAACTCTGATACAAACAAATCTTTCTTTATAAAATATCCAGCTCCTAGTATTTTGTTACAGTAACACAAAATAGACCAAGATGGAAGGCTCTGGGGAACTTAGGAAACCCACCTTGTAGGGCAGCAATTTCCCACCAAATGAAACATACCTATCTCATGAGACTCGGGAACTAAATATGCTTCTCCATCCTAGGAAGATGAAACTTATAAGACGTACTAGGCCCCTCCCCCAAGGTTACTTGATGGAGAGGGGGAGACTCCAACCAGCTGAGCTGCAGGAGACTGACACTTGCTGACCTGTTGAGCCGTCTGCATGCCACACAGAAAGCTCCCAGGCTGCAGCCTTCCTGCATAATCACCCTCTTGGGGTGGACCTTTCAGAGATGCTTTTGAGCCATCCCTGCTCCTATAAGTAACCCCTAACCTGTATTCCTGTAATTAACCTCTATACATTCATTGGCTCACCAAGCGGGACTTTGGTGCAACTGTTACTCTGGCCTTCCTTCTGTTTCCTTCCCGGGGTGAATACATGTGTGCTGCTTCTCCCCAGGAAAGGCTACACACAACTTCACCTCACAACTGAAAAGCAACCGCGTTCTGGAAGGCTGCATTCACCGGCACGTTGCCCTGTGGAATGTTGAAATTCTGAAGTGCCCTCTCCCAAGACCCCAGTCCCTCCCAGTTAGGGAGAGAGCTCCCTGTAGATCCAAGGCTCTAAAGGCACTCAGGGCTTTCCAGTACCCCTAACAGTCACCTCTTTTGAGTCTTTCTCAGTCTATCTTGAAGGAGGACCCTGGAAGCTGCCAGCCAATGTAATGTTGGGCCTACAGTCCAAGCCAAAGGGCTGTATCATTACTTTAAGCGAAAACCAGGGAGAAGAAATGGATTGCTGTGGATTTGGGTCTCTTTTCGGTGGGCTGCCTTCCTCCTCTTAGCAACCCTTCATCCCATATCAGGCAACACCATGAGGCAGAATTTTAAAAATCTTTTAAATATTAAAAAGCAGGACCAGGAAAGTGCTGCTATACGAGTGTGAGCGTCTGAGTTCCTATCTCCAGAACCCACGTGAAAGGTCACCTGTGGTGGCCACACCACAACCTCAGTGGTGGGGTGAGGGTGGAAACGGGAATCCTGTGGCTTTCTGGCCAGCCAGTCCACAAGCTCCAGGTTCTGTGAGAGACCCTAATTCAAAAAGTAAGCTTGAGAGCAATAAAGGAAGACAGTGTCAACCTCTGGCCTACACCACACACACACACACACACACACACACACACACACACATTTATATGTATACTGGCCATTGCTTCAAACTAACCAGTCTCCAGACAGAGGCCCCCCCCAAACTCTTGCCACTAAGGTCTTTGTGACAAGCGCCTGTGTTCAGATTCTGTCACCTGTACTGGCATTGCAGAGATGCCAGCCACTCATCCAGTAGATACCCAGCCCGTGGAAGCTCAGGAGCCTTCCAAGGGAAAGATGGAACAGACACACCACTACCGGCTGAGGTGCTTGCACCTGTGGGTTCACCATAGAGGCAACACAGACACCCCCGAGGCCTTCATAAGGTTCCTGAGATCAAAATGATCTCCACAATGATATGTGTACGTCATCTCTTTTGTTCTCTGGGTATTTGCACAAACAGTAGCTGGTAAAACTTCCTGCCCTTAGATATACCATGTTGGGTGAGAACAGGAGAAGGACAGGCTGTTCGAGACAGCACTCAAGGTAGCATCCTTTGGACATCCTTAGCCAGGAGTGCTGGAGAGGAGACCAGCTTCTCCCCTCCCCTAAATGAGTACCCTGCTTGGAGGCTACACATGAAGGTGGGACTAGAACTCCAGCCCAGACATCGATCCCTTCTGGTGAACAGCACTGGGACTGAGTCTCCAGATTCTGGTAAAAATGAATTATATCTACTCCCTAGTTTCAGCCCACCTCCTAAACGATTTGGGGGTTGCCTCTTCAGAAGGGATGATGACACTTAACAGTAAAGGCCATTAACAGAAAACCAGTTCCTTCTGGTTAAGCAGATGAAATCTCTGTTGGGCCTGGAGACCTAACATTCCGGTTGGGTTGGTCAATTACCTAGCCAAAGGACCACAGGAAGGTGGACCACCTCCAGGAAGACAGCCTCGCCTTTAGCCAGCCTGTAGAGATAAGCAGAATAGTTACCTTCATTAATGAACTAGCAGACTTTTCCTTCCCAGAATTCCAGCCCGCATCGCAGTAACGCACAGGGCTATAGCCGAGTCTCTTCAAAAGCCAGCCAACAGAGCAGTTGTTTTTCAGAATTGCTCAGGAGAAAAGAAAGGACTCTTCCTTTTCTTCCATCTCTGTTGTGAGCATGCTTCCCTGACACCATGGGCTTCCCCACTGTTTCCTGAGCATGGCTGAGCCAAGTCCTAGCACCAGGGAGGCAGAGACGGGCAGAGCCTCAGGGGGACTCCCTTGGCCAGCTAGCCTAGGCTACTTAGTGAGCTCCAGGCTGGTGAGATACTCTGTCTTCACACTGACAAAGACTGGGATGGCTTCTGAAAAGCAGGAGTGAAGGTTGTCCACACACATGTGCACACACATGCACAAGTGCCCTAGTATCCACACGTGGACTCACCCACACCAACACCCGCGCACACCTCCTCCAGGCCATGTGCCATTAGAGCATTGCACACAACAGGTGGTATGGTGTGGATGGAGGCTCAGAAGGAAGTCCCACGCCCCGCCCAGCCCTTTTAAGGGGGATGTGAACAGTCAAGGAGCCCAGCTGGAATGATTGTTTGCACGGGGGTACTGGTCTTACACTTTATCAAACCCTCTTCAGCAAGGGGCCCCTGAGCCTTGGAGGGGAGCAACAGGGAGATCTGTTTCCAGCAAATATCTTCATTTCCACAGATATCTTAAGTTCCAGCAATGTACTGAACCCTCACACCCTTTCATCGTTCCTTGGGGACACTGACAAGTCTTGGAGGTATTTCTCTTACTACAAAACACAAGAGGAAATGAATGAAAAACAGGAAACAGAAGACTTGGAAAGAGGACACAGGCCTCAGCACCAGCTATGATTGCAGCCTGTGACTCACAGCTCCAGCCAGCCCCACTGAGTCAGCACAGCACAGGAGGGGGCATGCACAGAGAGCCCCGTGAGAGTGCATCAGGGTGATGCAGCCAGATCATTTCATTTGGGGAAATCCCCCGCCTAGGCAAGCTCACCTTCGTTACATGTCCTATACTCTGCGAGGTCCATGCTTGTCACCACCCCCACAAGCCCTATAGGAACAAATCACCACATAGACAAAACACACACACTCCCACATTCACACACACACACACACACACACACACACACACACACTCCTCACACACACAGTCACACACTCACACATACTCTCTCTCTCTCTCTCTCTCTCTCTCTCACGCACACACACACACACACACACACACAATTGGCTTCAGTTGTTTGTCTTATTCCCCACATCAGGGACAACAGTACTGTTCTCCCTAAACTCATCTTGTCTTGTCTGTTTCGCCAACTTTGCCAAATTTAGTGAAAATTCCTCCCTTGGGGAGATACAAGGGACAACTGTGTATAGACTTGACAACATGCCCTCTCCACGGTATGGTTAAGGGGAAAGCTTTATTGTAGATATGAGGGGAAGAACACCCAGAGGCATCCGAAAATGGCCAAACACTAGACGTGGCTGGGGCTGTGTGCCCTGGGGAAGACCAGCAGGGAGGGGAAGAAGAGGGAAGAGAGCCTGGTGAGGAGAGCAGCGGCAGGAGCCGGGAATAGCAAGAGCAGCTGGGTTATAAGAGTGAGCAGCTGGGGGAAGGGAGGGGAGGGAGACTGCCGCGGGGGCTTTGGAATAGGTAGCAAGCAGGGCCAGGTCGGGGAGCCAGGGAAACCCTGATATGCATGCGGACAGGCACCACAGGTGTGTTAGTTAGAGAGCCATTTGTCCCTTTTGGCAGAGTTAAGGGAAACGGCTCCTTCTGGTGGATGGGAGCTGGCTTTTTTCCTAACTGCCAGAAATCCTGCTATAGTCCAGGCTGACTCCCCTCTGGACATTTGGACTGCCTTTGGGAGCTTGAAGAAATTCAGCTTCCCTTGGACCTTACAGTCTACACCTCCTTCTAAGGTCCAAATGATAAACCAAAAAGTGTCATTCCACCAAAGCTGACTCCGGGAGAACAATGAGTTTATTGGCCTTCCTCACCCTGTTCCTCTGTGGAACTCTGACCACAGCTACAGACCCACAGGCAGAAAACAGCAGTGTTAATTTTGAGACGCTAACTATAGTCTTGAAGTCTAGTTCTTCTTGGGTCTTCTGCTTTGTTGGCGATCCCACTCTGGAATATGGAGGAAAAAAAAAAACAAACTAACTAACTAACGACTCAATATGCGCCTTACTCCATTTTCTCTACTGTACCAGAGTGGGTAATTTATAAAGAACAGAGACTTATTTTTGGCCCCTGTTTCTGCAGGCCGGCAAGTTGAGTGGCCTTGTGCTGCTTCAACTCATGGTGGGAGAGGAACCAGAAGCAAGGGAACAGGAGCGTGAGTACGGGGGGGGGGGGGGGGTGCCCTTGCTTTATAGGAATTACTCCCCGGAGGACAAATCCACAATTCGGGGATTATAACACGTTAGTGAAGAAGTCTAAGGTAACAATAATGCATCCGTGTCACGTTAAGGAAAGAAACGCACTTCCCATTGGCGTCACTTAACCAAGAATGAGCCCAGATTTAAAATGCTCTACTTCATGCTCCCTGTGTCCTCTGTCTGTCTGTCTGTCTGTCTGTCAGTCTGTCTGCTACATGAGTCTGACTCTGTGCTACCTGGCGAATCTGTCCCTGTGTCTGTGTGTCTGTCCCTATATGTGCCTGCCTGTTGTAAGAGCTGTACATGCGTTTCTGACCGTTCGCAATCACGCGTCTCTCCCGCCTGTCCCAGGGACCCAGCAACAGCAGGAGATGTCATCACGAGCTGCCAAGATTCGACACATTCCCGCTGTCCACACGAGTGGCACCGCCCCCTCCCGCCCCGCGCATGCGCCACATCCCCTTATAAAAAGCCAGTCCCCGCCCCAGCTCTCTCGTTCTCTCCACCCTCGGCAGAGGCGGCCTCGGTATGCCGCCTCCCAATAAACCTCCCCCGTGCGATCTGTCGCGTGACATGGCTTTACTGCGTTCGTCATAGCACTGACTTGTGTGTGACTGCGTGTCCTTCATCGGGGGATGCTGTCCGCGTTTACTGAACTGCCCTGAAAGCATCCCACCGGGAAGGAGTGAGGTACTTCACCGCAATCCTGAGCAGGGTTTGACAAGGAATTAAGTCCGGGGCTCCGATGCATCCCAACCGACCCAGTCAGCCAACACCACTGTTAATCAACCGGTACCCCTATGTGGTTGCTTCTAACCTTTACGGTAGATCTTAGAAAGCTGCTTTCAACTCCTGTGTCTGCTGTTTTCCGCGGATGGTCCTCATGCACTATCTGGGTCCGCGCCGTGGGAGAGCGCGTAATTTAAGGTTACAGCTATGCACTGTTTCAGGTTGCAGAAGCCGATTACGTCAGGTCCAAAGGAAACTAGTTTCCCCGAACTGCAGACGGCAGTCCAAACATCCAGAGATGAGCTCAACCTGGGCTGTAGGAGGATTTCTGGTGGTTTGATGAAACCTTGGGAACGGGTGAAGCCAATTCCCATCCACCAAAAGGCATCGTTTCCCTCACCTCTGGCAGAAGGAACATGGCGCCTAACAGCATATCAAGGCCTCAGGCTCCCTCACGCTCACTAGTACCTGTCACACTTTTCAAAGCCCACGCTAGCATCCTAGCTCTTGTCACCTCCTCTCCTACCCTAAACTCCCTCCAGCTCACGGCTTCCGTCCCACCAGCTACCCACCCTTCTTAACTACCCAGCTGCCCTTGCTACTTGCTAGTCTCACTGTGTCTGTTCTTCCTCTCATATCCGCTGTGAGAACCCTTCCCCTCAACCGCACCATGGAGAGGTCATGTCTTCAGTTTGTGCACATCACACAGGAACTCCAAAGCAAGTAAGGTTGGTTATTGCGTTGCTATCTTAAAGGCAAGTTAAACAGTTTGAGTACACAGTGGGACGGGAGACTTCAGTCTTAAGTGACCTCTGGGTGTCTTGTTAACCCTGGCCGTGAGGTCCAGCCAAAGTTCCAGTCTCTTAGAATGTAAGAGATCTTCTCAGAATATTGCATTGCCACACAACAAGAAAGGTGGTTCACGCCTCGGCTCTCCTCCTGCCTTACTATATGAGCACGCTGCGCATCAAATTCCAACATGAGGCTCTGGCTCAGCAAGTCAGCGTTTGCTGCTCAAGCGTGAAGACCTGAGTTCAAACCCCCAGCACCCGTGTAAAAAGTTAGGCATGACCGTGGCCAGAACTGCTACCCCAGCTCTGTGCCAGGCAGAGGCAGAAAGCTCACGGAGGCTTCCCGACTGCCAGCCTGGCTCCAGTTCAGGGAGAGACCTTGTCTCAAGGTAAAAGAGCAGAGAGTGATAGAGGAGGACAGTGGCATCTTTCCCTGACTTCCGTACAAGTGTGTGGGTGTGACATTTGCACATGCCACACACTCACATAGACTCTCACATGTTCACACATACACATTCTCTCTCTCTCTCTCTCTCTCTCTCTCTCTCACACACACACACACACACACACACACACACACACCATGTGAGCTCAAGAGGAGACGAACCATGTTGAAATCATAGTGAAGTAGACGAGGAGAAATGGCCAGAGTTGGAGGAGCCAGGAGGCTGGCTGGCGTGTGAGGAAGCTGTGATTTCCCTCAGGAAGAAGCACTTGACGCCATCCATCACACCGACAGAAAACCTTTCACCAGGCTGTCTGGAAGTGGCGGTGGGCAGTCATTTGCACGTTCTCTAGCGTCTTCTCTGAGAGCAAGCTCCTCTGGAAGAGGAAGCCTTTCCTGTGTAGCCACCTGCTCAGAGGAGGTGGGGGCAGGGCCGGAAGCCTGCTCTTCTCAGCAGACAGCAGAGAGCACACTCACAAGAATACAGAAATCCAGAGGGTGAAAGCACTCTGACAAAGGAGATTGCGTTTTAACTGTTTCTGTTTTAAGCATCTAAATGCAGCGTGTGGACTTCATTCAATAAAACTAACAAATGGGGCCTGGGAAGACGGCTCCCATGGCAAGATGGCTTGCCACGCAAACACGAGATTCCTAGTGCAATGCCCCAGAACCTATGGAAAGCTCACTGTGCATGCCCACATCTGTAATCTCACTGGTGGGGGGGAAGACGCTGGTAGACTTTGAGTTGTGCTGACCAGTGGGAGACCCTAAACAGCAACACCTAAGAATGACCTTTGGCGACTACCCCCCCAACACACACCGACATCCGCACACATGTCCATCTTTTAGAAGAGATCATCCAGAAAGGAGAGACAGCTCCGACTCAGATCCCAATATCAGCCTGTCCTGGGCTACTGGGCACAGCGTCTCTCTCTTCCCTCTTTGGATGTCATGTAAGTTTAGGGGTTCTTGTTTGCAAGTTCTCAGGGTAGCATAGCACAGCAGTAAGCACGGAGCCCGGAACAGATCTGCGTGTGCCTCTTCCTCTGAGGATGGACGCTGCTGAGCGGCTACCATACCTGCTCCGTGTGCACCAGCTGTGTCTCTGCATCTGGCAGAAGCAGGGGCTGAACAGAGGACAACTGCTGTCATCTCTAGCATGGTAGCTCGTGCTGTAGATGTTGTGCGTGCAAGCTGGAGCTCGGTGTGCATGTATGTGTGTGTGTGCGCATAAGATGACAACTTGTGGGAGTTGGTTCTCTTACCATGTGGGTCATGGGGATCACACTAGGGTCCCAGGCTTGGCAGCAAGCACCCTTATCCGCTGAGCCATCTCACTGGCCCTCTACCTTATTTTCGATACCGTGTCCCTCGCTGGACCTGGAACTCACCCCTTTGTCCAGACTAGTGGCCAGTAAGTCCCAGAGGCCCTCCTGCTCCACGCCTCCAGCTCTCGTGTTCCAGGCATGCTCCAGGAGTGTACCGCACACAAAGCTCCCCCTACACGCACATATTTTAGTACATTTTAAAGTGTGTGTGTGTGTGTGTGTGTGTGTGTGTGTGTGAGTGTGTGATTGCCAAAAGACAGTCAGCATCTGTATTAGTACTTACTTTTCTCATCACCATGACAAAATGGCTGATGAAAACAATTCACAGTAGGAAGGGTTTGTTTGGGGCCAGTTTGCTGGTCCAGACTATACAATCATCACGGCAGGGATGCTGGCAAGGGCTCAGGCAGCTGACCTCCTTGCATCTGCAGTCAGGGAGCAAAGAGAGACGATGCTGGCGCCCAGCTCACTGTTTCCTTGTTCAGTCAGCGTCCTTACGGCATTCACTGTCACTCCTTGTATTCAGGTTGGGTATTCCGTTTTTAGCTGACTTGGGAAATGGCTTGGTCAGTGAACACTCACACAAGCGCCTTGCAAGCACAAGGGCCCAGCGTGGATCCCCAGAACCCACATTAAAACTGAGTGTGTGTCTGAATCCCAGCATGGGGAAGGTGGAGACAAGTGGATGACCCGGACTCCCAGACCAGGCAGCCTAGCCTTCTTAGAGAGTTCCAGGTCCATGAAAAACCTTCTTAAAAAAAAATAAAATGGGGGCGGTGTCTGAGGAATAACACCCAAGGCTGTTCCACATGAGTGCGCTTGTGTGTGTAAATGCACCCTCACACACACATGACAACACACATATACATAAGAACAACAACAAAAAAAAAAAAGCCTTTCTGGAGTATCATCATAAACGCATCCATAGGTGTGTTTCCATGGTGATCCTGAATCTAGTCAGGGTCACGCCGAATAGTAATCATCACAACAGCCGAAAGGCTGCGAGATAAAAAGCACGGGGAATCCCGGGAGGCCTCCGAGCCTGGCGGCCAGTGTGCTTCCTGCCTGTGGACTGACTTGGATGACACACCATGCTCCAAGGTGTAATCTCTGTCAAAGACCAATGCCCAGAGCTAGAGAGAGAGCTCAGTAGTTAAGACACCTGCTCTTCTTGCAGAGGGCCCAGGTTTGGTCCCCAGCACCCTCATGGTTGCTTACAGCCATCAGGCAAAAAACCATACACAAACGTAAAATAAATAAACCCTTTAGAACAAAATCAGTGCCCAGTCGCTTTGAATGCTGTGTGGCCATTCGTGATAGCTTTGCCTTTCCTTTAGTTCTAGAACTGGGTGGATGTGTGTATCTTCCTTCCGGTGTTTCAGGGCCAGCTACACTCAGCCAGATATGTACTCAAATCTCATGTGGTCAGAAAGCAGCTTTGGTCATGGAGCCACTGAGAGGGGTTGAGCAATGTATACTGATACAGGATTTGATAGGAGCTCCCCGGTCAGAAGTCATTTCACATTCAGGCAGCAATGCAGAGATGGGTCCTAACCTCCCAGCCCCCAGCTGTCTTCCTCTAAACCTCCAACTGTCTGTCCTCCTCCAAGCCCCCACCTGTCCTCCTCCAAGCCCCCACCTGTCCTCCTCTGAGCCCCCAACTGTCTGTCTTCCTCCAAGCCCCCAACTGTCCTCCTGCAAGCCCCACTGTTCTTCTCCAAACCCCAACTGTCCTCCAAGCCCCCAACTGTGCTCTGGAGGTCTGCATGATCCACAGGGAGACCTGCCCACATGACAACCAGCAGCCTACTACCACAGTCCACATGCTGCCCACCTCCTCCTCTCTCTCTTCCCCACTGTCCCCCATAGGGACAATGTGGCTCCAAGCCTCTTCTCTGCATTTCCCTTCAGCGAGGCACCCAATCCCCTTTCCAGTTATTTGATGTGGAAAAGATTGATTTTTCTTTTCACTGAGATTTTTCTCAGTGCTCGGAGAGGTGTCCCCACCATGACACTACCTCTGACCTGAAAGTCGCCCTTTCTTCACGCCTTTCCTAGACATCCAGGGCTATCTGAACCTCATCCTGCTCCCGGCATCTTTGGGTCTTGCCCCTGGGTAAGGCTGCATCCTGGGTACTGGGCTTGTGGGTTCCTGGCTAGTGCTGGACCAAAGCTGGGATGCCACCTGCCCCATGTGTTAGCATCCAGCACAGAGACCTTCGAAAGATGTGAGAGCAGAAATCTAACCTACACTCAGCTCTGCTGCCAGGAGGCACACCGGGCTGGTGTCTTTTATTCACCAGACATTTTCTTGGAGTGTGGAAGTATGTATTATTTACCTTTCTCCTGGCTATGAACAAATACCTGACACCCCACCCAGTCCCCCCCAAAAATCCCTAAATAAGGGAAGACATTTAATTGGGCTCGCAGCTTAAGGAGAAAAGCCCATCACAGCAGGCAGGACATTAGGTGTGTAAGGTGACTGGTCATATTGTACCTCCTTCTTTCTGTCCACTCCAGAATACTGCCTTGTGGAATGGTGTCACACACATTTAGAGTTGACTCTTCCCATATCAATTAACCTAATGTCCACTGATGACAGAAACAGATTTCACACAGCGCTGACCATTTGTCAGACCACCTCTCGGGAGAGGCTGGAGCGCAGACAATGGTGATGGTTAGGACCACGCATCAGCCAGGATGACCTAGTTATGCATGTGTTCTCACTTCCCTTAAAACCGAAACCTTCTGTCAGGACCCCAAGAATGGGCATAGGTAGTCACTAGGCTTTAGGAGAGGCTTACACGTAACTGAGCTGGCCTTGTTAAAGTTGCCAGGGCCCACATTCTGACCCTAACATCTCTGCAATGCTGTAAGAGTCTGGGAGTTCACCATATGGGCATCATTCAGATGGGGCTAGGTCTCTGGTCTTTTTATACCTAAGGTACAGTATGTCCATCCCAGATGTTCTATTCAACATCTATTAGCATTTCTATCCAAATCCCCACCACCATAATAAAGAGTACAAGAAGCCAAGTGGAGATCCTGGATTCATTCTTGCATTAAAAGCCCTTGACAGGAAAAGCCAGAAAAAAAAAACAAAAAAAAAAACAAGCAAGTAAAACCTACAAATCACATGTAAAGGAAAATCCACCAGAATAACAGCTGATTTCTCAATGGAAACTTTGAAATCCAGAAGAACATGGAGCAACGCATTTCATGTCCTAAAAGACCATGATGACCAGCCTAGACTAATATACCCAGCAAAGCTATCTACCACAATTGAAAGATAAAGAAAAATGTTCCACAAAACAAGCAGCCTATTTTGGGTGGGGAGGGGGAGTTGGTTTTTGGTTTGGGTTTTTGGAGGCAAGGTTTCTTTGTGTAGCCTTGGCTGTCCTGGACTTGCCTTGTAGACCAGGCTGGCCTCAAACTCACAAAGATACATTCGCCTTTGACTCCCCAAGTGCTGGGATTACAGGCATGCTCCACCATGCCTAGTGATCACCCTAAAAATTTTGATATAAAAAAAAAAACATAGGCAGCAAGATCTTGGGCAAAATATTTACTATTTTGTATTAAAAATTAAACAACACCACCAAAAATCAACATCTCAATGACAGACAACACACATATTTCAGGAATAACTGTAAATTTCAAGGACCTCAATACTCCAAAAGACACAGGCGAAATAAATGGATCAAGAAACAAAATTCAAGCCGAGCAGTGGTGGAGCACGCCTTTAGTTCCAGAACTCAGGAGACAGAGACAGTCAGATCTTGGAGTTCAAGGCCAGCCTGGTCTACAGAGCAAGTTCTAGGTCAGCCAAGGCTACACAAAGAAATCCTATCTTGGAAAAAAAAAAAAAAAGCAAGAGAGAGAGAGAGAAGCCATCTATCTGCTGTCTTCCAGAAAGTTCTTGGCTTTAGAGATAGGCACCACAATAGTTAGAGTAAAAGGATGGACTGCCAGGAATTGCTATCTTAATATCTGACAAAACGTACCTCAAATTGAAATTAATCAGATAAGATAAAGAAAAACACTTCATTTTAATCAAGGGAAGAATTAACCAGGAAAACATCTGTATCCAAAACATATATGCAACAAAATCTGGTGCATACACTTTCAGGAGAAAAAAATGAACTGCTAAATTTAAAAACACAGATTAGCATCAATCTATTAACAGTAGGTGATTTCAATACCCTACCTTTTCCAATAGACAAGCGATCTGAATAAAAAATAGAAAAACACCATAACTAATTGACATCACACACCAAAAGGACTTAACAGATATCTACAGGCTATTTCATTACCAAAGAATAAACATTCTACCCAGCAACACATAAAATAAAAGCTTTTCTAAAATCCTGGGACAAAAAACAAATCTTTACAAATTCAAAAAGATTGCAACTACTCCTTATATCCTATATGACCATAAAGCAACAGGACTTAAAATTGACAGAAAAACAAAGCTCTAGTAAATGTATAAATGCATAGAGATTAAACAAATCATTACTGAATGATGAACGGGTCAAAGAAGAAAGCAAGAAATAAATGAAAAAAATTCTGGAACTAAATGATAATGAAAACACAACAAAACCTCTGGAATACATTAAAAGCAGTCCTATGAGGGAAATTTATAGCTCCAAGTCCCTACATTTAAAACTAGAGCACAAGTAAATCACTTATGATGCAACTTAAAAACTAGAAAGATTAGAACAAATCAAACCCAAACCCAGTGAAAGGCAAGAAAAATTAAAAATCAGAGGATAGATCAATGAAATAGAAACAAAGAAAACAACACAAAGAATCAATGAATCTAAGGACTGGTTCCTTGAGAAGATAAACAAGTGACAGATCCCTGGCCCCACATAATAACAACAGAAAGAAAGGAAGAGAGAGAGAGAGAAAGAAAGAAAAGAGCTAAATTATCAGAATTAGAAATAAGCAGGGAAACATTTGAATAAACAAAGAAATTCAGAATAGTATAAGGGAATATTTTTAAAACTTATATCCCATTAACTGGAAAAACCTAATATAAATTGGTAAATTTGTAGATTCAGCAAAATTACCTACATTAACCCAAGGAGAGATCAACCACTTAAACAGACCCATAACTAATGAGGAGATTGAAATAGTAATAAAAGATTCCCAGCTTAAAAATAAATTCTAGAATCAAATGGATTCATAGCAAAATTATATTAGACTTTCAAAAAAGAGCTACAGCCAATCCTTCTTAAACTATTCAAAATGATTTAAAAAAAAAACTTCTTCTTTGAAGTCAGTATCATTCTAGTACCAAAACCAGCTAAAGGCACAACAAAAAGATAACTAGAGTTCAATATCCCTGATGAACATAGACTAAAAATTGCTCCAATAAAATATTTGTAAACAGAATACAACATACATTAAAAACACTATCTACTATGACTAATTGGCTTTATCGCTGAAATGCATGGATGTTTCAACACACAGGAAACAGTAAATGTATAAACCACAAAAGTGAACTTAAAGATAAAAATCACATGTTCATCACAATAGATGCAGAAAAAGCTTTTGAAAAAAAACCCAGATGCTCTCATAGTGAAAGTCCTAGAGAATATAGGATTAGAGAGAACATAGCTCACCATAATAAAAGCATCATCCAAAATGGAAAACTTGAAGCAATTCCACTGAAATCAGGAACAAAACGGTGCTGTCTCATTTTTCAATATAATGATAGAAGCAATAGCTGGAGTGATAAGGCAAGAGAAGGAAATTAAATGCATACAAATAAAGAAAAAAAATCAAATGATCCCTATTTGTAGATGGCATGATGCTCTATAGTAGTGATCCCAAAAACTCTATCACGAAACTTTTACAAAGGATAGACAAATTCAGCAATGTGACAGGATACAGAATCTACTTACAAAAATTAATAGCTTTTCTATACACCCACAACAAAAAGAATGAAAGAGACTAGGGACGGGCACACTCCCACTTACAACAGCCTCCCAAAATAAATAAACAAAACCTCTAGGATTAAACCTAACCAAGGAAGCAAAGGACCTCTACAATGAAAGCTTTGAACTCTGAAGAAAGAGGTAGAAAAACACAGTAAGGGAATGGAAAAACATCTATTAGAGCAGAGTCCAAGAATGGGATCGCACAAGAGGAGTTCCGAGTGCCTGTAAGAAAACAGTGGTCTTGTTCCTCGGTGTCTTCAGAACGCAGAAATGTTCTTGGAAGGTGCTTTCATGACCCTCTCAGGTGTGCTGGATAGGGGTGTGTTTGCTTTAGATTATTGATTACAACGGGCTATTGTCATTTGTTCAATGCCTCAATGGGGAAACATGATTATGCCACCTGTGGCTTGTCCTTGTGATTGTATACAGCCTGAGCTCATGAGAACTCGGGTGATTTTTCTTGACCCTTGGAGCATAAGTTGCCAGATTCTCTGAATAAAGTTGGCTATTGCATAAGACTTTAATTAGCTTCATCTTTAGGCCCAGTTCTCCCAGGTCCCAACACCATTTTAGAGCGGTAAACAAGTGGCACCACAGATGAGGGACCTGAAGTCAGCTGTGAGGGCGAGGACACTCCCGGAAGGAGGTGTGTGGCATAACAGAAACCAGGGAAACCTCTGCCCTATGCTGAGCTTTGTGCGTCGTTTTTAAAGAAAGGAGGAGCATGAGTATCAAAACCGCAACTATCAGATTGCTTGCAGGTCGTTTGTGATTGTAATCCCTGGTTTCCAGAAGGAACTTCAGATGAGAAAGTATGGGACCGAGTCTGGAAGAATATTAAAAAGTCATTTCCCCAAGTCAAACAAGGGGAAAACATCCCGTTCAGTTGTGCGCCCCTTGGGCACTCATCTAGACTGTTATTAAAATGCTAACTTTACAACCTACAGGGAAATGAAATCCCTTCATCAGTTCAAAGTAAGAGGCATCTGTGTACCGGGCGGCGCCTCCACTGCCTTTAAACTCGCTTGTTCTCACCACCAGATTGCCTCCTCCAGGCATTAGAGCGCAGAAGGTTGAGCCTTCAGAATGGAATCATCAAGACCGCGAGGGCCGTAAAATACTAACTGCTTACCTTACTCTTCTTGCTCAATTAGTAAATCAGAGGAGGAGCCGATGCCAACAATCAGGTGGATCTGAACCTTCCGGTATTATATCACCCTTAACTAACAATCATTTTTTATGGAGTGTTACAGAACTTTATGGATTTTCAGATTTCACTTGCAGATTACTACGGAAGGATAGGAAGTCGTTATCCAGCTGGCAAGCTACGGGGTTCTTCTCATACAAACTGAATTTACAGTTACAGAAAATGTCCAGTCTCCCCTTCCACAGGCAGATATTTATCGGCGTGATGGCTCATCTAATTGTACAGGAGGGCTTTATGGTCCAGGTAGTCACCAATCTAGTCACACTTCTTTTCCCTTAGCCCGAAAGGTGGAACTATTTTGATTCATCTATTATGGTTAATTCATAAACCCTTAAATATCATTTCAGATTCTGCTTACATTGTAGGATTATTTCTAGCAATAGACTCATACTTGTGCATACTCCAACCCGCCTCGTTTTATTGCAGAAGGAAAAAAAAAAAGCAAGCTGAGCATTAACCCGCCTTATTTTTACTTCTCCAGAAGAAAACTGGGGAAGGGGTATGCCTATGTCATTGCAGAGAGACCTACTGAAACCTTATGGGTTCCTCTTCAGCTCCTCTGGCTCTGGGCCATCAGGGACAGTGGCAGAAGGTGAGGAGATGGTTGAAGTTACCAGAATGATGACAAGCCCCTCACTGAAGGGCAGAGGGAGATAGTGACCATATCATCCGAAGTCAAGTCTGCCCGGCTGGGACCCAAATTAAGGCCCTGTGCAGCAAAGAAGATGTTCTACAAAATACACTGAGCCCTCTGTTTTCCAAGAGTCTTTTTTCTGTTGATGCTAGCTGCTTTGACCTGTGCATCTGCAGCGGGCACCTCTGAATAGGTGTTATGTTCCTCATCCTCCTTTGCTTTGACTCATAGGGTGGGTGGACCCAGCTCCTGCTGTCTTTACTAATGACCCTGTGTTTCTGACCGGACCTTGAGACTATAACAGATGCACTCATTCATCTGAAGAAAGGACGGCATTTAGTTTTTTCCTTTGGATTTAATCACTTTCTGTTTGCATAGGACATCATAACATTTGTGTTCCTGTTAAAGGCAAATATGGGTTTATGTTCTACCAGAGATGAGAAATTCTGATCACATGGGTCTCTTTTCTGGATTTTTTTTTTCTGATCAATATAGCAATGTAACCAATAGTACTGGACATAGTTTGGATCCCTGCTCTTGGCGGCTGAGTATTACACACAAGGCTTTCACTGTTCTAATATTACTCAGTATGTTTATAATTTGCTTGCGTATAGGGTACTCAAGCATCAAATGACAATTAGACTTATCTACAACATCTCGATTCAAAACAAGTCCGGACATCCTGCTATTGAAAAACAAAAAGGGTGAGGAAGATGTTGGAACATGGTCCAAGAATAGAGTCATGCAAGGGGACTTTTCAGTGCTTGTTTAAAAGAGAGAGAGAGAGAGAGAGAGAGTCTTGTTTCCTCGGTTTCTTCGAAAACACTGAACTGTTCTTGGAAGGTGCTTTCATGCCCCTCCCAGGTGTGGTGGATAGGAGAGAGTTTGCTTTAGATCATTCATTACAATGGGCTGTTGTCATCTGTTCTATGTCTCAATGGGAAAACATGTTTTGCCACACGTGGCTTGTCCTTGTGATTGTATGCAGCCTGAACTCATGAGAACTTTAGTCAAGTGATTTTTTTTTTTTTTTTTTTTACCCTCGGAGTATAAGTTTCCTGATGCTCTGAATGACGTTGGCT
This sequence comes from Psammomys obesus, assembly GCF_907164565.1. Classification (NCBI taxonomy): domain Eukaryota; kingdom Metazoa; phylum Chordata; class Mammalia; order Rodentia; family Muridae; genus Psammomys; species Psammomys obesus. Next base: position 4,030,418 of record NW_026596069.1, read on the forward strand.
ATTGCATGAGACTTTAGTCTGCCTTAATTTTAGGCTCCATTCTCTCAGGTTCCACTGCCATTCTAGAGCGGTAGACAGACATCACAAGCCCATGGATTTATAAAATTAACATTGCAAAAATGACCATTTTCCAAAAAAAAAAAAAAAAACAAAACAAAAAGCCGGATTCAATGTAATCCTACTGAAAATCCTTACAATGTTCTTCACAGATATAGAAAGAACTACCTTAAATTAATATGGCACCACAAAAGACCCTGAATAGCCAAAAATAATCCTGGTCACAAAGAACATGCTGGAGAAATTACCACTTCAGATCTTAAGATATATTACAGAGCCAGAGTAATAAACAACATGGTAATGACTCAAAACAGTAGTATAGGCAACAGAACAAAATCAAAGACCCAAACATGAGGGAACATAATGTCAGACATTTAATATTTGACAAAGATGCCAAAACATAAGCTGCAGAAAAGAAAGCATCTTCAACAAACATTGCTTGGAAAATGGATGTCCACATGCAGAAGAATGAAATCAGTTCCATCTCTATCACCTTGTGCAAACAAACAAACTCCAAATGTATCAAAGACCAAAATGTGAAACCCCAAACATTGAAACCTCTGGGGGAAAAACATAGGCAGTACCCTACTAAAAAACAAACAAACAAAAAGAAAACATAGGTAATTTTCTACATGATATATGCATCAAAAGGAATTAATGAATAGGACTCTATTTGCCTGGAAATTGAGGTCAGTAACTGAAAACTAGGACCTTTTAAAACTAAAATACTTCTGCACAGCTTTAAAAAAAAATCGGTCAGTTAGATAAAGAATAAGCCCACAGAATGGGGAAGAATCTTTGCCAGCTATATATCTGACAGAGGTTTAATATCAGTATATATATATATATATATATATATATATATATATTATATGTATATGTATATTAGATAAATAGAGATAGATAGATAGATAGATAGATAGATAGATAGATAGATAGATAGATAGATAGGCAGATTTTTTTAAAAAACAGTCAAAAATAACAACCCATTCAAAACTGGGCTAGGAGCCAGGTACAGTGGCACATGCCTATGATGCCAGCACTCAGGGAGGCAGAGGCAGGTGGATCTCTGTGAGTTCAAGACTAGCCTGGTCTACACAGAGAAACACAAAAATCGAGTAGGGATTTGAACACAGAGCTCTGGAAATGGCTAAGAAACCTCTCAAATAAGTGTTCAACATCCCTAGCAGTCAGGGAAATGAAATCAAGACAACTTTGAGATTTCATCTCACTCCCGTTAGAATGTCGAAAATCCACAAGACAACTCACTGGACGGGGTGTGGAGAGAAGGGTACCCTCATTCACTGTGGGGATTGCAAACTGTTTCAGCCATTATACAAATGAGTTACGTAGAATTCTCAAAAACCTAAAAATAAATCTACCATATGACCCAGCTATACAGCTCCTTGGTGTATGCCTAAAGGACTTGACATCCTTCTTCACAGATACTTGCTCAGCCATGATCTACATTATTGTTGCTGCTCTATTCACAATAGCCAGGAGATGGAAACATCCTAAAGGTCATTCAGCCGGCCAATGGATAATGAAAGTCTGGTACATGTTCACCACTGAACACTTTGCATCTTTACTGGAACTAGAAAAGAGCATACTGAGTGAGGGAACCCAACACCAAATTACATGTTCTCTCTCGTCGGAGGCTCCTAGCTCCAAATCTACAGATGTGAGGACATATCCTGGAGTCACTGCAGAAACCAGCCAAGTAAAGAGGCAATACTGCCCGGGGAGGAGGCCAAAAGGAGCAATAAAGAGAAGAATAGCATGGCACAGGTAATCTGATGGAGGGTGGGAGCTAATTAGGAAGGGAGATAAATACACAAGAAAAAAAGAGGAAAGTAAAATAACATTAAGAATGTCTAAAAAAAAAAAGTCATAAGAAACCATACTATTTGATATCTGCCTTAAGAAACTATAATATATGTAAGTCTGTGCGTGAATATACATATTATCATTTAAGTGAAGTTGTCTCATCTGTGCTGACAATGCTCTCCAAGAGCCAAAGACCATATAACAAAGCCTTCAGCACCAGGCATGAAAAGCCCTCTTCTGCACGGTTACTCAGTGTTGTCCAAGAAACTCCCACCAATGTCACAGGATATTGCTATTGCCCTCAGTTGCCCTCCAGAGGTTGAAGGTAAGTCCCTATTGCTGAAGATAGCATGCACTCTAGACACAGAGTCCCTGAGCTGGATCTGATCTGAATGCCTCCTCCCTGAGAACCACCTCTTATGGTACCGGAAAGTATCATACAAGCTTCCAAAGAAGGAAAACAACCAACAGTCCTACTCAGCCACCATGCCTGTGAACCACAACAATGACCAGCACAGAAAGGAACTTTCAGGGTGCAGTAGCAGCACGCATATCTTGGTAGTAACCAACAGCTCTCTAATTGGACTTAAGACCTGCTCAACAAGAGGGAAACCATGCCTGGTACTGGAAATCTAGCCAACTACCCAGAGGTAACGGAGTCATGCATCTTGAAGAAGAACCTACAACCACCACTTTATTAAACCAACATAATCCCTAACTACATTCTAAATCTTCTTCCTTATACCCACAGTCAAGTGCAGCCCTCAGCCCACATCCAAGAAATTCTCTTTGCAATAGACATAGACCATTACCAAAAACCACAGCCAAGCAAAATATAGTCGTGGAGCCTAATTCCAGTGGATACATCTACAAAACACTCTGCATCTAAGACTGGGTGAGCATGAGAGACAGTTGTGAGACCCAAAGTATAAGGGAGTCTGCTGTGTCCTTGTGATGTCAGAAGCTACACACGAAATCTCACCAACATGACCACCTAAACAGAGACTGAAGAAGGTGAGCAATAGACATAGCAAAGTGGACACGTGAAAAATATGTGGCATCAATTCTCCACAAAGAACTATAGGCGGCAAAGAAATGCTGAAGACGGAAGAAATAGTTTTCTCTAGGGAAGAGCACACCAATTGGTTATTCAACCTATGGATAGTCCTGAAAACATATATACCAGTAACATTATTCAGACTGAGTAGGTCATATTTAGGAATATGTCATGTATATATATGTGTGTGTGTGTGTGTGTGTGTGTGTGTGTGTGTGTGTGTGTGTATCATTGTCTTAGTTAGGGTTTATTGCTGTGAAGAGACACCATAGCCGAGGCAACTCTTAGAAAGGCTAACATTTAGTTGAGCTGCCGTTTCAGAAGTTTAGTCTATTATTATCATGGTGGGAAGCACGGCAGACATGGTGCTGGAGCAGCTGAGAGCTCTCCTTCTTGACCCATCTTGATCCAAAGGCAGCCAGGAGGAGAGGAATTTGTCTCACACTGAGTAGCTTGAGTGATTAAGGCCTCAAAGCCCTGCTTCCACAGTGACACACTTCTTCTAATAAGGCCACACCTTCTGATGGTGCCAGACCTTATGGCCAAGCATTCAAACACATGAATCTATGTGGGCCATAGCTAGTCAAACCACCACGATCATGTAACATTAAAAACAAACAAACAAACAAACACAAAACAAAAGGACAAGAATCTGAAAGAAAACAAGGAGGGGTATATGGAGGATTTGTGTTTGTGCGTATGTGTGTGTTGGGGGGGATCTGTTTGGCCTTCATGGGCAGCAAAGAGAAGAGCCATGACTCAGTACAACATGACTCAGGAGCCAATGTTGGTTCAAACTTTTGGAGTGTGACCCTGATTGGCTTCTTTTAGGCATATTTAAACACACCACAATCTGGCAAAAGCGATTTTTGTGATAATTGACTCAGTCCTGCATGCACAAGGTATGATAAATGCAGATCAGTTGTGACCACATCACAACTGTAAAGTACACGTGGCACCTTTCATAAAGATATGTGTAGACTGACTGAGAAAAACAAGTTTACAAGAAGGAGGGTCCAGCACCAGAAAGTCTTCAGCCACACATAGTGCCCAAAGGTCTCCAAGCCAGAAAGCATATATGCTCCAGCCTTCAGGGTAGACGGCAGATTTGGCATTCCTTCCCTTGAAGGAACAATCCCAGTGCTTAAAATTATAGGTTCCCCTAGTGCAGGCTTGTGAGCATAAAGACCTCCACACCCCCATGTTTGGAGGGAGAAAAGAGAAGGGGAAATGATGTAATTATAATTTCAACAAAACTTTTAAAAAGTAAAGGCAAAAGCAGAAAAGGAAGATTTAATCAATGCGGCCACCTTAGGAGGAGGGACGAAGAGATCCAGAAGGTCTCTTAAGTCCCTCTTCCTAATCAAATCTCTAGAACCCCCATTACAAGCTAGATGCTGTGGCAGGCGCCTTTATTCCAGCAGTCCTACAGGTGGATGGGAAGTGGGGATGTGAGAACCCCGTGGGAGTCTGGGAGCTAGCTGGCCTGGAGTGCATAGCACGAGAGCATAGTAGCCCTGCTTCAACAAGGTGGGCCATTGGAACGAAGTCCCAGAAGGTATTCTCTGACCTGCACACGCATACTGTGGCTCTCTCTCGCTCTCTCTGTCTCTCTCGCTCTCACACACACACGTTCACACTCACAAAATATTCACACACACATACATACCCACAAATAAATAATTGTTTAAAAATTATAAACTAGGTGTGAAGAAATGAGTTCGTGATTAAGAGTCCTGGCTGCTCCTCCAGGGGACCTGTGTTTGACTCCTAGCACCCATATGACAGGCTCACAACTGTTTGAAACTCCAGTTCCAGGGGATCTAATGCTGCCTACTACTCTCTATTGGCCCCAAGCACACACAGTGCACATGTGCGTATTCAGGCAAAATACCCATACATATAAAATATTTTTAATTAGATTTCAAACAAAATTTAAAACTTGAAACAAAAAAAAAGAGAATTAATCATTTCCAAGTTGCCTGTAACAGGGCCTTGGAAATAAGGAAACAAGCAGTGAATTAGAGTACCTTCAAGTCGCCTGAGCTTTGTTTGTTTTGTTGTTTGGTTGTTTGGTTGTTTGGTTGGTTGGTTGGTTGGTTGGTTGGTTGGTTGGTTGGTTGGTTGGTTAGTTGTTTATTTGTTTGTTTGTTTGTTTGTTTGGTTGGTTGGTTGGTTAGTTGGTTGGTTGGTTGGTTGGTTGGTTGGTTGGTTGGTTGGTTGGTTGGATGGTTGTTTGTTTGTTTGGTTGGTTGGATGGTTGTTTGTTTGTTTGTTTGGTTGGTTGGTTGGTTGGTTTTAAGGGGTTAATGACCTAAAAGTCCCAGGCGGGCTGAGAATGGTGACTTGTCTGATAATACCTGCGGCTGTCAAAATCCTCTGTCCATCAGTGTCTACCACTTCAGCGCTGTGGGGGAACTGGACTGCCAATGGAATCCAGCATCCCCAGAGCCCCCTTTTCCACCCTACAGAACCTCAAGCCCTGCACCACACGCACACAGTCTTCTCTCTTTCAGTCGTTCTAAGAATAGCCCTGCTGGTGGAGAGGCTGGTCTCCGTTTTCTTCTCCAGGTCGTGTCCTCCAGTCCCAGAGCAACGCCTTTGCTTCGTTTGTTTCTTTGGTTGGTTGGTTTGGTTTGGTTGGTATATTGTTTTGCTTTGGGGTCTGGAGGGTGGTTATTGTTGTTTTTTGTTTTTGTTTTTCAAAACAAAGTCTCCTCTAGCCCACCCTATCCAGAAATTCCCTATGTAACCCTGGGTTCAAACCCCTGGCTCCCTTCAGCAGTCTCCTTTGCCTGGGAGTTACAGTCATGACCTGCCATGCACAGCTGCTTTTCGTTGTCTGTGTAAAGGTGAAAGCTGAGAACCTTTATTGTCTGTGCATTGCAGCTGGCCTGTTCACACATTTTGGCTGTTTTCTTCTAATCCTGATTTCTTGGAGTTCAGATGAACAGTTTCAGTGTGGCAAAGTGGGACTTTATTTAGCGTGGGTGACTCCAGTTCTAATCTATCAAACTCTTGAAACAAAGAACCCCAAAGAAAAGATTTCCTACACTAGAACTAGAGAGTATAGCATTCTGTTTTATAGGACACAGTTTAGAGCAGATGATGAAGACAAAGAGTAACTCAGATATGCTGGCCCTCAAGCTTGTCAGAGATCTGATGAATATGGCATTTTAACATGTGTAAGCTTATTGTGACAGAAAGTCCCGAAATCTTGGCAGTAGCTCCCCAAGGTCTCTGAGAAGATTTGGGCACAATGACAGATGACTGCGACTCTAGATTGTGGTATGCTAACCACTGGGCAATACTGCCTCAACTGGCCCACTGCTAGGGCCCAGCCTAAACTGTGGACAAAACTGTGGACACCTGGAGAGTCAATGTTTCACGTTGTTGAGGATGAGGTGAGGCCATTCTCTCATTTCTTTCTCCACAGAAACAGTCTCTCATCTTAATGTGCCTGGCAGAACCACCTCTGTTCAGGATGCCGTGAGACCACAGGAGCCAGGGACACTGCCTAGGTGATGGACTAACTAGTCATCTCTTTTGATTGGCACATGGATTGGTATATAATTTATCCTTCTCAGGCCTCTGATCACTTTGATGGCTATGCTAAGCTAATGGTAGCTTTGCAGCTAGAGAGAAGACAATTAGATCCACTGTTAGCTCATTGATCAGTTCATTAGCTAGAACTACTAGGTACTAGATCTCTTATTTAGAAGAAAAACAGGTTTGTCTTGCTCACAGGACTCATGTTAGTTGCCTTTGTCTTAAAATAAATAAATGGAGCCTATGTAAGGTCTGAGGATATAGGAGTTTAGGTTATAAAAATCCAGAGAGTGTTATTTGGTTTGGAAAATGTTTTAGGGTTGAGATTGGAGAGTCTAAGTTCATGTTTTAAGGTATATAATTATGAGTTATAATGATATAAAATATTTTAAAGCATGTTAAAAATGGGAGATACTTTAACTCTCTCCCCCTCTTTGCTACTGTTGTGCTTATGTTATGAGATTTCAGAAGTTCAGAGTTTTGGCATTAATCAATAGAGTTCTGATAAGTTGATGGAGCACTGACTGCTTATTCAGTCACCAGCTTGAGATTTTAATTTCCTTTGGTTGTCTTCTGGAGATAGACTTAAAGGTACTTCTCATCATGTTAAAAACATCTGTTTAATGTGTAAATCTGACCCAAAAGTCATAGTTTTACTATAGTATTCTTAATATCGGCCATTTCTGGGGTAGATTTTGACACAGGAATATCTTAAACATATTACTTCTAGTTGCTTTGTTAAGGAAAGTCCAAGCATCCAGGGTTCAGCACTAAAGCCAGTAATGTATTTCTGCCTAACTTTCCAGTGTGAACATGGAGATGGGGGCTAAAAGTAGATGCTGAGTGTATGAAAAATGGCCAAGCTCCATTCGTGGCTAATTACCAACAGCTATGCCCACAGAAGAAGTGTTAAAGAGTTCCAGACCATGGACACACTTAAGTTGTTTATACAGGTTATAAAAACAAACAGCTAACTGATACTCATTCAGTGGGATGCAGTTTTACCTGTTACTCTCAGAATGTTATGTTAGATTTGCTGAATATATATTTCCTTTTGTGTACCAAAAAAAAAAAAATTCATATGAGTTTCAGGATGTGACCTGGATCTGGCATAGCTCAAAAGGATCGCAGATGAGAGTTTCCCTGGTCTTTCCCATTTAATAGACAAATTTTAACTTCTGTTTCCAGTCTGAATTTGTCTCAGCAGATTTTCACCTGTTTAACTCTGTTCCGGGATCAGCTGTAGACTGCAAGCTGAAATCTGGACTTCCTGGAAACTGACATAATTGCTCCCTGCCTCTTCGGGTGGATCAACTAACCAGATGCTTGGGACTGTCCTATTGCCCAGCCTTTGACTGGCATTTCAGCCTCCCTAGCCCCTGATGCCTACGGTCCAATGGTTAGCATTGAAGAAGCTCCAGAAGACAGATCTTCGCCCAAATCCTCCCCTAGCAGGCTGAAATACTAAGTCAAAGGGGGCTCCCTGGCATTAGCTATTATCTTGGGCATCTGCTTAGCTGAAATGGAAACTAATATTGCAGCAACTGGGCTAAAAGCCTAGAGAGACCCTAGAGAAAAAGGATAATAGTTCTCCTTGGCTTACTACCCCTATATCTATCCTGAAGGGACCCCTACTCATTTTGATTTTCATTTTGGGGCCTTATATTTTCAATTACTTAGTGGCTTTCATAAAGAAATGCTTGAGAGCAATACACTAATGGTACTCAGATCCCATTATTAAAAGGTAAATCTAAGATACAAGGGGTCATGTCTGGAAGACCCAAGATTGGGTCTTCAAATGATCATGGGAAAAGGGGAAATGAGAGACCAAGAAGATTAAAAATTAACAGCTATTATTAAGGCCTGAACTAGGTGGGTGGAGAAGTCCAGTAATGCCCTGAGGAGAAGGACCGCCTTGCTGCATTCTTTCCCCACCCACTAGAGATAACAGTTGCTAGGAAACTGGCCCATCCCTCTAGGGAGGGACACCAGGTCATTATGGTCTGGGGACCTTCCTAAAGCCAATCAATTCAAAATGTAGTATTTTGACCAATAGATGCTTGCCAGGCAGGAATCGCCCCTGCCTTGGGCATGCTGGGAGGGACCAGAATCTATAAATCACCCAACTAACCTGGGCGCAGCGCGCTCAGCTCCCACCGCTTTGTCTGTGGGGGTGTGTGGGCCCAAGCTGCAGCTTGTAATTTACAATAAAAAGACCCTCATGTGTTTTGCAAAAAGAAAAAAAAAAAAGAAAAGAAAAGATTTCCTGGGAATCTCAATGCAGGAGAAGGAAATGGCCCATAGGGGGTGGGAGATCTCTCTGAAAGTGATTTTACACAGTGCCAATGACCTTCTCAGACCCCCTTCCAGGATGAGACTGAGGCTCAGACAGTGATGGGACAATGGTAGACAGGATCACACCTGGATCAGGGCTTCTCAGGTGTGCATATCCTTGGTCTTCAGGAACCCTGAAACAGAGTGGAGGAAGTTCCTGTATCTGTTTGTTTCTCTGACCAGTGTGGCCACATGAAGTAAATCTCCTTTCTCTGCCTTCTCCTGTTTATTTGGCCCTTTCCATTGACTACCTGGGGATAGGTGACCAAAGCCAGCCTGGCGTAGACCCCCAAGTTTGGAAACACTGGGGTAGTAGAGTGAGGGCAGTTGAGCCTCACTGATGGTAGTATGTACTTTTTATAGATTCCAGTGTCTGTTTTGGAGTTGTTCTCCAAAGCCAGTGGTATCACATGAGGTGGCTACCTGACTCCTCACTGCATTGACAGTGTGCTTGAGGCGCAACCGGGGGAGATCAGCCAAGACACCTTTGGTTGAAGAGCAGACTTCTCCTGTTGGGCAAGTTCATTCCCTTCCACAGCTCGAGGAGAGGTAGACCTGCAGCAGTGAAGGAGCAAGTGGACACCCATCCGCCCATCCAGTTCAGCTGAGTCACCCCTGGCAGTTAATGGGGTGACCGATATTGCAGCCAGATCATCTCGCGTCCTCTGTTACTGCTTTGAAAAGACCAGACATCACCTACGTCAATCATCAGCACACTGTGAGGACACCCAGCTGCGATGACCAGCTCATGTAACCTTAGAGTAGGCAGTGATTTCCTGTCAGAGAATAGAGGTTTCCTGAGTGCTTGCACCATTCCAAAGCTGACATGAAAAAGATAAAAAAAAAAAAAAAAAAAAGAACGGCACACTCCCCACTTCCTGACTCACTCATGCAAAGAGCTGGAGTTCCTGAGATCTTGTCTTCCACATCCGGGTAATCATTTCCTCCTATTTGAATCAGCTGGGAAAAAATAGAGGGGGAAAAAAGGTAGGAGGCTTTTTTCTGTTATGGTTTGAATTTGAAATATCCAGTGTAGGTTCACATGTTTAAACACTTGGACACTGGCTGGTGATCCTGCTCAGAGGATACAGCCTTGACAGAGGATGAAGGTACTGGGCACCGGCCTCAGAAAAATTTAATACCTGATATTTGTATTGATTACTTGAGAATTTCATACCATGAACCCTCATCACACTCACATTCCTTCAAGGTGTGACCCATCCTAGTGACCCCCCCAAAAAGAGAAGGAAGAAGAAGAGAAGGAGAAGGATGAAGAGGAGGAGGAAGAAGAGGGAGAAGAAAAAGAAGACAAGGAAGAAGAAGAAGAAGAAGAAGAAGAAGAAGAAGAAGAAGAAGAAGA
>NW_026596069.1:4040611-4048426 GCF_907164565.1 Psammomys obesus
GAAGAAGAAGAAGAAGAAGAAGAAGAAGAAGAAGAAGAAGAAGAAGAAGAAGAGGAAGAAGAAGAAGAAGAGGAAAATCTAGAGGAGCATGGTCAAACTCCCAGTTGGCCAACCCCTTAAAGAAATCTGAGTCCTTCCCCACCCCCACCAGAAGCCATCAACTGTGAAGAGCTTTCTGTCTAGGCTGTTAGTTTTGTGGGGGCAGGTGTCATCACTGAAGCCTTCTGTGTCTCTCTTTCTCAACTGTAAGTCTGCAGTCTTGTCAATACCACTGCAAAAGTAGCTTCCTTGTCCTCGATAGTCAGCTAGAGCACGAATCATGGACTTCCGCATAGTCTCAGGCATCAGCCCCTGACCTCGGCACGGTCTCCCATGGCAGTACAGATCACAGTCACCATCACAGCCCTCAGCAGTGGTGGCATACCAGCCTCAGGTATTATTCCCCGCCCCTCCTTCCTGGTTTTTCCTTTCTTCCTGACTGCAGATGTAGTGTGGCCCTCAGCCTTTTTCTCCTGCAGTTTAACAGGAGCCAAGGGCATGTAGTTAACTGGAACATTTCAACCCTGAGTTCCTAGAACAGGATTGGTTGCTTCCCCACAGGACTTTTCATGGTGAGGGTAGAAAGGGGGAAGTCAGTTTCAGCTTAAATCAAAGATGGCTCCACCTGAAACAAGCTGAAACCTTTTGCCTTGTCACAAACTAAAGACAGAGAGAGAAGATCAAATTAACAAAATCAGAGAGGAAAGGGAGACATAGCAACAGACACCAAGGAAATCCAGAGAACTATAAGGACATATTTTTTAAAACTTATTCACAACCAAATTGAAAAATCTAAAAAAAAAAAAAAAAAAAAAAAAAAAACATACCACCTGTCAAAGTTAAATCAGGATCAGATAAGCAATTTAAACAGACCTATAACCCCTAGTGAAATAGAAGCGTAATTAAAAGTCTACCAACCAGAAAAGCCCACGGCCAGATGGTTTTAGAACAGAATTCCACCAGACTTTCAAAGAAGAGTAAACCCCAGTACTCCTCAAAGATTTCATAAAATAGAAACTGAAGGAACACTGCCGGGTTCTTTTTACAAGGCCACAGTTTTTCTCATAACTTACAAGAGTACACTTATACTCTCATACTCTTATGTATACTTATGCTCTTACATACTTATATTCTTATAACCTAAACCACATAAATACTAACTCAGAAAAAGAATTGCAGACAAATTTTCCTCATGAACATAGATGCCAAAATTCTCAATAAAATACTTGCAAACCAAATCCAAATAACATATCAAAAAGATTATCTACTATGATCAAGTAGGCTTCATCCTATGGATGCAAGGATGGCTCAATATACGTAAATTAATAAATGTAATACACCACACAAACAGACTGAAAGACAAAAATCACATGATCGTCTCATTAGATGTAGAAAAAGCACTTGACAAAACCCAACACCCTTTTATGATAAAAGTCCTAGAGAGATTGTGGATACAAGGGACATACCTTAACATAATAAAGTGACTTACAGCAAGCCAACAAGAAACATCCACCTAAATAAAGAGAAATTCAAAACAATTCCACTAAAATCCGGAACAAGACACTTTTGTCTATTCCCTCTATTCCTATTCAATATAGTACTTGAAGTCTTAGCTTCAAGTAGGAGCCAACCGTAGGAGATCAAAGGGATGCAAAAGAAAAAGAAGTATCTTTATTTGCAGATGATATGATTTTATACATAAGTGACACTAAAAACTCCACCATGAAAATCCAATAGGCTTTAAGCACTTTCAGCAAAGTAGAAGGCTACAAAACAAATACACACAAATCAGTAGCCTTCCTATACACAAATGACAAATGGACTAAGAACCAGGGAAAGAATACCTTTCACAGTAGCCTCAAAAAAAAAAAAAAAAAAAAATATATATATATATATATATATAATATAACTCTACTCAAGCATGTGAAAGAACTGTATGATAAAAACTTGAATAAAGAAATTGAAGATATCAGAAGATGGAGAGATCTCCCATGCTCATTAATCAGTAGGATTAATAGAGAAAAATGACCATCATACAAAAAAAAATCTACATATTCAAAGCAATCCCCCTCAAAATTCCAACACAATTCTTCACAAATCTTGAAAAAAACAACTTCACCTTTATATGGAAACACAAAATACCCAGAATAGCTAAAACAATCCTGAATAATAAAAGAATCACCACCTCCAATCTCAAACTGTATTATAGAACTATACTAATAAAAACAGTGTGGTGTTGGCAGGAAAACAGACACATCGATCAATGGAATTGAACTGAAGACCCAGACAAAAACCTATATACATCTATAGATACCTGTTGGGTTTGGGGTTGTTTTTGTTTGTTTGTTTGTTTGTTTGTTTGTTTAATAAAAATCCAGAAATACACACTAAAAAAAGATATAGCATCTTCCACAAGTGATGGTAGCTAATCTGGATGCCTGCATGTAGTATTGATTGATGTCAGTCATAGGTGCCGCAGTAAAAAGAGTCTCACCAAGATGCTAAGCCTTCATCTTCTGAAGGAGCAGAGGGGTTCAGCCTTCTTGGAAAGGACTGACACCCAGCCAGCTAGCTCACTCCAGTTACTTTATTCAAACAATATACAAGGTTAATTGGGGCTTGGAAGGGTGCCACCTATCAAAGTTACCTTGCCCTTGCTACCCTTGAGAGCAGACAACCCACACAAACCCACAAACTCAGTCCCTTTCTGACCATAGCTAGCTGCAGTCAAAAGTAAGAATTCCGTGGCCAAGTTAGGAGCAAGTTATGTATAGCTGCAAGCTCTCACCAAGCGCAAGCTTCTTCAGAGAGGCAACATTTCCTCAAAGTTCAGTCTCAAAACAATTTCTCAGCCTCTACCATTTGATCCAAACATAGCAAAGGTTTTGCTGAAACATTTCACTCAAAGCCAGACACAAAGGCTTCGTGATACATTTCACTACATAGGATGCAAATAGATCCACACTTATCACTCTGCACAAAACTCAACTCCAAATAGATCAAAGATTTTTAACCTAAGGACAGATACACTGAATCTGATAAAAGAGGAAGTGGAAAATAACCTTGAACTCATTGGCACAGGAGACAACTTCCTGAACAGAACACCAACAGCACAGGCTCTAAGATCAACAATCAACGAATGGGACCTCGTGAAAGCGAAGAGCTTCTGTGTGGCAAAGAGCACCACCATTCAGGCAAAGTGGCAGGCTACAAAATGGGAAAAGTTTTTTTGTTTTGTTGCTGTTTTTGTGTCGTTGTTTGCTTTATTTTTTACCAATTACACATCCAATATGGGGCTAACATCTAACACTTAGAAAGAACTCAAAAATTGAACATCAAGAAGATAAACAAAATAAACAAATAAAAAAAATTGAAGATCTAAATAGAAATTCTCAAAAAAGAAAATAAAGATGGCCTAGAAGAACTTTAAAAAAAAATGTTCAACATCCTTAGACATCAAGAAAAGGCAACTCAAAACTACTTTGAGATTTCATCTTACACCAGTCAGGATGGCCAAGATCAATAAACAAATAACAGTTCATAGTGTCGAGAATGCAGAGCAAGAGAAACACCCATCCATTGCTGGTGGGAGTGAAAAATTATACAGCCACTATGGAAATCAGTGTGACTGTTTCTCAGGAAACTGGGAATAAATCTAATTCAAGATCTAGCTGTACCACTTTTGGGAATATATTCAAAGTATGCTTTATCATACGGCAGAGTTACTTGCTCAGCCATTACTGCTCTATTCACAGTTGTCAGAAATTGGAAACAGCCTAGGTATCTGTCAATAGATGAATGGATAAGGAAATGTGGTACATTTACACAATAGTATATTACTCAGCTGTTAAAAAAAATAAAAATCACAGGTAAATGGACGGAGCTAGAAAAAAAAATCATCCTGAGTGAGGTAACCCAGATCCAAACAGAAAAATATAATATATATTCACTTCTATGTGGATACTGGCTGTTCCATCTTCAGTAAGCAGACCACATCCATATAACCACGGAGGTTAGTCATAGAATAACAGACTAGGGAAGAGGAATGGATCACCCTAGGAAGGCGAATTAGAACAGACAGTTGTAAACAGGCAGTTGAATGGGGGGGGCACTACAATGGGAAGATCAAATGGGGAAGTGGAGGACAGAGAAGGGTGTGGAAGGGAATATGGGGAGAGACAGCTAAAACTAAGGGCTCTTTGAGGGGTCATATGTAAATCCAATACAGTAGAAGCTTCCTAATAAAAAAGGTGATCTAAATGAGATCGCCAAATATCAGGGAAGACAGAGCCCCAACTGGACATCTCTCATCACCAAATGAAAACTCCAGTTCCAGGAATAAACTAATCTAATCTAATCCATTGTTGTTGGTCAAAGGGGACACATGGGAACCCTGAAAAAAAAAAAAACCTTCACTATTTCTGAGTCTACTGGTCTCCTTCCTAAAACTGATGGTAAGGCCCTATGCTGAAGGCAGCCTTTACAACTCAGTGAACATAGAGAACTCAAGCTGCTGCCTACCTAGAGCCTTCAGCTGTACTGACTAGTGTTCACAGTACTGGAAGGTACTGTGTGCTCCCAAAGGAGAAAAATAAACACCAACCATCAACAAGCTTTTGTCAACAACGGTGACCTGCATGCAGGATGTACTGGTGTACCAGTGGCACAAAGCTTACAGCAGTAACCAACCAACACCTGATTAGATCTGAGGCTTGATCCATGACATGGAACTCATCCCCAGCACTGAGCAGCTGGCCATGAACCTGAAACTAGGTAGGCCAGGGGCCTAGGGCAGAACCAGATACTACTGTTCTGCTAAAGGAACCGATCCATAAAATGACTCCTAATGACAGTGTCTTGCTCAGCCATCATCAGAGAAGTATCCCCCTGCAGCAAATGGGAACAAATACAGAGAGTGAGAGACCTTGGAACACTCAAACTTAAATGGGATCTCTCCCTCAACTTGCAAATGGAAAATCCGTTTCCTCTAACAGAGTCTCATTGGGTATATAGAAACCACCCTTACAGCCAGGCCCTGTGCTCAGCAGGAGATGGTCAACACAAATGAATCCAATGGTGTTTCTGGAGGTTCTGGAGGTTAGCTTTGTTTTGGTGTTTTGTTTTTTTGTTTGTTTGTTGTTTTTGTTTTTTAATCTTATAGGTCCTTTTTGTATACACTATGTTTTCTGTTTTTTTTTTATGGGAGTTCTGTGTGTGCAAATGCACACACACACACACACACACACACATATTCACACACACACACACACACTAGGTGGCCCAGCCTTTATGTCTAGCATTTTTACCCACTGAGCTGTCTGTATTTTAAGACAGAGTCTCCTGCTGGCCCGGGCTCACCAATTACGTTACACTGGCTGGCCAGCCAGCTCCAGAGGTCCCCATCTCTCCTCCAAAGCACTAAAAAGTGGGCACTACCTGCCCTGCGTCTTGTGTGCATGAAAGGGATTGAACTCAGATCCTCCTGCCTGCACAGCAAACATTACCAACTAAGCCATTTTTCCAGTCCCCAAAGTGATTCTTAAGTCCCTCTCTCTCTCTCATACACGGTCATACACACACATATACACACACGGTAGCATGTACTATGTATACTGTCTAGTACACTACATATGCTAGCATATACATACATACTCTCACACACCCATACATTTGCGTGCTCATGAATATTCATTAACATTTTTATGGATTCACAGCCTATAAAGGAAGCACTGACCTACAGATATGTGCTCAGTGCATTATTTCGTTACCTTCATGTAGGCTTCAACTTATTTTCAAAATTAAACTTGGAAAGAGGAGGAGGAGGAGGAGGAGAAACAATCCTGAACTCCACAGTCCTACCAAAAACAAAACCTGAGCACCACGTCCTACATCAGGGCAAACCGGGCTCCTGAGTCCCACTGTGCTGCTCGCTGGGCTGTAATTCCTGAGCTGTCAAATGTCACTGGGAGGGCGGGGGCGATGACTCAGCCGTGAAACACGCACTGCACAAGCCTGAGAGCCTGAGCCTCACCCCGCAGAAGCCACAGTTTAAAAAGCGGAGCATTGGGCTGGCAGGGTGACTTAGCAGGTGAAAGTCCTTGCCACACAAGCCTGACAACCCCAGTGAGACCCCCAGAACCCGCGGTGGGAAGAGCAGAGCACCTCCCGGAAGTGGCCCGCGTCCCGTGGGCTCACACTCAAACACGTACCATACACGAACACACGCAGTGGTAACACATTCTTCACTTTTTCCTTCTGACTTTCCTCCGAGAGCACTGTGTGCCTGCATCATTTTCACCTCTCCTTTCTCGGACTCCATCTGTCCACCCCCTCTCTCAGCTCTCTCAAACCCACGACCCATTCTTCTTCTTCTTCATTGTTATCTATGTGACCCGCTGAGTCCCTTTCACGCTGCTCGTGTAGGTGTTTAGGGGCTGACCGCTTGGGTCTAGAAAACTGATGGGGGGGTTCGGCTCTGGTGAGGACTAAGTCTCATCGGGAGACGAGCTCGAAGCTCTTCATCTAGGGCTGGGACCCCATGAGCTTCCCCCTTCCGCACTCGCTGTGTTTTGAGATCAGCATGGTCTACAAGGTGTGCTTTAAACCGGTCAGGGTTACAAGGAGAAGCAAGGGAGAAGAGGAAACATCTCAAGACCAGCACCAGTCCAAGCCAAACAAAACCCCGGTACTGAGAAGGGGAAGGGAGGGCAAAGTCCCACCCCTAGCCAAGAAGCTATTGGCAATAGATACCTGCTGGGAAAGAGAACGTCAAGTGTCCCATGTGCAGGAGTAGTTTGCGGGCACAAAATGAACTTCATGTGCGTTTTTGTTGTTATTGTTGTTTTGTAGGGTTTTTTTTGCTTTGGTTTGGTTTTTTTTTTTTTTATTATTGTTTTCTGTTTGTTTTGATTTTTTTGTGTGTGTTTTTGTGTTGCTTGTGGGGGTGAGAGAAAGAACACAGAGGAACATGAAAGTTAGGTTAAGGAGGTAGGGAGAATCTGGTAGGAGTTGAGAAAGGGGGAAATATGATTAAAATACACTATATATGAAAAAAATTTAGATAAAACATAAGAAAAAGAAAAAGTGGTCAACGCCTCGGGTTGTCTTTTGGCCTGCGCACACACGTCCATGAGACTAGGGTATCTCCAAGGCGGCTTGAGCCAGTTTTCTCTGCATCCCAGCAGTTACCCGACCCTTTGGATAGCCTCCTGGCAGCAAGGAGCCTCTGGGAACCGCGCGGGAGCCTGGCTGCTCGCGGACGTCGGGGGCAGCTGAGCAGCCCCATCTAGTGGTAGGAGGGGGAACGAACCAGGGCGCAGCCACACCTCTTCCACCCTGCCTGACAGGCCACCCCAGCCCGGGACACCGGAGACAGCGACAGGCTGCGGAGGATGCCCCACAGAGCTCTGCTGGTTCGTCGGTACCAGCAATGGCCGCAGCCGTTTGTCCGCCTCCTGCCGCGGCCTCCTCAGGGCCGCTGGAGAGCGGTGCTCGCTCAGGGCACACCACACTTGCCTGGAGCCATCCACTCAGGAAAACTGCGCCCAGCCTCTGGAGGAGAGTGCTCCTCCCCCCACACCGGGACCGTCTTCCGAGTCCAGTCCCAGCACTCACCTCAGTACACGCCTGTGTCCCCAGAGTCTGGGCGAGCAGACACAGGCAAATCTTGAGAGCTTGCCAGCAACCCCCTGTAAGGAACGCTACCAATTTAGTGAGAGGCCCTCAAAGCCGGACAGAGCAACAGAGGAAGGCGGCCAACATCCTGCTGTGCCCCCC
>NW_026596069.1:4048526-4050830 GCF_907164565.1 Psammomys obesus
ACACTTATACAGACATACACATATACACACAAACACATATACACACATACACTTATACAGACATACACATATACACACAAACACATATACACACATACACTTATACACACACATACACACATACACACATAAACATACACACATACACACATACACACACATACACTTATACAGACATACACATATACACACAAACACATATACACACACACACTTATACACACACATACACACATAAACATACACACATACACACACATACACACACACTTATACACACACATACACACATAAACATACACACATACACACACATACACTTATACAGACATACACATATACACACATACACTTATACACACACATACACTTATACAGACATACACATATACACACAAACACATATACACACATACACTTATACACACACATACACACATAAACATACACACATACATACACACACACTTATACACACACATACACTTATACACACAGATACACGCATACACATATACACACATACGCATACACACAGACATACACACCCCAAATATAGTCTTGTATGAAGTGTGTTCTGGCCATTCTGTGTACTTTCTGACACAGGAGTTAAATTTAAACATCTTAGGGTCGTCTGAGGAGTGGGGGTGGGGTGCCATTGCAACACCTCAGACCAACATTAGCCACTGTCATACGCACCCCAATTCTGCTTACTATGTCTGTGACTCAGCGTGGGGAACCCGCAGGGCCTGCGTGAGCGACATAGTAATGCCAGGCTTTCAGTGAGCGTGTGGTGATGGTAACATAACCTCCTGGCACACATGTGACACTAAACGGTCCGGGGAGAACCCGCAGGGGGACCCCGCAGGGCGCTGGTGACCATCAGCGTGTCTCTGCGGAGATCTCTGCTCCCGGGTCTCACCCCACACTACAAAGCCCCGCCCGCCCCGGCAGAGCGGAGAGAGACCACGCCAGGGGGCTCCTCGGGCGTTCACCGAGTGGGAACCAGATCGCCAAGTGCAGGCTGCAGAGAACAAAATCCTCCTCCTCCTCTGCACGCTTCACCGTGACACGCGGATCCTGGAACCCTCGCTCCATCTCACACGCAAGGCGGGGAGAGAATGTTCTCGCCCGTGTGTATATGGCCCCGGACACACTGGTGAGCGGACAGAGGCGAGCAAGTCCTGTCTCAAAACACCTACAAAAGTGAATACAGCTTTAGTGTCCCTTCAAATGCACGGAGGAGTTCACGGAAAAGGAAGGACTGGGGAGCAAACGTTTGGACGGTGTATTAGGTTTGGGGGGTGTGTGTGTGTGTGTGTGTGTGTGTGTGTGTGTGTGTGTGTGTGTGTGATCAGATTACCTGACGTGGGAAGACACACCTACGCGTGGGTCGCGCCCTCCTGTGGCCGCCCGGATAAAAGCAGCTCCTGCCTGCTTGCCTTCACCAGCCTTCCAATGCGGCCTGAGATCAAAGGTCCCCCAGGAGCCCTCCAGGCCTTCAGGGCCTGCGAGAGCTGAAGAGCCAGCCTCGGGGACCGAACAGCTGCAGCTCAGCCGCGGCAGCGTACAGACGGCCACCGCGGAGTTATTACAGACGCCAGTCTAATACAGCTCCTTGAAACATCTATTGATTCAGTCAGTTTTGTCCTTCGAGAGGACACTCGCTAACACACAGAAGGTTGACATCGGAAGCACACTGGGAAATTCCGTACAGCAATGCAGCATTTCTAAACAAATAAACTGCAAGGACTTTGAGGGTGACGGGGCTAAGAGGTTGGTAAGCAAACTAGCACACGAAATAAAGTAAAATAATGGGAAAGAAATGTCAGGCAAATAAAGCAAACTTTAATATCAGCTAGAAATAACTTTGAAGCAGAGTCCTGGCAAGCAGTTTATCTGCTGAGCCATCTCTTCGGCTTCTATAAATGGAAACTTAAAAAAAAAAAAAAATGACAACACACCCTCAACTCCTTGGCTCCACGTTGACTGAGTGACTAATACTTTTGCTGCTCCTGGGATTGAATTAGGACTTATACACACTGGTGGGGGGCTCTCCCACAGCAGTGAACTTCCAGCGGTGAGTGGGAACTTTTAATGTACAACACAGAACTCCCTGATGGGTAAAGCGGAAGACTCGGCTGACCCAGCAGTCGGAGAACCTGCACTCCTCATAAGCACACCCAGAATATCTTCTGAGCTTAACCCTGTGCAAGGCACAGACTTCTGAGCCAACCTGGATGGTGTATGAGGTTTGGTGTGTGTGTGTGTGTGTGTGTGTGTGTGTGTGTGTGTGTGTGTGTG
>NW_026596069.1:4050840-4060215 GCF_907164565.1 Psammomys obesus
GTGTGTGTGTGTGTGTGTGTGTGTGTGTGTGTGTGTGTGTGTGTGTGGCTTATAATCCCAGTCAGTGCTTGGGAGGCAGAAGCAGGCAGATCTCTGGGACTCGCTGGAGAGCCGGGCTAGCCTAACTGGCAAAGATCCAGGCCAGTGAGAAACCCCATCTCAACACACACACCCAGTGTTCCAAACATTTTATTTTGAACTACATAGATTCTGTTTAGAGAAAAATAAACACACCTTCATTTATTTAAATATGGATAGAGCAAACTGTCACTGTGTCAACCCAGAACTATCAAGAAAACATCGAGAGAACAATAAATATAAAACTTAGCTTTGCTTTTATCTCAATGGCTTAAATCCCACAAGGTTTACAAATACAACTGAAGACACACACTCTTGAAAGCTTCTCTTTCTGGTCTCCTCCCGTTATTAGAATATTGTGTGCTGTGTTTGGGGTATTTGCTCATGGCTGGCTCAATAGCCTCAACAATCCTCACTCTCAGCAGTCAGTCATTTGAACATGTGACCTTTAAGCACTAACAACTCACATACACCGCACAACGATGAATCTTTAAGCCCCAAAACAGAAAAGCCATTGGTTCTGCTTGGAACCAAAGCTTCCACTGCATCCCGTTAATGGAAATTAGCAGCAATAACTGCTGAAGGCAAACGGTGAAATAAATGGGGCTCACCCCACTGGAGAGAAAACATGCCTAGGGCTGTAAAGATGGCTAAGAACCCACAGCTGGAGCTCATGGGACAGCAGTGAACCTACTACTAAATGGACATAGTATCACATGGCTCTCAGATCTCCTATCTCTTACCCATAGGTTAAGGCAGCTCTCAAATCTCAATAGTGAAGTTCTATTACATAATAATTGTGACACAAGCTAGAATCATCTGAAAGGAGGGACCCTCAATTGTGAAAATGTCTCCAACTTGTAAGGCATCTTTTTTTTTAATCTTTTTATTTTTATGAATTACAGTTTATTCACTTTGTATCCCCCCAGTAAGCCCCTCCCTCCTCCCCTCTCAGGCCTACCCTCCCAACCCCTTCTCCATGCATGCCCCTCCTCAAGTCCACTGATAGGGGAGGTCCTCCTCTCCTTCCTTCTGATCCTAGTCTATCAGGTCTCATCAGGACTGGCTGCACTGTCTTCCTCTGTGGCCTGGTAAAGCTGTTTCCCCCTCAAGGGGAGGTGATCAAAGAGCAGGCCAATCAGTTCATGTCAGAGACAGTCCCTGTCCCCATTACTATGGAACCAACTTGGAGACTGAGCTGCCATGGGCTACATCTGTGCAGGGGTTCTAGGTTATCTCCATGCATGGTCCTTGATTGGAGTATCAGTCTCAGATTCTTTTGATTCTGCTGTTCTCCTTCTGGAGCTGTAAGGCATCTTCTTAATTAGCGATGGATGAGGGAGAGCCCAGGGTTCTATAAAAAGCAGACTAAGCAAACCACAAGCAAGCCAGCAAGCAGCACCCTCCACGGCCTCTGCATCAGCTCCTGCCTCCAGGTTCCTGCCCTGCTTGAGTCCCTGTCCTGACTTCCTTTAATGGTGAGTGTGGCTGTGGAAGTGTGAGCTGAACAGACCCTTTCCTCCCGAACCTGCTGGTGGTCATGGTGTTTCATCACAGCGACAGTGACCCTGACTAGACACACAGCAAACACTTTACCAGCTGAGCCATCTCCCCAGTCTTAAGTACAATTGTTTCCTTGGTTTCATTTCCAGGCTGCTCATTGCTACTGTAGAGAAACCCAGCCTGTTCTGTTTGTTGACTGTATAATCCTGCAATTCTGATGAGCTTGTTAGTTAGTTCTCGGCAGTTTGCACGTGTGTCCCTTTCCATTTCCTGGGTGCTGGATCAGGCCATCTGCAGAGATGCTTTGGTTTTTTTTTCCTTTCCAATACCAACTCCCCCCCTTTTTTTTAATTTATTTTTTGTCTAGTTGCCTTGGTTTTGCCCTGCAAGACTCTAGTTCAACACTGAAGAGAAATGGCAAGAACAGATGTCTTTGTTCTCTAAATGATATTCAAGGATTTTTTAGTCTTTTATCTGCCTTTCAGGATTTTTTATTCTTTTATCTGTCTTTTATCCCGGTGGCAGAGGCAGGTGAGTCTTTTATGAGTTTTAGGCTAGCCTTACCTACCTTGAGAGTTCTAGGACAGCCAGGGCTATAGAGAGCGAGCCAGTCTCAAAAATGAAGCAGAGCTGGGTGGTGGAGGCACACTCCTTTAATCCCAGTAGTTGGAAGGCAGAGGCAGGCAGATCTCTGTGAGTTTGAGGCCAACCTGGTCTACAGAGTGAGTTCCAGGACAGCACAGAGAAACCCTGTGTCAAAAAAAAAAAAAAAACAAAAACAAAAACAAAAGCAAAAAAAAAAAAAAAACAAAAAAACAACACTTTGGCCTAATGGAGTGAATGCAACATGAAACAAACAATTCTAAAATTAACAAAATTTAATCTTAATGAGATTAACTATATAGTTCCTCCTATATTTCATTCTTTGTATTCTGTGAATTATCTTACTTATACTTAAATGATTAGAAATGGAACTTTGGAAGGGGTCACTGTAGTATTGTCTTCTGTTTTTATTATATAATAAAATAGTATGAAATATTTATAATATAAAAATTGTAAAATACAAATACTGTTTAATTAATCCTGGCTATATTTTAGTTATTAATTAAATCAATAAATACAGTACTTGAGGTATAAAACATGAATGAGATCTCTTGTATTCTTTGGATAAGAAGAGTTAACCCAAGTCTTCTTCATATCCCCAGATAGAGTAAATGGAGTTTAAGTTAAAAAACTAGGTTATTTTGTTTTATCCAAATCACACTGAATAATGAGAATATATGTATGTATTTATAAAGACTGAAAAAGCTTGAATCTCTCAAACATTTGTTTTTGAATAAGACAGGGGTATTGGGTAGGCAAAGAGTCCTAACAAAAAGGTATGATCAAATGAAAGGACACAATATTTTCGCTTGTAATTTCGTTAAAATCAAGACAAGTATTATTTTATCACTTAGCAATATGCCAGGTAGAATATTAGATATAAACAATTTTAAATTTTTAATTACAAAAATATTTAAGAAACACAAAAAGTGAGAGAACCATTTAGTTAGTGGGTCAGGGCACTCGTTTGTCAGTGGTGAAGATTAGTCCATCCAGCATTTCAGGAGTCCACAAGACTGCACTGAGATGTGGCGAGCAAGTTCCAGCCTCCTAGTAAGTAAGAAGCACCTGGATACAGTCCTGGTATTTTCATCAGAATGGGGGCTGTGATGTGGTATCTTCTTCCCTCCCCCACCCCTCAAGTCTTGGAGCTAAAGGGATTCAGCAGTTATAAACATGGGCTGCTTTTCCAGAGGACCCAGGTTCAACTTCCAGCACCAACTGTCTGTAACTTCAGTTCCAGGGGATCTGATGCCCTCTTCTGGCACCAGGAATGGTGCACAGACATACATATAAGCAACATACACACACACACACAGACAGACATAAAATATTTTCTGAAAGTTAAGTCTTTTAAACCCAATTTCATAAACAGATTTAATTTTTGTGTTCATTAAAACAAGTTCCCAATCATCATATAATTTGGTAGGGATGCTCTAAATAGGTGGCGCTCACTCAAGAAATAGATTTTTATAGTTAAAGCAATGACTGGCTATCCAAAAGCAAGGGCTTTGTTCAATGGTAAAACATAAAAAAATGAACTGTAATCACTTTTAAATATCCATTTAGTAAGAGGATACTACCAACAAATCAATACTTAAGAAAATATCATTGTAGAAAACAAAACGATAACTTTATCTCAGGATAATGAATTAACCTGAGCAATTTAATAACCTATATATTATTAACTTATTTACAATATTCATTTTAAACAACTTTTTACAACATATTTTAATCTTAACATTTATTATTGCTATTACAAAATTTGGAGAAGAATTTAATGAGGTAATTCTACATGAAAACTCAGGAGTCTGTATACCAGAAAATGTATACCTTATATATCCAACAGTTAAGAACACAGATAAACTACATTAATGGTTTATTTTTATTAACCAAATTTAATTGAATTCCTGTTAAAGATTTAACATTCTGACCTTTAGTTCTTACAGTCTTTTCACCCCCTCTTTTACAATGTCCCTGAACTTTGGGGAGGTAGTATCATACACACACACACAATACATATATACACACATATGTAATGAGTTTCTGCATTAACCACAATCAGTATGCAATGAAACTTCTCAGATAAGTTTGAGAGCCGCACTATTCCATGGGTCAGGAGAGCCAACTTTGAGAGCCGTCTGATACTACGTCCATTCAGCACCCACAGTGGGCAGCTCCCACATCAATCTTTAATTATGACAATCCCTCAAGGACATGCCCACAGGCCAATCTGAAGGAGGCAATTCTTCAGTTGAGGCTCCCTCTTCCCGGGTGACTTTAATTCACGTCACATTGGTAAAAACTAATCAGATGTATGGTACTAGGATGAAAAACTGACCTCTCTGCTGGTGGAAGAGGATCAAGAGTCCAGAAATAAGCCTGGAAGCCCACAGTCCTGTTTAGAAACAGGAACCAATACAATTTAAATAAAGGACTCCCTACATAGGTGGTACCGTCGGATATCCACACTTGGTAAAATAGAGCCTTAACCCATCCATTACAGCAACTAACTCAAGATCTGGGATGTGTCCCAGTGGCACAGCGTTTATCTCACATGCCCAACGCCTTCGGTTCAACAGCCAGCACCGAAAAGAAACTAACTCATGATCGATGAAGAGACTGAGCGTAATACACAAGACTAGAACACTCTTAACTTGAGGAGTGAGCTCAAGTGAGGCAACACTTCTTAGAGAACCTGACTGCAGCATCAAGAGACAGCGGCCTGAGGAGCACCGTAGCAGAAAGACCTGGTTGAGCCTCAGAACTTATATATAAAGCTGGGTGTAGCCATGCACTCTTATAACTCCAGCACCGGGCACAGGGCAGAGGCAGGTGAGAAGAAAAAAATAAATATATTTTGCTGTTTTATTTAACCTACTTTGTGAATTTCATCATTCACCCCAATCCCATTCATCTCCCTATTCCTGTGTGCCCACCCTCCAACCACACCCAAGAAAGAAAACAAACCAAATTCTCACTGTGGAAGCTGTAGTGTGTCCCACAGTATAGCCTTTTGTCCACACTTCTCTACTTGCAAACGTTCATTGCAACATCACTGGTCCGGCTGCAGGCCTCTGGCTTCTGCCACACTTTCAATACTGGATCCTCACTGGGACTCCCCCTGGCTATCCTGTTGTTGCCCTGTGCCATGGAGACCCTGTGGCTTTGGATCTGCAGGACTGGCCAGTTCACCCACTCCAGTAGTTCATCGATGGGGTAGGTCATCTCGACGCCCATATCTGGGCCTGGGAGGTAGGGGAGCTTGTCAGCCTGCCAGCTCTTCTGCAGCCACACCACCAGGGCAAGCTCACCCAATAGCACAGGCAGCAACTGGGCAGAGCCAGCTCTCCCTCCCTCATGCCCTTGGGGCTGGCTCACCCACGCCCACTCTATTATGCTGGGTAGCCCTGGCTGTCCTGGACTCGCTTGTAGACTAGACTGGCCTCTAACTCACAGAGATCCGCCCGCCTCTACTTCAAGTGAGGTGCTGGGCCATCTCTCCCGAGTGTTACAGCTGGTGAGAGGCAAGGTGGGGAGGGGTGAGGAGAGAGGAAGGCATCCCGCCCTTGCCTATGCCACCACACTGGCAGACAAGGTTCGGGATCAGCTCTCCCTCACTCACACCCTCGGGGGCTGGCTTGTCTGGGCCCTGCCACCAGGGTAGGCTCTACGATGCTGCCGAGGCAAGGTGCAGGGCTCGCTCTCCTGCTCTCCCAAGCCTGGTGCTCGATCTCCCACCTGTTGCAGGTGGCAAAGGGCGAGGGCTGGGGAGGGCATCTCTCCCTCACCCACGGCACCACACCACCACGTGGCAGACAAGAGAAGGCACAAGAAACAGACTGCTCGTTCATACTCAGGAATCTCATAAAAATATATACACAAAGGACCTGTAGGGTAAAAAGCAAGAAGAAAATGCATACACATACAAATAAAATTAAAAACACTAAGATAAATATTCAAAAGAAAAGAAAAAGCCCTGATACAACATGAGACAAGGACCCTCCGAGGATGCTGCTGAGTTTGTTTCCTGTTGTCCTTCTCGGCGGGCATGCGCATGCCCTTAACAGTGGTTTGAGCCAGGTGTGATGGCGCATGCCTATAATCCCAGCACTCAGGGGAGGCAGAGGCAGGCAGAACTCTATGAGTTCGAGGCCAGCCTGGTCTACAAGCAAGTCCAGGACAGCCAAAGCTACACAGAGAAACCCTGTCTCAAAACAAGCATGCAAGAGTGGTTTGTCTCCCCAGGGAGACTCTGTGAGAAACTAAACTTTGTTTGCGAGTGGTTACCAGTTGCAATTGCCTCTGGGTGTGGGCTAGAAACGTGTCTGCTCCTCCTTGAAGCCCCAGGGCTGTCTGATTCTGTTCTTTAGTTTATTTAGTAGAATAAAGACAAATGTTCCTGCAGTGGTATAATTTTATATGCAGAAATGACCTACGCTCAGCAAGCTGAATACAAACAACAGCAGTCTTTCTCTCGTCTTAACCCCGGTGACCCTGGAAGGCAGAGTCAAAGCTCAGTAAGGAGGTTTTCAGCGCAGTCCGTCAACTGGGGTTGCATTTGAACACTAAGAAAGTGCACAGTCTTGGAGAGAAAACATCCCACTGACAAGTCTTCAACTGAGCAGCAGGGACGGCCTCACTTCCTAAAGCGTTTGAAGAGTGGGTGTATGTGCTTGCTGGAGGCCTTGCTTCGGGAGGAGTGGTACTCCATATACACAGTGTCATCCGCCCCAGACATGGAGCTCATGGTGCCAGCGCGCCGGGACGCCTGTGGGAAGAGGGAGGAGCAGGCTAAGGTGAATCTCCAAAGAACCCCGTTACAACGCTCAAAATCAAATTCAATGAGTGTGTGTGTGTGTGTGTGTGTGTGTGGGCGCGCGCGTTCACATGTGTGCTGGTAGGGATTGAACCTACTTCCTTGCACATGTTAGGTAACACTCTACCATCAGACTAGACTCACAGCTATTCGATATATTGTTTTTAAAATAACGCTCACAGGCTAGCATTTAAGAGCACTGGCTGCTCTTCCATAGCATCCAGGTTCAATTCCTAGCACTCACATTGCAGCTTACAACTGTCTATAACTCCAGTTCCTGGGGCTCTAACACCCTCACACAGACATACATGCAGGGAAAACATAAATGCTCATGAAATAAAACTAAATGAGTTTTAGAAATAAAATAATACTCTCTGGGCTGGTAAGCTGGATAAAAGCATGTGAAGTACAAACATGGCAACCTGAATTTGATCCCCAGAATCCACAAAAAGGCACAAGGAGAGAAAAGACTCTATAAACTTATTCACTGACTTCCACAAATGTGCCCCCGACACACACAAAAACGTATGCACACAGATATACAAAATAAGTTTTGGTTTTTCAAGACAGGGTTTCTCTGTGTAGCCCTGGCTGTCCTAGACTTGCTTTGTAGACCAGGCTGGCCTCGAGCTCACAGAGGTCTGCCTGCCCCTGCCTCCTGCGTGCTGGGACTAAAGGTGTGTGCCCACTCCCCCAGGACACAGAATAAAACTTAAACTACCCTGATCATGTTCTGTATCTCAGGCATTGCACACTACCCCCCCCCCCCAAACAGTTACAATTGTAACCTACACAACAGGAGCTTGACTTGGACTTGCTCCAGCTCTCAGGAAAACTGCAACTAGAACACTGCCCAGGCACTCTGATTTAAAAGACGCTACAATGTCTCCCTTGATGACAACTGCTCAGCAGAACTTATTCTTTTGTAGTTCTGAGGTAACAAGCCAGGGCCTGGCACTACACATGGTAGGCTGAGTGACACCCTCACCCCTGCACAGAATCTTTCTTAAGAGTTAGGTGGGCTGGAGCGGGAGGGGTGGCTCAGCAGTTACGAGCACTGGCTTCTCTTCCAGAAGACTGGGTTTAAATTCCAGCACCCACTAGCAGTTCACAGCTGTCTGCCACCCCAGTTCTAAGGGATCTGATGCACCCTTCCAGGCACACATGTGGTGCACAGACACACGCAGGCAAAACACACCCAAACATAAAACAAGAAACTAATTTTTAAAAAGTTAGGGTGAAAATCTCTTAAAATCTCCTAAGACTTGATGCAAGTCTTTGAACCCATGGGAAAGCCAGGAAGCTGGCTTGACTCAGCTCCAAAGCTATGAGCAAGTTTTAAGTGTCTATAAGATGGGCATGACCAAATCTGCTCCAAAGATGGACATGGAGCTGAGGAAGGAAGGTGAACACCTTTAACCCCAGCACTTGAGAGGCAGAAGCAGAGGAAAAGGCAGGCAGAGCTCTCGGAGTTCCAGGCCAGCCAGTTACATGGTGACATCGTTCAAGCAAAACCAAACAAAACCAAAGTCAGGTGTGAACAGCAACCACACAAGCCAGGGGTCTGGTCCTGAGCCAATCTGCACCTGAACCAGATGTCAGAAAAAAATGGGCACCTGAGCAGTCTTGCCAGGTTCTCCATAGCCTGATCTCAGGGGACTGATCCAACAGCACCGAAGGTCACCTTGACACCCCTGGACTAACATGCAGACTGCCTGACATGGGAAAAGTCTTGACTGCGGGTGCTCATACCTGCCCAGGTGGCAACTGCTGCTTCCTTCCTTTCTTGTTCTAGCTAATGCTCACCTTTTGGCTTTAATATCACCAAATTTCAGAAACTGGAAATCTTGAACACTGAGTCCATTTCACCTCTCTCCGTGGAGGGCCTGATAATACTCCTTATGATGCATTCACTCACTGATTACACTGCACGCTCACACCTGGGCACAGCAGGTGCTCAGTAAATACATACATGTGAAAGAGCGGGTCTTTTCAGGGAACTCTAGGGCTTTCCAATACGGAAGCCATGGCCTGAGTTGAACACAGTCAAGGCTGAACTCTCTCACTGAGGAAGAAAGCAAAGAGAGCCAGGTAACCCCAGACCAACAGAGTCAACTTGCTAGCTCCAGAGCCTGCAGGGTTCTCATCCTCAGCCCAACATTAGCAGGCTCTTCTCTGGACAGCTAGGGCCCCAGTCACTGTCACTGTGAACCCCTCTGACTGAGGAGACATGTACAAGTAGCCCACACTAAAAGATAATGGGGTTGTTCCTTCAAATTTTTCAGTTTTCTCCCAGTCCTACCAGCCTGCATGCTCATAAGCTTGTGTGTGTGTGTGTGTGTGTGTGTGTGTGTGTGTGTGTGTGTGTGTGT